>NC_141144.1:74420838-74729727 GCF_053477565.2 Lygodium microphyllum
AGGTTCCTCCAAGATGGCCTCATCTAGGTTCAATGTGTGCTTGAAGGTGAATTGACTGAATCTTCGTGTCTCGACGCTGATGCTGAACTTGGTCATCTCTTCTTCAGAAAATGGGAGTTTGCCCCCTTTTTCTTGTCCTGCCATGGTGGTTACCTGTCAACACACCATGCCAACATTAATGCTTAAAAATCGGCTTATTTCTAACAAAACTCAATTTTGAGAGAAAAATGTATGTGTCAAAAATTGGTATACTTGCTTAGAGGCTTGAATTTTAGAGACAGGCTCACAGCAGCAATTGCTATTATTTTCCCTTTGCGGTATCTTCCATTGAAACTCAATTAATCATAATATTCTGCTAGATAGCATGACTCTCATTTTGCTGACTCTCATTTTGCTCTGCTCTTGCTCACATTGCTCCCCCCCCATCTTGGATCTTTCAAGGAATCCTTCCTAGGATTAGCACAGGAAGTACGAGGCAAATGCTTTTTTTCGTGGATTGACTTACTTAACCAATAACCAATCATAGAGGCTTGGATTGTATTCGAGTTGGGCATGACAATCAAGAGTAGATGGTTGGATGGAGACTTGGGAGATGTAGGTCAAGACATCATGAAAGAGTTCTCCAGTATTAAGGCGGCTTGCAACATGTAATTCCTCTTCCGTAAGGAATTGGTCAATGTAAGGGTGAGCGAGCACATGGTCGTCTAAATGCTGGTTGCGGGTGATGGCCAAAATCCTAAAGAGATAGGTGCCACATAAGTAGGGTCATATTCGATGGTTTTAACTGCCCTACGTTGCTCAGCATTGGTCATTATTCGGCAACCTTTTTTCTCCCATTGGATTCTCAGAGCAAACCACTGCTGCAAAGACGTGGAAGGCGAGCTTGACATCTGTGTGAGCTCTTGCAACTTGTGCTCAGGAATAGAATGAGGAGACTTACGATATGAAGTGATTAGTCTTCTAAGGGCAAATTGCTCCTTTGAGATTTCATCGTTTGCTATCAGTTCAGCAGCAATTTTGGGGAATTTACCGGTCATAAGTTCATATTCTTCCCAAGTGCATGGTAATGCATGAACATCCGAAGCAAATGTTTTGTCAAGAAGACCTAGATCTAGCCTCTCATAACTTCTAGCGAATGTAGTAAAAGTTTTGTCCAACATCTTGATGCAGGTTACTAAGTCATCCCCAGAAGTCGCGGTGAGGTCTTTAGCCAAGGAAAGGAAAGGTCGTACCGCATAGGAAGGTTTAAGACCTGCTGGTGGGAATGGTGCAAATGGACTGGATAGTGGTGACTCCATCATTGGTATCACAGGTGTGGCTTTGCACTCTGAAGCACTTTGAGGTGCTGTAGGAAGCTCTGGGGCCATGGGAGTTGTGCTGGGTTCTGAGCGAGCAGTCATGGGGGTATTTAAGCTCTCTGGATTAGGTAAGTCTAAGGCTTGTGGCATTTGCTTTGGTCAATAGATGAGCTGGGGCTTACTAGCCATAGCGGGCAATGGTTTGGTGACTATGCCCTGGGCACCATGTGTGCAAGCCTCCCTCACTGGGGTGAGATTGCTTGTAGATGAGCTTTTAAACTTGACATTTTTAGGCACCCAAATCCAGGGGTTGCCCTCGTAGTATCCTTGTGCTCGCAAGAGATCTTTGGGGATCCATCGCGGTGTGGTTGTGTGTCTACGTCGATAGCGTCTAGACTGCCTCTTAGGCCGTGATGGTGGCTGATTATTTTGGCATTTAGAATCACGTTTGGGTGGTCTACCCAGATGTGGTCTTTGCCGTTTTGGCACCCATATAAGCTTGGACTCCTTGGCCTTGTGAGCACTCTTGGTGGGTTTGTGCCTAGGGTCGAGAGCCTGGCATGAGGCCTTAGTTTTCTTATGTTTAGACTTGGGCTGAAGCGTGGTTGTAGGGGTTTCTACCGGTGGCTTCGTAATGGTGGAGGAGTCAGGACATCCCTTGCTGAAAGTCGTCACTATACGCACATTGCTTATAGAAAGATGAATGCGGTTTAGATTGTAATCCACATTACAGTTCGTTTGCTTCTTGAAAGTACGACCTAATAGTGACATATTACTTGCTTCTTTAGTGTCAGGAAACACATGGAAGAAAGCTGGTAAACTTTCAGACTCGATAGAAACGACTACCTTGCACTTCCCTAGGAGTGAATAAGCATTACCCCCAAACGGGGTGAGTTTGGCATTAGTGGGCTGTAGTTTCGGTTGACCAATGTGTGTCCAATGGTCATGCGTCAAGATGTTGTAGTCGGCACCTTCATCAATCAAGGCATCGAAGGAATACGTCACTCCTGCTGTGACTGTGATTCGTAGATACGTCGGTGCCACTGCTTCTTTGTCCTGATCTGTAAGGTCGGTTATAGTAGCCATGCAGACGTTCATTGGGGGTTCTAGCATCGGTGGCTCATGTAATGGATGGGAAGGAGGATAGTATTTCTTTATGCGACTGCCATTAAAAAAGCCTATTCCTTCGCCTTCAGGTGTCTCTAACTCAACATTCCCTGTTCTACCAATCATGCGTACTCTGAAAGGCCCTAGCCCCCGAAACTTCATCTTCTGTTTATGTCCTTTTACAGAGTATAGCAAAACAAGGTCCCCTTGTTCAAAGCCTCGCTGTTTGACATGCTTGTCAAACCACATCTTTTGTCGAGCCTTCTCACAAATCAGAGAGTGAGTGGCAAGGAGTCGGGTCTCCGTTAGGCGCTCTAACTCCACTAAGCGATTGGTCCAAGCCTCTCTTCCCTCCCAACGCTCCTGGACTACTATCCTTAAGCTAGGGATGAAGAATTCTAAGGGTAAAATGGCTTCAGTTCCGTACGTCAGCCTAAAAGGCATCTGTCCTACCGCCATTTTATAAGCTGTGCGATAGGCCCACAAGGCCGCCATTAGCTTGTTGTCCCAGCCACTTCTTTTACTACATGAGTTTATCAATCTCCTCTTTTACTGCATGGGAATGTTTGGGATTCATGGGGTAAGGTCGTTGTTTCGTTGGCACTGCATCAGGGACCATTGGGATATTATGAGTCACAACCCTAGGGTCAACTCCCTTAAGTTCATCCAATGTCCAAGCAAATACGTCAATGTACTCTTGCAAGTGTGCAACAAGTTTGGTCTCCTCATCCTCCGTCAAGTCATCTGCAATGAATACATGTCTTGGCTTTTCACCTTTCCCAACCAAGTTAACTTCCTTGACTTTGGTGGGTCCCTCGATCGGTTCAGTTTGGCCTTGTCTTTTCGCACCTAGCAGAATCACCACTCTGTCACCCTTTTTAAATTTTGTAAACCGTTTGGGTAGATCCTGCGGTTTCTTTTGCCTTTCTACTTCTGAGTCCTTTGCTTGCTTCCTGGCCTCCTTCTTTAGCCTCCTGCGCCTTAGGTGGACTGTCAAGTCTCCCTTGGTGCGTTTGACTTTAGAAGGTTGTGGTATCTCGGGATCATCTTAGTGCTGACTTCCGACTTTGAGTACTCGCATCCCTCACTTGAGGAAGGTGTTTCCCCAAGGGGTCGTAGTTCAATAGGTGCATCCGTCTTGAGTACTAGGATTAACCATGGTCGTGCCACTCCTGCTTGCTTGTAATCCATGGCTCCTATGTGTTCTAGCCAGGATCTGTCACACTCCATTCGCATGACTCCTTTTTTGTTCTAACTGATCCTTCCTCTCCTAGGCCTCAAGTCTGCCCTGATTTGTTCTATCACTTTTCCTTCCGTATTGTACTCTATTGTATCTATCTCTTCTTCACTCTCCTCTCCCGTAGAGCGACAGTCCTCATACTCCTCATCATCAGAGTCCTGTCCTTCTAACTGCTCATCATCACCTATCACGTAGAGGTTTTAAGTTAGCAGCTAAGTTGCCTTCCAGTTTATTGGTCAGATACTCTACGATTTCTTAAAGCTCTAGTTTGTTGTTGGGGATATGGAACGAGGCTGGTTTGCCTGGGTTGAGTGAGCTTCCTGCCATCATGTAGAGTGGCACAATTGGCTCCTCAATTGGCATGGTTGCGGCTTTAGCAGCCTGCCGATATAGTTCTTCCTCATCCGAGAATGGTAGGTCAATGGTTGCCAAAACGTGCATCCAATCCCTCTCATCCTCAGGGCAAGGAATATATTTAGTGAGTGATCCATAGGGTTTGGTCGTTTGAGTATCACCTTTCAGCATAGCTGAGATGGCATCTAGGTCAACAGGGGTCGTCTTCCAAGTGTCCATCTCTACCCTTACTGCACTAGTTCTGTTCCCTAGGAAAATCAAACCATTGCCCCAGTCCTCAATGACACACGCATTCCTTATCCAAGGTCAGCCTAATAGTATGTCGTAATCCACTCCCTTCATGACAATGAAGTTTACGGAAAACTGCACACTGGCAATCTTTACTGGCCAATTCTTTAAGACCCCGAATGGTCTTACCTTCATTCCATTTGCTAACGTGATGTTAAACCTGGCAGTCTCTACAGGAGGGTTTTCCCATGCCTCTAAAACTGCATGGCTTAGTACACTCACACCTACGCCTGTGTCTACAATTCCTTTTTGTGTCATATCTCCTAAGGCTAGGACAGGTAAAACTGCATGCATTTCAGTGCCTTCCCAAAAAGCATCGATGTGCAAAGACTTAGGAGTTGAGTGTAGAGTTAGACTTGGGATCTGTGTAACCGCATCATGATCTTGCAGATCAGCACCCGCAAGTCCTATGTGTCCCTCCATCAAGTCTTTTAACTCATGCCATAAGGAATGATTCTACCTAAGCAGGTCTTCCAAGCTTAGAGTTACTGGAGTAGACAACAAGGTTGTGAGGAGGCTACTGGGCTCTTGTCTTCCCCTAAGGCTAGCATTTCTAGGCCATGCGTTCTGTCTGCCCTAGCAAGTTTCGCCTTGGCCTTGCTGCTGAGTTGCCCCCAGTGGTGCAGGTATGCTCGCAGCTTGTGGTTTTGCAGGTGAGACTGGTATGCTCACGCTGGAGAAATCGTCAATAGGATCTTCTAATATGGGTTCAGCATCCTTGAGGTGCTTTTGGGCATCCTTGACCCACTCCTTGACCTTAGCTATAGCCTCGAGCTGCCGTTTGGGATGGGGATATTCCCCTACCTTGGCACTCCCTAGCTCAGCTGTCTTAGGAGCTGAGGTCTCCGCCTCTGCGTCTGTGACCCTCTTTCCCTTTACTAACGTAGTCGCTTCCTCGGTTTTAAGAGTTATCTTTGCATTGGTTCTCTTTTTCCGTCTCCTCCCACTTTTCTTTCCTATTGAGGTTGCATCAAGGTTACTTGGCCCTGGCAAAGAGATGCCTGCCTATTTTGCTTGAGCTCGCATCATAACATGTAGTGGGATGGGTGTATCCTCACTGTCAAAGGTTTCCACTCCAAAAAGCCCCAAAGGCACTGATGGCATGTTGGCAGAGCTGGTTGATGGCTTCCGCCTAGGATAGTCATGAAACAGATGTGTGATTCCACACTCTGTGCATCGGAGATCCACTTTGTCCTTGTTAGCTTGTTCTCGTTCTGGGCAGCGTGATGAAATGTGGCCTAGGTGGCCGCAAGTCCAGCATGTGACAGGATCTTGGCTTGGCCCTCCAAAGCCTCTACCTCTTTCTCTTCCTAAAGCCATCACCGGCACTGGCCGATAGTCCATCAGGACTTGGTTGCCCTCCTCGTCATAGGATATGTACGGGTTGACATATGTTTCTTCCTCATTAGGATCCTCCACAAAGTGATTAGGAGCATCGCTAGATGGGTGGGTTACAAAAGGCCCTGGTGGTCTGGGTATACCAGTTGGGTTCATCTCCAGCCTAGGTACGGCAAGTCTTGAGTCGGCAGTCGGTGCTGGGAGAGCTAACTGGGCTCCCCTCCCAAAGAAATTGGATGGCCTATTACCTAAGTATGGAGGGTTGTACTGCTGCGCGTATGGGCAGTGCACTGCATCATGCCCGAATCTACCGCAATTTGAGCATGGACGAGATCTAGGATCTTGGCACTCAACTGGGAGGTGATTGCCGCCGCAGTATATACATTGTACATGCGATCTCACAGGATTCCTTACCAGCTCTTGCAACCGTGCAATCTCCATTCTCATTTCTGCCATCCCCTGGTCGTGGTCTACACTCTTTCCCTTATCCTGCACACTAGCAGTTGTTTTTTCCCCCGAAGTAGTTGATCTCTCAGGGTCCCTCTGGCTTGCACTCTCTTGGTTGGTAGTCCTCATGCTGCGTTCCCTGAGTTGATCATCTACGCGTATTGCCTCCTCGAAAACTCTAGCTAGCGCGTCTCGTTGCAAGGTGGAGTTACTGGCCAAAGCCTTGTAGAGCTCCTCACTCCGAATCCCGTTCATGAACACTGTAGACACTGCCCTCTCGATAGGTCGCTCATTGGCAGGGATTCTCTTGTAGAGGCTACGCACCTGAGTGACGTAAACCCTAATGTCTTCCTTCTCCCTTTGACTGATATTCATCAACCTAACGATGAGGTTATCCGAATACCCTGCCTTCGAAAACCTCTTAATGAAGAGGCCCTTAAGGCGAACAAAGTTCGTACGTTCTGCGTCATCTAGACTAGAATACCAGGTCCTCCCCTTATCGCCTAAGCACAGGCCGAAAGCTTGAGCTCGTCGCGCAGGGTCTGTAAGACTGTTTGCCTCATATACTTGCTCGAACTGCTCCATGAAGCTGTACGGGTCACTGCTAGGTTCGTATCTAGCTAGTTGTTTTGCTACGATGGGGATTCTAGCCTACCCTTTAGCCCCTTGCGTGACTCCCAATCCCGATAGTAGCGCAGTGGCTAGGGCAATAACACTCTGTTCAATGGACGTATTGTCCAAGAGTCGCTTTGCTACCAGTTCACTCAATGTCATGTCAGCCTCTACTGCCCGTTCCCTCTCTACATTCAGTCCAGATTTGGCCGCTCCAACTAGGTCTAGCACTCGTCTAGCCTCGTACATATCTACGTCTTGTTGTAGCCTTCTAGCCCTTTGCTCATGGTTGTAGGCAATTATGCCTTCTAGCGCTCTCTTGATTGCTCTTCTCTCTTCTTCCAGGTTTGCTACCACTTCCTCTAAATGTCTGCCCTGGATCACGGTTCTAGTGAGTAGATCGTAGTTGTGGACCAGTTCCTGGACTGAGGTTGGAAATTCTCCTAAGTCTAATTGGTCCTCTCCTCGTTTGCCTCTTAATCCCAACATTGTTTCTACTTCGAGCTCCATGAGGTTGTCAATAAATCCAAGCAGCTCCGGTAGCGTCCAATCCTCTATATTGTTTCTTTCCGTGTCTTCGTGTCTTCTCCAGGTTCTACTAGTAGGGCACTCAGGCACCTATCTAAGTCTTGGGGTCTTCTCCTACTAGTGGGTTCCTTAATGTTATAGGTATCCTGATGTGTTCCTTGTTATTTGAAAGCAACTGCAATCCTTATTCACACGTTATGCTTAGTGCTTTTGTGGTGCTTGGTGCGAAAACAGGCTTTTCTCTTTTCTTGCAGTGCAAACTTAGTGGAACACAAGAGTGAAGTGCTGATGCAGAAAGCGTTTAATGCGAACTCCACTCTGTTTCTCTCCACATTCTCAGCCTGATTTGAGTTCTAAGCTCGGTTCCTGGCTATTCTATGGTCTTTCTGAAGGTTTGTGTTGTGTTTTCTATTCTGCTCTAAGTTCGATTGGTCTCTGAGGTTCTAATGGTCAAACTGGGTCTTGGGGGTGTTCAAGGTTGTGTCCTGGGGGTCAGGTCTGTGGTAGAATCAACTAAAGATCCTTATTTTTCCTTTTGGCAGGATGGTCCGATTTCTAGAATCGGACTGTCCGATTCTGAGAATCGGACAGGGCTGGTCCGACTCTAGTAGTTGAACGGTCCGATTCTTGCAATCGGACAGTGTGGTCCGACTCCCTCAGTCGAACGGTCCAACTATGATGGGCGGTCCAAGTGCCACGTGGCACGTCCGATCGGACTGTCCGATTCTGGGAATCGAATAGGGCTGGTCTGACTCTAGTAGTCGGACGGTCCGATTCTTGGAATCGGATGGTCCGACTCCAAGACTCGGGTGGTCCGATTTTGGGAATCGGACCACTGACGACTGCGTCTGGCGGCAGGCGTGATTTCGACGCATTTCGATCCCACTTGATGCCTGCTACACACAATCACAAGAGACTTTCCAGATATGATTAGGGCACTAGAAGCACCAGACTCACCTGGAGCAGCACAAATCAATGGCACCCAGAATTGTGATAGCGCTCCCTCTTCCTGGTAACCTGAAGCTCTCTCTCTCTCTCTCTCTCTCATAAAGCTAACCAGTGAAATGAGGTTTGTCGTGGCCTCCCAAGCCTCTTAAGGTCCTTTCCTAGCACTGCAAAACCTTAAAGCCAGTTCCCTTTTCCCTGTTTTACCCAGAAATTTGAATCTAGTCCCCTGTTTCCCTGTTTCCAACAGCAGCCAAAACCTTTGTTTTCTCTTTTCTTAACCTAATCTAACCTTAATCTAGTGCAGCCAAAATGCAAAATAGAGATGCAGAATGGTAGTCCTACACTAATGCTTCCAACAAACCAAAACACTTGTTTCACGAATTAAAACCTCCTAAATCTCCTAGCTATCTCAAGCACCGGTTGGGGCTGCAAATCCTACTTCTATGCTCGATTTAATGCGCATGGCACTCAAGGCTCGATTCCGTCGGTCCCGACAACGAAACCAAAATGAAGGAGAGCTACAAGCTCTACCCCGAGACCTACGGACCACTTATTGCTCAAGTGTTTCGAACCGAGCGGCCACGGCTACCTCTCACATAGCCGATACGCAATGCCTACCTTACGAGTGTAGTGAGCTTACCTTGATGCTCGATCGAGTACCCTCCTCTTTCTTGCACACCGGTAGCTCCACGATCCTTGAGGCAAGCTCAAGCAACCTCAATCCCTCTCCAATGAGCTTCATCCTCTATAGCCACGCGCGAGACAAGAGAAGAGAAGAGAGGAGGGGAAGATAAAGAGAGAAGATGGAGAGCTTCTTCTCCAAGATCCCTCACTCTCACACAATCACTCCCTCACACTCTCTCAATCCCTCTCTCAAGCACAAGCAAGAAGGCAAGAAACAAGAGAAGAAGAAGAAGAAGCTTTGGCCACACACAAGAATGATCTTCTCATTCACTTTTTGAACTTTATATACATGCCCTACTTTTCATGGGCGGTCATCCTCTTTTTTACATGGCCGGCCATTAGCCTAGGCCCATTTCTCATTTCCCACTGTTCTAGTCTATCCTATTCATGCATACAATTCGCACAGGAGTGAGCCTGGCGCTCTTTTACAAGGATTCGGGAGCGCTTTCATACTTAATGGTGCGCTTTTTACTCTTTTACTTTCCTTGGGCAACTCTAAGACTTCCTGAGGGTCGTGCCCATGCTTTTAATTTTTTCAGGGTCTGGTTATCAGTTAAGGCGCCTTTTTCTTCCTTTTGTCCTGCGCCTTTTGCTATTTCCTTTTTTCCATTTCCCGCTCCTCTGTGCTGCGGTAAACACTGATAGAAGTAAGTATTGTACACCATCTACTTCAATGGATGTTAAGGAGGCAAGGTTGGGTTTGTCGACTTGTGGCTGTTCTGAAGAAGATGGCACATTGAGAGCCAACCCTTGCTTTGTCACCACTCGATGTTCCTCTTCAACATTTATGAGCTCTTCAATCGGTTCTTCTCCTATGTATGTGATAGAAACAACCTGTGGAGTTGTATCTTCATAGCTTTCCTCCTCTAGGGATGTATCCAATGCAAGGAGGTAAATTGACAATGCGCAATCACAGTCCATGAGATCCAAAGGTGATGTACCTGGTGCACTTCCCATGGGAACAATGTATACTCTATGCGAAGGATCCACATGGGCCAGGCATCTACTCACCACTTTTTGGTGGTTCTTCCCTGCCCGAAATACCATGAGCTGTTCCAGAGGCACCCAAATCATGTCAGATCCCTCGATGGAGTATGTGCATGTAGAAATGGTGCTCACAAAGTCTTCCAAAACCTAAAGGGAGGGATCCAGCAATGAGAGTATGCTTTCAAGGTTGAAGTTCTTAGAGAAAACCTGGAATATCTCGTCACCCTGGTTGGCAAAGATAGTCTCGTGGATCCACTCATCAAAGTGTGCGCGAGAATCCATCATAGCAGGTAGGAGGGATGTGGTGAATATAAAGAGATGAAGAGAGAAAGTGTGAAATGAAACAATGAAATAAGAACTAAACTAGTTCTACCTTAAAAACCTTAAGTTTTAAACCATTAAGGGTTGTTCGCATACGATATTTAGTTATGGCTTTATTTACATCTTTGTAAAGTTTACATGCATATATAAATGTGTTGATATGGAAGGTGTATAACAAGTGTATGATTTTGCATAAATACCATAATTTTTACATATTGCAAGTTTGTAAGCGACAATATTCTATTGGCCAAAAAAATCCAAAAATTTACAAGTGTTGGATATTACAACTTATGGTGTTGGGATTTTTAGAGAGACTCTACAATTTCTAAAATATGTGGAGCCACACACTTTCCGTTGGTAACAGTATCCTCAGCTCGGCTTTGAATTTTCCTACCATCTAGTTTAAAATAGAAGCTAACAGGTGGATTCTGCATTAACATTGTAATTTCCTAGCGCATTATACTCAAGGGCCAATCATCCTCCATTTGCAACACTTGGGGCTCGTGGCCCTCACAAATGATAGTAACATCCACAGCTGCACGTTCACGCATGTCTTGATCAAGGCACAACCATTTACCCTTGAGCATCCTCCATCTACAATACTTGAACACTAGGCATAAAGTTTGTTGTGCAACAAAGTACCTGTAATTGGAAAGGAAAGTTAGCCGATTCATCCCAAAGTAAGATAATAGTCAACTAAGAGAGAAATTTTTTACATGAAAGCCATGTCCCTTGTTGTGACTCGACACTCCACTGTGTTAGAACTGTGAGTTATTTTTTATGTCGAAGTTTTGCCTAGAATCCTTGTTACATAATCCTCTGATGTATTTTTTATGATGTATGTACTTTTGGTACGTCTCAAACCCTTACATTCCTTGAACATGTGTGCAAAAATTACAATCAGTATGAACCAGCTTAGATGTACATTCTTTGAGCCAGTGCTTGGCTTCATAGAAGTCAATATGTCTGTTGAAATTTTTGTGCTACACATGTGAAAAATGTCGCTCCTACACAATGGCCATTCTATGCTATTAAGATTCGATATGTGCATATACTCAAGGGTTCCATATTCTCGACTCCCCTTGGGTAATATATACTTGGAGTCATAGAAAAAAACAAGGTCCTCTGCGAGTTGCTTAGTTGTATGCCCCTCAAAGAGCAATCTACCAATTTCGAGGTGGTAACACTTAAAAGAACTAGTGAAACTCTCAACATTTTGCCGCTCATAGCAATCCGAAGGGTATATTTCTGTAAATACAAGACAAGTTGTTACATAGGTATCATGAAAGTTCTCATTCTCAATGAGTTGCAAATACTTACTGTTTGCAATGTTTCATTGAAAGAGCACATTGGGCGCAATGTGTATTTGTTTTTGCATGAATACATGTTGTACAAACGCCTCTGTTACAAGGTGAGAATCAACATTCCTTTGTCTGAGAGCTAAAATTTTACCCTTCCAGTGCTTTGATACATCTGCAATTGCAAATGCTTTCACCCTGAAAGCTCCCTTCATACTTGGATGCATATGTACCCAAGACGAGCAATGATACGTATCAGTGATCCAATTCCCTTCTTCATCTTTTCTGTTACGTACTTCTATCGAGAGAATGCTTGTTCTTCTCTCAGGCATTATAACCTGCGCATTAGATGTAAAGAAGTAGGTATTAACCCCTAGATGTTTACACTTTTGTAAACAGACATAAACATCTGTATCAAAACTCATGTGGATATATACATCAACACAAAGTATAGATTTAATTTCAAGACATCACTTTAATCATACCATTTACATGAAATAATATGAAAAGAATAGCATAAGAATACTGAGAGAATTTTTGCCAAAATAAATTTTATTATAATGAAGAGGAGTCTGATTTGACTCAATACATTGTATGAAATGTGGGTATTATAGAGTAGTTGTTACAAGGATATCAGCCACATGGCATGCAAATCTTAATAGGCACATTGGATTGACACCTGAGATATTCTAAGACTCAACACATTGTGTGTTATATGGATGATATAATACAAGAGTTTCATGGATCATTGCCAATTGGCATGGAGATCCAAATGGACACATAGGACCAATAAAGCAGAGGATTTTTGAACCATCAACTTCCAACAGATCCATATCATCCAACACAAAGGAATCACTCACCACATCAAAATAGTTGATGGAGAATTATATGCTTCACCTAAACCTTGTACAATACCTGCATATACAAAAAAACACCTGCATGAATCCCTTTTAACAAAAATACTTGCATGAATCCCTTTTAGGAAAGAATATTTAGATAACTGCATGAATAGAAGCAATACAAAACAGGGCCAATTTACTTATAAGCTGATTTGCTGAAGATAAGATTGAATCATTGCTAATCAAAACCCATTGCAAATGATGGACATAAGAAAACATCAATCCCATCAAATATAAAAGTCACAAATTAAATGAATAAATTTTGGCACCACAAAATATGGTAGATTTACCTGTAAATTGAGCTACAGAATCTCTGCTCTACCTTGTGTTAAGTGTTGCAACAACAATTGATCCTTAAGTTAGAACTAGCATCAAACCCTATTGTAAAGATAGTAGAAAAGGGATAGTGCAGAGAGGAAGAAAGAGAGAGTTTGTGTGAGTACGTAGGAGAGAGAAAGAAATGAGCACCTATCCAATCTTGCCCAAATTGATCTCTGCAAAAGACAATTTTGCAAGAGTTAGTATTTACATGAAGGTATACTGGAAAAACAATAGAAAAGAGGAAACATAGATAGAGAAAGAGAGAGAGGGAGAGAGAGATAAGCACTTATGCAATGTCACCCAAAATGATCTCTGCAACAAAACAACAACAAGGGTTAGAACTAACATTGTGTTGTATTGAAAAGATATCAACAAAAAAAAAAAACAGAGAGAGAGATTAACACCTTTGCCTCTTGCTCCAAATAAACTCTGCAAGAAAACAACAATTAGAACCAACATCAATTTCTATTGAAAACACAACATAAAAGAGAAACAACACATAGAGAGAGGGGGGAAAGAAAGGAGAGAGAGACGAGCACCTCTGTCTCCTACCCCAAACAACCTCTGTAATAAAACAACAACAACGGTAAGAAATGATATCAAATCCTATTGAAAAAATAGCAAACAAGAGAAAATTCAAAGAGAGATGGGCACCTGTGTTTTGCCCAAAATCTAGAGCTGCGTGGAGAAGAAAGCGCAGAGGTAAGCAAAACGCTCAAAACCCTAATTACTCTCAGTAGGGAGCTTCAATGGAGACAAAAATTCACGAGTATAAAGAAGAGAGGGAAAGTGGTATGTTGCTCAACTTTTGGGTCAAACTAATTTCGTGAGAGGAAAAAAAACCGAAATTGAAAATTCTCCAAAAAAAGGGGAAAAATATGAGGTGAGAGAAACTCAAATTTTGTGTACTATTCATTCTCCCTTTTTTTAATCCCCCACTAACCCTTTTTTTAATAGAAAACACAAGATTTGGAGAGAGAAGATTCACCCTCCATGGAAGTCAACATCTAGCCTTCCTATTGGACAATCCAAAAGGCCCACATCTTAAACTATATTATTTATAAGGGCCCATTTGTGAGTTCATTTTTTTCCTAATGCTCCTTCATCAATCATCATTGAAGCATGTGGCAACAACGGAGTCCATATGAAGCTAGCAGCTCATCCTACATTGAAGCATAGTAAAATTGGGAATTTCTATGGATCTTTATAGCTAAAGACAGTCCATCTTCGTATGAGGAATCTACATCAACTACATTCATCATTCACAAGAATATGAGGTATTTTAAATCATCTTTAATCTCTCCCTTTTGAATCCAACTGCTAAGCTAATCCAATTGATGAATGAGGGATTAAAATGATTCAAATTTCCAATTATTCTCTTAAAAGCACTTCATGAACAATCCATTTAGCAACCCTAGTGATTAATTACTAATTGATCACTTATATTCATTGAAAATAATCACTTCCAATGTTCAATTTCTCACCCATTCTTCTCTAACGTGACATTGAACTGTTTTCCTTTTGTCTCATTGCCTTGAATTTTTTTAAAAAATTTCCAATGGTAAGTGAAATACAATTGTAAAGCAATGAGTCATTGTTGTAGGTATTCCTTACCTAATCTCGCTTCATTTTCATTCCAACTTCTTCCAAGTTCATTCATATTATGAAATGACAATCAAATCCTTTCCAATACATGCATTTCATGTTGTTTTCCTAATCTAGCATTGATATGCCATGTCTATACCCACGAGGAAAATTGGATGTCGAGCGAATTGGTAGGACAAAAGAGAGGTGACCCTCCCCTACTAACAAGGACATTGAAGGGGAGCACAAACCAACTTGGGAGGGAAATTTGCACACCCCTCAAGTCTCGGATCCCATGCATTTAAAGTTTAGGTGCAGGTACCACTTCATAGGCACAAGAATTCAGCCTTCAGCATGGTGTGTTTGGCATGGGGTACATGATGTGAAGGCAAATGTATGGCAACATAATGCAATGCTATTGGCAATTTGGGACAGAGTTATGCTGAGCAATATGTATGCTACGTCTGGCATTTGAAACTTGGGTCAGTAATAAAGAGTTGGAGCAGAGATTTCAAGCAAGTTCCATTGATTGGATCCTTATTTTGCAGTCTACAGTAGGATTTTTCAATATTTTGGGTTACTTGCAGAGGTTATTATCAGTGTGGGCATATGTATGGAGTTGCTTTGTAGGTCTACATAGTTGGTACATGCATGAAATGGATGGTACAAGTCATTAAATGACCAAAACAAAGCATTCACAGGTTGCAGGAAATTCCAAACAGCTATAGTAAATTGCTTATAGAAATTTCTGTACTTAACCATTTTCAACACTTGATAGCTCATTTGAAATGGGACATCCTAAGCTTTATAGAAAACCAAGAAGTTGGTCATTTGGATCATTAGAGCTCAAGATATTTGAGTTTTTCTTCTGCTAAACACTCAGGACAGGACGTCACCTATGGCTAAAAATAAAAGAAAGGAACCCATCATGGATACCATCAGTGAAGGATTAAGGGACTATCAGTTGGATAAAGAGCGTGAAGCTTCACAAGAGGCTATTTACCTTGAGAACCATGATAATGAGGAGCTAGAGATAAGTTCAACACATGCTGCAATAAACAAACAAGTGAATGGGGTTGGCCTTA
The DNA here is from genome assembly GCF_053477565.2 of Lygodium microphyllum. Taxonomy (NCBI): domain Eukaryota; kingdom Viridiplantae; phylum Streptophyta; class Polypodiopsida; order Schizaeales; family Lygodiaceae; genus Lygodium; species Lygodium microphyllum. The sequence continues at coordinate 74,436,178 of NC_141144.1, forward strand.
CTCATGTCTCTACTGATTCTAACAGTTTTCAACAACTCTCCAACGACATTAAGGATATGAAATCGGGCATTGATAAGCTTGTGGCTCTCTTGAGTGAGAGGATATTACCTACAGCTATTCCAAATGCTCCCAAGTCTTCCCATTGTCCAAGAGCAGTCGAAGTCCATAACTCCCAAGGTTGTTGGGCACTTTGAAGTTGGAGAGCCATCAAGATCTCAGCCCTCTCATTTTCAACCTCAAACTCAGCCTCTTTATCAACCCAAGACCTACACTAGCCCTCATGGACAGGATTTGGAAGATAAAAATCATGCTAATTCAAGGCTTGATGATGACACACATGGATGCCATCCTTTTTACAAGTCTTTTTATGGACAACCATCTACAATCCCTAAATCTACACATGAAGAGAAAGCTGAAGAACAAAGGTCTTATCATGGTCAAGCAAGTGGAGGTAATAATTCTCATGGGCAGCATCCTTACAATGGACATGGTCATGTAAATTCAGTTCCAAATTCTTATGGACAGCAACACCATGTCAATAATAATCATGGATATAATCATCCTTCTAAACAAGGCCCTCATTCAAATCAGTTTTGGCCTCATCAATTGAGTGGACAACAACCACCAATGAATGCCACACCAAATATACACTCTCTAATGTATGTACATCAAGTCTATGGATAGCCTCATGTTGTTGGCAACTCTTTCTCTCCGTCGCAAGGACAATTTAATCAACCAAATGGGTTTGCAAATATTCATGGACAACAACAACCATACGTTCATGGAACATGGAATAATGATGTTCAAATACAAAATTCTTTTGGTCTAAACTTTTATGGACAGCAACACAATAATGGCCACTGTCATCAATATGAGCGGGAATACAAGGAGAAAATAACCATTTCTAGTTTCAAGGGTGAAAATCCATCCCCTACCAAATTAGAAGAATGGTTTGACAAGCTTGAGATGTATTTTTCTTTGTGTCCTATACTGGAGAATGCAAACACTTTGTAGCCTTACATTTGGAAGGATATGCACACACTTGGTGACGGTACATGTCAAGGATTGGTAATGAATTCTCAACATGGGATGCATTAAAGTGGGCAATGATCGAATTCTTTGTATCTCCTATTAAAAAAGAGAAGTTAGAATTGAGTGGTATGCTCTTGAGCAAAGGGGATTATCAGTTAGAGATTATTCTAACCAATTCCTTAACCTCTCTATGTATGTGGATGGAGTATCTGACAATGCCAAGCTAAATAAGTATATATTTGGGCTTGAATCTTCTCTATTTCCAGAAATGGGAACTATGAAACCATCCTCTTTACAAGTTGCCATACAACTGGCTGAAAGGTATGGTAAAAAATACAAGAATTTTTAGCAAAGAACAGGGCAATATTTTCAGCCAAACCAGTCCATTAGAATAGCTCCAAATTATGGGCAATCAAAGACTTAATTTTAGCAAGGAGGGAAGCCAACAAATACCTATAGCAAGATCCCTACATTTCCTACTGTTTATGGACCAAAACAGGGCAGTAATTTTAGATTTAATGCTAAAAATAGATCAAATGGAAAGAGGGTTGAAATTAGTGGCAAAAACTCAACTCTTATGCAAGGAAAGCATGTGTCTAATGACAAGATGAAGGACATGTACACAAAAGGTCTATGTTTCAAATGTGGGAAGAAATGGTCTCCCGATCACAAGACAAAATGCAAAGCCAAGAATGTCAAAGTGAGCAAGATCTTTGAAGAGGAATTGGATGCTGAGGCAAATGAAGGAAATCTATCTCAGCTTGATTGCTTACCCACACTTGAGGAGATGCATGACCATGATGATGGTTTCCATGAAGAATTATATGATCGTATGGATGGTTTTCCATTCGACCTGGGTGGTTACTTCATGGATGATGCTTTGAAAAATTTGGATTCATTGAAGCTTTGTTCTATCTCCTGTGATTCTTGGAATGGTTCCAAAGGGGACAATACATTATACCTTAAAGGCTACATTAATGGAAGAATTGCTCATATTCTTATTGATATCGAGAGTACACATAGCTTCATTAATACACAGTCTCTTGATGGGCTGAAGTTGTATAGAAATGCCTTTATCACTAAGAATCCAAGTGGAAAATGGAGCTTATGAGAGTAGTAACGAGATTGTACCAATGTTCCCATCACTTTATCATCATCTTGTATCACTTTGGTGAATCTTATTGCCTTGGAGATGGGTCCCATTGTTGTCATACTTGGCTGCAATTGGTTGAAAAGTATTGACAGGTTTACTATGGATTTGAATAGGCTAGAAATGGAATTTCAATGGCATGGAAAGAAAGTTATTCTTCAAGGGATTGAGAAGAAGAAGCTAGAGGTGATCAACACTAAGAAGATTAAGAGAGAAATCAATGCAAAGGCATGTATGTTCACCCTTTTCTTGTCAAAGATTGATGAGGATCAACTTCAAACAGGCCTCTACTCCTTCAAAAGATATGTATCCTTGTCTTTCCAAATTGTTGAAAGAGTATAATGATTTATTTCAGTCACCTACCTCTCTTCCTCCAAAGTGTGAAGTAGATCACCCCATTAACTTACTTCCAAATATCAAGCCTATCAATAAACCTCCATATTGTCTTTCAAAGGTGGAAAGAGAAGAATTTGAGCGCCAAGTAAAGGAGCTACTTGGAATTGGACTTATACAACCAAGTCAATCTCCCTTTGCTTCTCCCATTCTTCTAGTCAAGAAGAAGGATGGTTCATTCCGCATGTGCATAGATTATCGAGATTTGAACAATGCCTCTATCAAAAATAGGTATCCAATACCAAGGATTTCTAATCTTTTGGATGAATTGAAGGATGCCAAGGTCTTTTCAAAGATCAATTTGCGATCGGGATACCATCAAATATGCATGAAAGAGAGGGATGAGTACAAGATTGCATTTAGGACCGAGAGGGGATTGTATCATTTCATAGTTGTACCCTTTGGTCTTTCAAATGCTCTAGCCACATTCCAAGCTTTAATGAACAAGATACTTCAGCCACTTTTGTTCAAGACAGTTTTGGTGTTCTTTGATGACATATTGATATATAGCAAGGACAAAGAAGAGCATTTACAATATGTTAGAGAAGTTTTTGACATATTGAGGAGTCACAAGTTGTTTGCTAAAGCAACCAAATGCACATTCATGGTCAAAGAAGTAGAATACTTGGGACATATTGTTGGAGAAAATGGCAAGGTTGACCCGAAAAAGTTCCAATGTGTGAAAGATTGGCCTAGTCCAACAAATACCACTTCCTTGAGGGGTTTTCTTGGCTTATCTTCTTTCTACCAAAGATTTATCAAGAATTATGATCATGTGGCTGCACCATTAACCGATAGGTTAAAGAAATAAACTTTCTTTTGGGATGAAATGGCCGACAAGAGCTTCAATGAGCTGAAGCAACTCCTCATTTCAACACCCATATTGGTTTGTCCCAACTTTTCTAAGGTCTTTTTGATCTATACAGATGCTAGTGGGAGATGATTGGGGGCTATTTCATTACATATGAGAGCAAAAAAATTGATGAAAAAGAGAGACAAATACATATGATGGGACCTAAAATGGGTCGGCACTGGCTATAGCACTAGCCGGACCTCTGACATGCACAAGACAACCCCACAGCCTCGCAGTCAGGAGCGTCTACAGGACACGTTGCCCTGCCATCGTACGTACATTTTGCATTTGTATCATGTTTTGTAATCCAACCCTTAATCTTCTCAGACTCCTTAGAGGGAGACCCTACACATTTTGGTGTAATTCACCACGTAGAACAACATAGGAGGCACTCCTCGACTAATTGCCGGGGGCCCACTACGACCCTCCTACACCTTGGGGATTGGCTCCTCGATGCGTCGCTAACACATATAACACATACGAAACATACTCCGCTCTTGGTACCAATATTATATCGTTCCAAGAATGTACCAGTGTCCTCACTTACTTGTCCCCTCCCAGGGGGTCCACTAGGGTTTACTGTATGGTGCCACGTGAGTGTAAGGGAGGGGGGCTATTTAAGGGAAGGAAGGTACATTTTATAAGGTAAGGTCCCATAAATAGGGGGTAGATAAGGGGTATTTTCATATATTCCTTGTACGCAGGTGATGTCTCCTTAATACTACTAGTGAATCCCCCATGGTCCACTTGGACCCACCGTCTAGACCTACAGCTTGGGTGCCTTACTCTCTCCAGCGTGGGTCATTTATAATATAATCAAGTGTTATACATACTAGGAATAGATACCATGTGTATATGATTCATGCAAAAGTGAATGCATTATTGTGCACAAAAAATTGGGGTTTAAAATCAGCCTATGTATCGTGCAAAAATAACACTTTTAATAAATTTCTGCTAATATGCAATGCTTCGTTGTAGGAACCTAGCACCAAGGCGAACCTCGTGTTGCTAGATCCATTATTTTCAAATAAACCGCATCCTAAATGTTATGAATAAAGAGAACAATCAAACTTTGTACTATTTCAACACTTAAACTATGGTATAAGATCATCCTCCCCCTCACCGTTTAAATTTTGCTACGGTGCATAGGCATAGAGGTTGTTTTATGTATTTTTTGTATGTAAAAGCAATAAAGACGCACTTTAACAAAAAGGAAAAGGGCCAAAATGAGGCTTAACCTCATGCTTCAGCCCCGTTAGACATTCACATACATAGATCTTATTTTTCCTTTTTTTCGAACACAAGAAACCCATTTTCTCTATTTTTCCTATTTATTTTTAATAACAAATATGTATTTTTTGGTTTTTTTTTCTAGTGAATGATCATTGGAATTGAAACTCAACATTTTTCCTTATTTTATTCCATGTCCACTCATTTTTTCCCAGTCAAAATCAAAGAAACTATCAATTTTCATCAAAATTAGTGTTTTTTCGGGTTTTGAAAATTTATAATTGCTGTAAATCAATACGGGTTCTACATAACAGTGATTGCAGCCCTCAAACATAATGCAAGGAACATTCAAATAAAATTTCAGCCCATGTGCACACCATTTAGACCATGAACGATAAAAAACAAGCAAAATTCTTTCATAAAATAGAGCATACTACCTTTTTGTGTGTTTCAGGTTTTTTGAATATTTAATTGGGATTGTGTATCAACCAACCAGCCATGGATTTTAGCATAGATCTTCAGCCTTTAGCCTCCTCATCCTCTTAGAACAATCTGGTGCCTCTCGGACAATCATCCATCTCCCGATTCTCTTCTTGATTCTTGCCACATGAAGTGCCTCTTAAGGAGACAGAGAGGGAGGAGAGAGAAAGACTAAATTCTGTTCTCCACAACCAGGCAACCATTCCACGTGTGGTCTAGAGCGATAGGAAGGGAAGATTGAATGTAGATCAGGTATCAACTCAGTTGGGGGGGTTGTTTGCAACCCCCATAGCCCCCTCTCCATCAAGTGTTGAAAAATGGTGCCTTCTCCCTGCTCGCTCGAAAAAAATGCCCCCCCCCACAAATTCGTTTTTTCTAGGAGGCCCGCAAAGGGAGCCCCCAAAATTCATGACTTTTGGCCTCTCTTAAGTCCTTTCTCACTTGGCCTTTTGGCCTTAGCCTCTCGGGCACTCCCTCTCCATCGTCCGGTACCTGAATTGAAGTCCAAAAAATCTTGGGCGTCCATCTTGAAGTCTTCCACTGCGGACATCTCCCAAGGTCTCGTCTGGCACACCCAAAAATTATGAAAATTCACCAACTCTCGTCTAGTAGGTCTTTTAAGCACTTTCGGGCATTACCGCTTAAAATCGTACTGATTGTAACTGCCGCCTTCGACGAAGTCTATTTTTCCCTGTGTAATAAGATGCTACATGATTAAAGATGGGTCATTGAAAAGGCTAACAAGGTGTCATCATGTAGAGATGGGCATATAAAATGGCACAATAGATTGCCACAGTTATGGAAGTCAAAGATCCCCTATTAGGACAAGGTCTTTATTTGGAGAAGTCCCTTCTGGTATTTGGTGCAATGACACAACATTGTTGGTGACCATTGTGTATTTGGCACTACATGTGTGAAATTCGCATCTCATCTATTTGTTTCTTGCCTAATTACTCACCATATATGGGCCTTTATTTCTAGGGTTTAGACTTCAATAAAATCCCAAAGAATTGATTATGGCAGATAGAACTTGGAAAGATTACCCCAAACTAACACTTTGTAGTTACAACATTCTCATTTGTTTCAATTTCTTACGTTGGATTGGACTTTGGCACATTTGGTTTTTTAGGAATGCTTTTATCTTTGACCTACCTCTGGATTAATGAGCATATTACTCCATACATTGATTGCGAGTGAAGCATTGATATTGTTACCTATCATTTCTTGACAACAATACCCTATACCAAATGATTCTTGTGACAACCACCACCATGGTGTTTGATAAACCTTTCTTTGCCAATGCATGAGCAATGTATACCTTTTTTTTTCATGTAACATGAATTAATAGGGTAAATGTAATACATTGAGTTATATCTCTTAAGGCCACTATTGGTAGGATTGCATGCATTTTAGTCTCTTCCTGGTGCACAGATCGGACGCCGTATGCACGCGTAGTGAGCGTCAGAAGGTCCCCAAGAACAAAAGAACTCTACTTTTTACACAAAAACCAATGAAGAAAGCTTGCATGACATGAACAAGAGACCAATTGGGTGCAATCTCCCCCCATGCCTTGTGTGAGCGCTCCACAAAGCATGTATTTTATATATTATTCATCTTCAAGCTCAAATAATAGCCCAATTTACAAAATAGCACGCTTTAGCTTTTGTGTTTGCTTTTGTGCCACTAAAGAATTAAAGCTATTGGGTGCCCAAGAAGTCAGGCGGTACCCAAATACAATGTCCAATACAAATATTTAAATCGTGTGCCCATGCGCATTGTGGGAGCTTTCGCTCAACTGCCAAGACCCACGGACCGCTTATTGCTTCAAGCGTTTCAAGCGAGCTCTAATGGCTATCTCTCACCTAGCCGACACGCCGTCGATCCTACGAGTGTAGTGAGCTTACCTTGATGCCAATGTGAGTAGCCTCCTCTCTTGCACACCTCGGTAGCTCCACGATTCTCGATGCTAGCTCAAGCATCCTCAATCCTCCTCCATCTCCAAGCTCCATCCTCCATAGCCGTGCGCACAAGAGAAGAGAGGAGAAGAGAAGAGAAGAAGAGAAGAGGAGATGGTGAAGAGCTTCACCCTCTTGATCCCTCACTCCCACACACTCACTCCCTCACACTCTCACACTCCCTCTCTCAAGAGCACACACCTGCAAGAAAGAGAGAAGAAGAGAAGAAGATGAAGACTCATTTTGCCACACACCAAAAGAATGAGATTCTCATTCACTTTTCAACTTTATATACAAAACCCTAAATCCCTTTTGGGCGGTCATCCCCTCTTCCCCTTTCTTACATGGCCGGCCGTAGCCTCGGCCATTTTTCCCATTGTCCTTCTCTCTCCCTAGCTTCCTTTCCACCGCCCGTCTACATTTACAAATTGCACGGGTGAGAGCTTGGTGAGAGCCCGACGCTCCTTGACTTAAACCATGATGCGCTTGCGCTCTTTTACAATAGTTTTGACTTGCGCTTTTCCTTGTGCGCCTTTGTCTTCAGTTTCTCATTGCCTTGGCCTTTGTCTTTGTCTTCTGTTTTAGCTTTCCGGATTTTCCACCGTCTGGCACTCTTTTACAAGATTTCAGGATGTGCCTTTGTATTTTAAAATGCACCTTTCTCCTTTTGCATTTGCCTTGGACTTTTAAGGTTGCCCTTGCGCTTTTGGCCTTTCCTCCTCTTCTTTCTTTAGTCGAGCTACCTTTTTTCCGCCTTTGCCCTGCGTCTTTTCTATTTCCTTTTGCTTTCTTCGTGTTGGGGTTAACATTACCCCCCTCCTAGACGAGTGCCAGTCCCATGGCACTCATCGTCGTAGGTAGCAGGCGGTAGCATGCACCGAAGACATGGGTGGCAAGGACGGAGGTGGTTGCCATGGCGGAGTGTTGGTAGTGGTGGGGAGGAAGGGCATTGGGGGCATGTTGGTGGGTTAAGTGGTGGTAGGTGGTAGGGCAATGGGAGTTGGTGGTAGGTCTATTCTTTGGGGGGGTTGCACTGATGGAGTACAAGTGGCAGTTTGGTGAGGATTTTGTACATGATGATTCGTGGTAGGCTTACCGGGTGATAAGGATAGGAATTCAGAGTTGAGTGTGGATGAAGAGTGAATGACACCTTCATTGGATCTGCAATACCTGCAATTGAAAAACCTCTCATGTGGTCTCTCCCTAAGGGGTAGTGCTAGTCTTCTTTATCATGCATAAGACATATTTTGATTAGTTTGGGAGACAGGTCGAACTCTAAGCAAGCCTGGAGTATTGTCCTGCACTTGAGGACCCAAACCATGTATAGGTTATAGTGTGAATATTAAGTGAGTACATGTGCATATTTAGGTATTACTTAGTTAGAAGACTGTCAGTTTGGTTCCTTGTATAGCAATGGGCAGTGAAGCAAGGGGCTAAGTTGATGGAAAAACTTGTCGATGAAGATGGGGAGTACACTTGAAGAGTGCTTGAGACATCATTATGGTCTTGTCAAGGCAATGTAGCATAATTGAGCTCCTTGATGTCTTAGCTGTTGGTAGCTAGTGGCTATTTGTAGTGCTTGAAAAGTATGGTGTACTTTTCCATTGTCTTTCATGCCTTGCTTACCACTGTTGATTGTAATAGCATTGAGATGGAGTGCAAAAGAACTTGTGCAAGTGGTTCAGGGTGACAGGTCTAACCATAGGCGAGGCGAGCTCTCGAGGTATGTCCTGCCCTTGATGTGCCCTGAACAATTGTGGGGGATGTACAAAGGGCTAGGGGATTAGGGACGGAGCCAGTCGACCAAGGGCACTGGACGCACCTCACTTAAGGACCCCTAGGCGCGGTGCTGTGATCGTGGGTGCTTCTCATTTCTCCATTCTTTGTTGTCTTTTTTTTTTTCAAAGTACAACCACTGCAATATGCTGAGGCTATGAGCCTTTTAGCCTGGAAGGTTCAGGAAATGGATATGATAATGATGATTGTGCCCGAGCTTCGTTGTTAGGGGAGCCGTGGTTGCAATATTGGTGCGATTGTGGGGACACCCGTCGTGAGCTCACTGTATCGCTTGGCCCAAGAAGAGAGTGGAGCCCATGACCATGCTTTGGTGCGTGCGATGTGGGTACTTGCAAGGGTGATTTTTCGAGTTCTGCATCGTGGCTGTGTTGCGGCTCGTGTGCGGTTGGTGGTCTTGCAGTGGCCTGGCCATTGGACATGTTTGGGCGAAGACTTGTGGCATCCTACATCCACTTGTCACTTCGTGAGATTATATGCTCTCTTGCGTTAAGTACATCGAACAAATGCAATCATGTTAAGACATAATTTTTTAGAATTCTATGATGTCTGTTGGGATGCCTATTTCGTTGCTTGTTAAGGTCGCATACAGTAACGAGAGGTAACAGAAATGTGTGCAAGTGGGGATCTTGCCCTTTACTCAATAAAAAACAAAAAGTTATGGCATGCTGACTTGTCGAGCTACTTGTACATCATAGGGGTTTAGTTGATAGGTACGAGGCGGGGTGAGTCTAGTTGGCTAGGTGACCGGGGCGGTGCTAGTGCAGGGTTCCCGTGAGGCTGGGCAGGGAACATGTCTGCCGGGACATGAATGGTGTAGTCTCAGGCCGCTACCATGTCCAGAATGTCTTGAAACAATTCATTAAATTCTGCCCTATCCCAGGCCGCCTTGTCACTTCGTGAGCACGTGGTGCTCGAGCGCGCGTTGGAGGTCTGTGCCATTGGCATTGCCACATGCTGCGCGTTTCGTTGAGTCTCGACTTTCTTGGCCCGAGGATTCTTTGGCCTTCATCCGAGACGGTGTCGCTTAGGGCCTCGCTTCTTCACGTACCTTTTGAGGGTGGGCATGTAGCGCACCGGTGGATGGGCACGTGCCCCATGTTCTCGACGTGTGCGAAGAGCATCCTTGCATGCCAGCTGACCGCGGTTCTCCATGTTTTCCTCTGGAAACCTGCAAAATGCAATCCAAGAGTTAGGCTTTGATACGGGATAAGAGCGTTCCCATAGGATGGTGTGGGTTGTACGTATGTGATTAGAAGAGGAAGTGTGGAACATGATGGACTCTTGTAATGGTGTCCCTCTGGCCGCTGACTATGAGCAGGTCTTGACTCACGCCGAGTTGGATCGGTTGGTGGTTCTGCGTTTGGAAGGCCCCTCCTCGGAAGGATAGGCCGAGGGGGGATCGTGTACAGAGAGAGAGAGAGACTGCGCCCTGCTTACGTCCTTAGGGATGTTGGATAGAGCTACCTTGGTGGTAATGCGGAGCACATGCTCTTTGCCCGGAGGCAGGCATGATCTGGTGAACATGGAACCAGCCTGGCATAGCTTGGCAACCCCGATTTGTCTATCTGCGCTTGACTTGTTATGGCTTTTTTGTGTTAATAATGTCTATACAAGGTGATACGAAAATCATTGGATATATATGTGCACATACATTTGTCCGAGCCCTTGTCGCTTCACTAGGATAGAAACCAATGGTAGAACTCGGGATTGTACTGAAGTGTGGCACACACATCTAGCACATGTGGTAGCTTATTTAATACTGATAAATATTTCGCCACATCGAGTAGCATGGAACCTTGTCGGAGTCTACTGGCAACATGTAACTCCTCCTTAGCAAGAACTTTATCAAACAGAGGGTTTTCTTGGCCTGGTTCGGCCAAGTCCTTTCCCCGAATGGCAGTCAGCACTCGAAGGGAAGTTGGTGCCACATAGGTTGGGTCTCTTTAGGATCGTCATTTGGCCAATCGCTCCTCAGAGACTGTCATGATCTGAGCCCCTAGTTCAGCCACTGCAACGCGGTGTTCGCACCAATGCTGCTCAAATTGACTCTGGCCTGCTGACAGTTGCTTTAGTTGCTCTATGTCTACGAGATTCGGTCGGCATAGCACTTCATTGAACGTGACGGTTAAGCGCAGTTCGTCAGCTTCCTTGCCCGAGATGAGTCGCAAGCATTCGTGTAGGAGCCTGCTATAGTGCTCATCAAGGTGTTCCTGCTCTTCCCAAGATAAAGGGAAGGGCAAGTAATCTCCAAGCTGCTCCTTAGGGAATGTGCCCATGTCCACAAGGACGTAGACCCGTGTGAACACCTTGAGCTTAGCATCCAACTCAGTTAAGCATTCGCGACACTTCTATGTTCAACGAGGGCTTGCTCGGTTGCTATCTCTTGCAAGGTTCTAGGAGTTTGCCTAGGTTTTAGCATAGCTGGGTTTCAGGCCTATATGAGCAAGATTGGTCAACACTAGGATTGCTCATGCTCTTGGGGTTTCCATGTTTCTCTTGGGGCTTTGTTATTGCGTCATGTTCTCCCTGGGTGTGACTGGTGTGAATTCGTCACCCCGTCGTGACAGTGTTGTATCCACTCTTGATTTGTCAATGCGAGTTCTATTGTCAGTGGATAGAGTGTTGCAAGCAGCCATTGATGGTAACGACTGCTTTGATTTGTAACGGGGTGTTTATCTACACTTTGTAATCTTTTTTTTTCAATTCGTAACCAAACATAATCATCAACTTTAAAAGTCATAGTCTATCTTTTCTTGTTTGCTTGTTTTGTGTATGATTGCTGGACTTTGGCAATCATATCTTTAACTTTATAAAAAATAGTAGCATGCTTGTTAGCAAAATCATCAGCAATTTGAATTTTGTTTGATAACGATGTAATAGGTGTAGGCAATCGATATCCATAAATAACTTCAAATGGTGCTTTCTTTGTAGCTGTATGTGGTGTTTTATTATATGCAAACTGAAATAAATGTAGATATGTATCCCATGTGTGTGGTTTTGAAATGGTGTAAGCACGCAAAAGATCTAAAATAGTACTGTTAGTAGCTTCTGTTTAACCATTTGTTTCAGGATGAAATGCAAATGAAAAATCAATCTTTGTTCCTAAGTTAGCAAACAAAGTAATCCAAAAATTATTACAGAATCTAGACTCACAATCAGAAATAATGACTTTTGGTAAACCATGGTTAGTGAAAACAGTTTTCAAAAACAATTGAGCAGCTTGAGTTACAGTTAAAGTTTTCTTACATGGAATAAAATATGCTTGTTTACTAAACCTGTCTACAACAGTCCAAATCATATCATGGTTAGCTTTAGTGTTAGGTAAACAGTGATAAAATCCATTGAAATCTGTTTCCATGGTCGTGATGGAATGGATAATGGCATTAGTAAACCATATTGTTTACCATGGTGTCTTTTAACTCGTTGACAAATTAGGTATTCAGATACAAAGTTAAATACATCAGTGTCCATATGTGGCCAATAAAAATCTTCAATCAATGTACGCAAAGTAGATATAATTCCTCTATGACCTTGATATGGAGGACAATGAATTTCATGCAAAACAAATGATCGAAATGGAACAGTCACACATAATCTTTTTTCATAAAACATAAATCCATTAGTATAAGACAATGAATCAATAGGAATCCAATTATTTGCAACTAGTTTATTCAAATCAGCTTGAAAAGTAGGATCCTAATGATAAGTATCTTTCATAGAAATAAGGGAATCAAATGATATCACAGAAATATTTTGAATTGTCGGTCTTCTACTCAAAGCATCAGCAATAACATTCTCTTTTCCAGGTTGATATTGTATAAGGGAATGAAAACTTTGAATAAAAGTGGCCCATTTAATGTGTCGGTCAGATATTTGTGGTTGACTAAGGAGATGTCTAATGCTTTGTTAGTCAGTTTTGATCATGAATTTAGATCCCATTAAATAATGTTTCCATTGACGTTAGGCTTGTACTACAACTAGAAATTCCTTGTCATAGGTAGAATATTTAAGTTCAGATAGTTTGAGTTTGCAACTAGAGTAGGCTATGGGATGAGAATCTTGCATAAGGACTGCTCCTATTCCAGATCCATTAGCGTTAGTAACTACTAAGAAGAATGGTCTATTGAAGTCAGGTAATTGTAATACAGGAGCATGAGTTAAAGCATGTTTTAGCAAATCAAAGGACTTTAATTGATTGTCAGACCAGTTATACACAATACCCTTCTTTAAGAGTTTTGTCAAAGGTAATGCAAGTAATGAGAAATTCCTCACAAATTTTCTATAAAAGCTAGCAAGACCTAGAAAAGAACATAATTCATACACATTTTTGGGTATGGGCCAATTTAAAATTGCTTCTATCTTTTTAGGGTCAACTTTAATACATTTTGATGAAATAATATGTCCTAGATATTCAATTTCTGTTTGGAAGAATTCACTCTTTTCTAGATTAGTATATAATTGATTGTCTTTTAATAACTTGAAAACTAAAGACAAATGTTCATAATGCTCATTCTCATTTTTACTGAAAACTAATATGTCATCAAAGAAAACTATGACGCAATGTTGATGCTTCAAAAATATGCGATTCATCATACGACTGAATGTGGCTGGTGCATTAGTTAAACCAAAAGGCATAACTAGAAATTCATAGTGTCCAAATTGTGTTCTAAATGCAGTTTTGAATATATCAGATTTGTCCAATCTTACTTGATGATATCCAGATTTAAGATCTATCTTACTGAATATGGCAGATCCTTGTAGTTTGTCCATAAGATTATCTATCCTAGGAATCGGATATCTATTCTTAACAGTAATTTTATTTAGGGCAAGATAATCAATGCACATGCGATATGTATTATTTTTCTTCTTCACTAATAAAACAGGTGCACCAAATGGAGAACTACTAGGTCTAATTAATCCTCTGTTAAGCAATTCTTCTATTTGGTTTTGAATTTCTTTCTATTCAATTTGGTTATGTCTATATGGTGCTTTACATGGTGGTTGTGTTCCAGGAATTAAATCTATCTTATGATCTTCAGGACGTGAAGGTGGTAATCCATATGGTAAATCAGCAGCAAAACAATCTTGAAATTGGGCAAGAAATTGTGCATGCCTAGGATACATCTGTTTTTCTTTAGCTTGAATTTCATTCACCCATATTAAATAGGATTTGCTACTTTTACGTAATGCACGTTTAGCCTGAGTATGTGTAAGCAATGGAAAATTATTGGAAGCATGCATACCATGCAGTGTGATTTGTTTTCCTTGAAAATAAATTTTAATTGAATGCGTAGAATAATCTATATCAGGATTGTATTGATGACGCCAGGGCATTCCTAAGATAATGTCACTAGACTGCAAAGGTACAACTAAGAAATTTCTTTGTTCAGTATAATCACCAATTTTAATGTCTAAATTATGCACCTCTTGTGTTCCATTATATCTCGTACCTAAGAATGTAGCCTTGATGCGATAATGTGTAGAAACAGTGTGTAAATTCAATTCTTTGACTAATTTTGCACAAATAAAGTCATGTGTGCTCCCATCATTATGTAAAATAGTCTTTTCTTTACCATGCACAAAACATTTCATTGTTAATAAAGAATGGGGAGTTGGCATACTTGGAAAAGTATCAGAAGTAGTACCAATGTCGTCATCGTCTTCCGTAAAGTCCGGCATTTCCTCACGTTTTTCATCTTCTATTGCTCCCAGATAATTGATATGGATGGATGGCTTTTTGGATTGACAATTGGCTGCTAGATGTCCAGGTTGATGACATTTGTAACAAACTATAGGTTTTGCTTTGGATATATTATTGGTAATGGCAGGAAGGTTAGGAATGTTGGGATTTGACTCTAGAGATAGCTTAGGGTTTGGATTTATGTTTGATGGCAAGACAGGTGGTCGTGTCCAAGATTTATGGAATGAAGATGGAAGGAAATGACTTTGATTGAATCTTTGAAAATTTGAATTGAATTGTTTGGAACCATAATTACCATGAGTTGAAAATTGTTGTGGTTGCTTGTCTCATCGGCGAATTTTGTCTTCAGTGTCATGGGCCAAGGAAATTACATCTTCAAGGGTTGTTGGCTTGAACATATTGACTTCCGCATAGAAATGTCCAAGTAGGCCAGACATAAACTTGCATTTATGAGTTGCTTCAGGTACATCTTCAAGCATATGTAATTGCAATAGAGCATTCCAGAAACGCTCAGTGTATTGGGAAATAGGTTCGTGATCCCTTTGTTGTAGAAGATCCCATTGCTTGATGGCTTTTTTATGGAATTGGGGAGGAAGGAAATTCTACAAAAATTTCTTTTGGAATGTCTCCCAAGTAGTGGGACAATCAACGCTTTTGCGGACCACAGTCCACCATAAGGATGCTCGGTCAACTAAATGGTTAGTGACATATTTAATTTTGTCTTTCTCAACATATGTTTCTTCATGGAAATAATCATCAAATTGACTGATAAAAGCAAGAACAGTCTTTTCATTGCATGATCCATTGAAAGTACGAAATTTGAAGTTTCTTTTGCTTATCTTTGTTTCTTTGCGAATAGATTGGGCTTCAAGTGTTGCATCGATGGTACGTCGTATAAGATCTTCAGGTTGCGATCCATCTTGGTCGGTGGTAGATCGTTGCATATTGGCCAATTGAACTTGCAAAGCTTGTCGGGCTCTTCGTTCCTCTTGTAGCTGCATCATAATCAAATCCAACTTTTGCTCCATTGTTGGTTCGGGTAGATCACCTTCAGCCATAAGATCGTCCATGTTTTGATCAGTCATCCTGCAAAATTCCAAAAGACCTCACACACTCGAAACCTTGTTAGCAGGATAAGCGTAGCTCAAAGGCGGGTTTACAAGGCTTGTATATATAATTTTTTAGTTTGGCTTTTGTAGTATCTCTCCTTTACGATTGCGAAATTTGATGTCACAACCGTCTTCAAATAAAAGAATTGTGCGTATAGACTACATATAGTCTGTGTGTTGATGATTGCTTGCTGTAATCTACTTCTGTCAATTCACAGGTGTGAACATGAGCTTCCAAAGAGTAGTAGACTGATTCGTGTGCTGCTGAGTACGAACTGCCGCTATGGTAATCGTTGAAGATGACTTGTAGGACCTTGATGACTTGGGCAACTTAGAGAACTTAGAGTTTAAAGCTGTGTTAACTAAGAGTGATTTTCGTGGACCTCAATATCTTTTTGCCAGTGTCGATTGGCGGGTAGTTCATACTGCCGCCGCAGGTGCATAAATTCATTCTATAAAGCTTTTTAATAAGCTTCTTGTAAAGCTTAATAAGCTTATTCTTAAAGCTTTGAAAGCTTTGAAGCTATGGAGGAGAATTTCTTATTTGTATCAACGACTTGATGAAGGAAGTATCCGCGTGGTCCTTCGCCTGCATAGGGCGGTCCCTCGCGATCTGAGTGTACAATAGGGGGTTCTTGACTGCCAGGAACACGCTGGTATCGACCATTTGCCACGAGACTAATTGTAGAGCTCGATCGTTCCAGGAGCTCCGCCTTCGCGCGAGATGGTAAGCGATTGGAAGCTCTCAATCTCAGCTTCGCTCTGATACCACTGGTGCACAGATCGGACACCGTATGCGCGCGTAGTGAGCGTTAGAAGGTCCCCAAGAACAAAAGAACTCTACTTTTTATACAAAAACCAATGAAGAAAGCTTGCACGACATGAACAAGAGACCAATTGGGTGCAATCTCCCCCCATGCCTTGTGTGAGCGCTCCACAAAGCATGT
This sequence comes from Lygodium microphyllum, assembly GCF_053477565.2. Taxonomy (NCBI): domain Eukaryota; kingdom Viridiplantae; phylum Streptophyta; class Polypodiopsida; order Schizaeales; family Lygodiaceae; genus Lygodium; species Lygodium microphyllum. Next base: position 74,452,825 of record NC_141144.1, read on the forward strand.
ATTTTATATATTATTCATCTTCAAGCTCAAATAATAGCCCAATTTACAAAATAGCACGCTTTAGCTTTTGTGTTTGCTTTTGTGCCACTAAAGAATTAAAGCTATTGGGCGCCCAAGAAGTCAGGCGGTACCCAAATACAATGCCCAATACAAATATTTAAATCGTGCGCCCATGCGCATACAAAAATAATAAATAAATATCAAGCGTTTTAATAAATAAGCGCGACAAAATATAGGCACCATGCCTAAGATACGCGCCCATCAAAAATTGATGATAATTTGAATACATGCTATCCTCCAATACTTCCCACTGCCACTGCTGCTTGCTCTACACATCAACTGAAGCATTCACAATTGTTAGAAAAATAATACAATTAAACTAACAAAAGTGAATACGTAGTAGTCTTCAGCTACAAAAATAAATTTGTTAGAAATCAATCCTAACCTTCATTTATTACGAGTGTGCACTCTAAACTCATAAACGTTTATTAATTTAAATATGTATTTTACGGAATTACCCGCTATGGAATCACCCACTTACACATTAAATTAACAAGACGCCTGAAAAGGATAGGCATCCCCATCGACTTTTTGCACAAGGAATCCACCTTGTGTATGAGCCCCGATAATAAAATTTTACGGAATCCACCGCAAAACCTCACGAAATCCACCGTGGAATATGCCTCCTGGCATCATTTCCCAAAATGCATTGACTAGGCAATGTTGATTTCATAGGTAACACTGATGTAATTTCATTCCTTTACTCAATGGAATACCTTAACTCCATAGATCTCATGGGTGGCCTTCCTTTGCATTATTTACTATTGCTTAAAGGTGCATGCGGTACTCTTAAGAATCTTGAATCCTATAATGGACTCATGAAATGGTACTAGCTTGATTCGTAGTACATAGTTCCATAGTAAGGTATTGGAGGTAGAATTTTAACAATAGCCAATATTGGTGATATTGTGTTCATACCTAGAATCACCTTTATTTCAATGTCAACAAAATTACCATTTGTTGTGAGAAGGAGACATCTTTTGATCCACCTGGATTTTGTGATGACTATCAATAAGTTCCAAGGCCAAATACTAACCTTCATGGGATTATATCTCAAGTGTTTTCCCATGGCCAACTTTATATTTTGTTTAGTCATGCTAAGTTTATCAATTCTATCAAAGTTTTGTTGGAAGATAGAAGTGTAGACTTAGTGTAGATTCCCATACCACTATGAACATTATATATCATAAGTTTTTACACAGAATAAAATTGTTCATTTTTCCCTTGCTTATTTGACATCATTTCAAATTTGGTATAAATATTTTAGTTAATTATTTCTATTTATTTTAGATTGATATGTATGATTGTTGAGTTTTGATGTGTTGAGTAAACCTCAACATAGAAATGGAACTAAAGTCTGACCTAAAGTCCCTGTGGCCATTTCAAATATAGTGCTTGCCATGTCTTCAAATATACATGGTACAACTATGACATCTCAATGACGCTTGCCTTCTTGGTGTCATTCAACAAGGTATGATGCATTCAAAATACAGGGTAAATTGGATGTGCTAAGCTTTGCCTAACTTTTCTGTAACCATGTGTGTGCATTTCTCTCTTTATATTAGATCCAAAGCATTGATATTCTTTTTGCTTTAGGTTTTTCTGTATATGTGCTCTCCATGTTCTCAAGGGAGGTCATGGATAATTTGAACTTTTGTATACCAATGCTACCTTTCTTCCTTTTTAATGCCAATGCTATAACAATGATGGAAAAAGGCCCTACATGTGAATGAGATAACAAAGAGGCAGAGCAACAAGTGTATCCTTGTATCACAAAGTATCTAAGTGCAATGGATGCAATGACAAGTTTATGAACTACTTTGTATTTCATAAAATTGAAGAGAAACTAGATAAATTGGCTAACCATGGTGGATATCCTTCATTGTTTTTCCAAGGAAATACAAACACAGTCTACACATCTACACGATATTGCTTGAGATATAAAGAGTGCACATCTTGCCCTTCTCACTGTCATCAACAAGATGCACTATGAAGTAAAAGGTGCAACAAAGGTCGTGTATGAAACAAAGCGGTTAGTAGATATTGTAGTAAAGGAAATGTGATATTCTTCGTGAAAACAAAGAATGAGAGGCGCAATAAATTAGACTCAATGGAGAATTACGAGATGTCTTTTCCAAAATCTGTGGAATACGTGTTGTTTATACAAAAGGAGGTGTCATCCCTAAAGATGCTTGTTGCTAGATTCAATGGTATGTTGAGATAAATGAATCAATGTCTCCAATCCACTTAAGCCCTTGAGTAGGCTTCTCTAGACATTCTTTTGTATTTATTCTTATTTCCTACTAATCAAAAGTCCAACTAATTTGCTTTGTGCAACTGTATTGCAATTCTTATCATCTAAAGGTATGTTGGCCAATAATGATTCTTTTTTCTAGCTTGCATGATTAAGACTATTTTGCTGTTAATTTCCATGGATAGTATTTTGTTGAGATGTCATGGTGACTACAAATTTTTTTTTTAATTTGGGATTTTTTATTGTTACATTGAGTGTGTTGTTGAGTTTTCTGGAAATTGGCTTATAACATGATTGATGTTTTGATGGGTAGATGTAAATCGACTCTTTCAACTTAAATTTGACATTTCTTGCTCTCTTTTACATCCTTAATGGATTCAATATCTTTCTTTGTTTAATTGCCTTTTCAAATATTTACCCCCATATATGCATATTATCGTGCTTTAGCAACTTGGTTGTGTCTACAAGAGCAAATTTGATCCTTGTTGGACAAATCCCATCATGTGTGAGAGTCTTGCTCATGTTGTTGAGCACCTCAGTGCACTCCCATACTTGGCTTCTTTGAGCCTTGCATTTGTCAAGTTGCAATATGGGACTTATGTCTAATGCTTTCATGTATTGTCCCCTTTTGATGTGATATTGAAAAAAAAAATATTTGTGTGCGCATGTGATCCCAATTTAGGCAAGTGTAAATCTATTCAATTTTTTGTTTCATGTCTCTTTTATTGCAACTCTCCTACTAATAAGTGTCCTATGCGACTTTTCATACAAAAAGGAAATTTGTGAAAATGAAGGGTATTCATGTGAAAAAAAAACATACAGGCATTGCCATTGCACAAAGTCATGGATGTGCTAGTGTGGATCAAGAAAGCCCATTTGTGGGGGTGGGGGGGAGGGGGGGGGGGGGGAACCCTTTTAATGACTTTTATTGAATTGTATAACTTATGATGAACCAGTTTTGATACTTCTCGAGGGTTTGCTAGATTTGGTAGTGCTTTTTATACATTTAACTTTGTACAATCGCAATCTATTTGTATTAGCAAACAAATAAGTCATGAACATTGTCCAGAATAGGGCTCTTTGAAATGTGTGTTTCCATTGACAAATTTGTAGTGGCATTGTATTTGTTGTAAGATTTGGAGCTAGCAAGAGGCTACTTTACGTGATACAAGCATCGTAGTTTCGTGCAATTAGCTTGTGGAAACGTGACCTCCAGGGGCTTCGCCCATGAATGTAGCAACTCAACTCAAGATCAATTCACAAACATATAGGAGCTCTTCCCCCTACCAGGCGGTTTTTTGGGCGGTTTACCAGGCGGTTTTCGCAAAAAACCGGGAACCCCTCCACGCCACGCGCACCACCTTGAAACCGGGTTACGCCATAGCCTCCGCTCTCTCTCTCCCATTTGTCTCTTCGTCGTCCATCGTTTTTGCTGGCCGAGAGCAATCGTCCTCCTCCTGTGGACTCAAACATCTGCAACATCGTCCTGCTGATTGAAGCTTGCACGACTGCATCCTGGATCTCAAAACTGACCTCCTTTGACTCTCCTCCTTCGCCAGGGTGACCAGAGAACAGAGGCGGATCCACCGCAGCCTGTGCGTCCCGGTAAGCATCGTCCTGCCACTCATTCATATAACCATAATTCCAATTTACTCCATATTCTGGATTGGTATTGTTGCGTGCTGCATGTAGTACTGAGTTGCTAGAGCTCTCGTATGCTTTAGACAGTCCCTGGATTCATCTTGTTGGCCTGCATGCCATGGTGATAAGTGGGGCTCATACAGAAAAATAAGCATGCCAATGCATCATCCGGATTGTGATGGCAGTGGTGTTTTTGGGGCTTTTTGTTCCTTAGCTATTAAGCTTTTTATAATATCGTTCTATAATTTTGCTATCAGCGCATGTGCTTATGTGCTTTCGATATATTCCTCCTTGGCACCTCTCCTTCTGACAGTCACCAGCCATGTGCTTTTGACGTGCAGTGAATTCACTGTTTGCACCACTCGCAGCATCAGCAGTGCGGTCTCTCCAAGAGTCAATCACCAGGGACTCCAGCTCTCTGGTAATACATGCAATACACTGGGCTGCCATAATTTGATCTCATTCTGTCAAATCATCATGCTGATTGTGAAGTTTTCTTGGCAGGCCTTTCGCTGATTGCATCGCACCATCAATATCTCCTACTCAGGTGACCTTGCCAGTATCAGTTTTTTCCTTTTGTTTGCATCATGCCGTGTGCTTGCAGTTTGTAACTTCGATAAGATGTTTGCAGGCCTATTTCCGAACAGATTTTAGATGGATCGTCTGAATCACAACACCTGAGTTCTCCACCGATTGCAGTAACGATCTTCAGGTATTCATCTTTGCGAATGGACTGTATTATTTGCATGCACAGCCTCTTGATCCCACATCCTGTTTTAATTCTGAAAATAATGAACAGAAAATAGCACACTGAATGAGAAAGGGACTACAATTTAATTCTGAAATCTCGATAAAGTGTGCAGTCAAATTTGCTGATTTCAACGAGGCATGGTCCTTCTTGTGCATTGATTTGTGCAATCACATGCATGCACTGCATAGATCTTGTTCCTTGATTTCAAATTTTAATATTGCTGCACATCATGTCACGCCTTGCCATCGTATTGTTCTTCTTATACCAATACTTTTAAACAGTTATTAAATGTGCACGCATAGAAGAGTACTTGCTAGAAATTTCTCTCCAATAGGATAGCACGAGAATGAGGTTAACATTCATCTCATCTTATTTTCATTGTTGCTGAAGGTGTGAGCTAAAATATTGAAGTAGACTGTTCTTCTATAATCATTGGCATATAAATGGTAGGATTCAAGGACATGATATTTGATGTTCATAAATTTGACTTATTTACATTCATGCCACAGTTTGTTACTTATTGTGACTGTGTGTCTTTCTGGTTTGTCCTTTACGCTGTCCAAAAGAGTTGGTGCCACATTGCTATGAGAATACTTTAGAAGACATTAATTGTTACAACAATCCTATCTTAATTTTCTGCATGAACGTGGAATTTCAGATTTGTTAGCCTAATGTCTACAACTGCTCCCTTTCTATACTTGCTGTCCATGTTGTTGGTGGTGGTTCTGAATATGTATATGGCTCTGGATTTCCATATTTATAAAATTACATCGGCCATGTGCACTGCCTTGGTGACATAAGCATAGGATTATACCTTGTTGACCATTCTATTCAGTGCGGCGCACATGCCCGTAGTGATAGGGATGACTAACAATGCATAGGTTTGCAGTTTGTTGCAGTTGTTGAAGATGATATGTTCGTCTTGATTTGTTTCTGCTTTCTCTTTTTGGTGTTTCCCTATGACGGCAGCATGTCTTCTCAAGAGTGGTCTCAGAATGACGAGGTAGAGGGCTTGGAGGACTCTGTTGTACCATCATCCCAGTTGGAAGATCAGATTTCTGCTTCTCCCTTTCGCTCCGTATTGAGCCTTCATAGCACTCCAGCTTTCTCTGCCATGCCTCCATTTGGTTTTGGGTTTGCTGTCCCAGTCTTCCCATCTGCCGCCCCCCCTGTAACTTCAGTGAGGCCATGGAGAGGTCCAGCTAGCACTTTCCCATCCGCCTCTTCAAACCTGCCAATGAATAATTTCTCTCACACCATTCCTCAAACGGGTCCTTTTTTTTGCTGCTTGTCAATGTGACATTCTCATCATCTTGTCATTGAGGAACCACTTTGGCCAGTCACAATGCAGGCCAGCAATACCAACTTCAGCAAGCCACTATGCTGAATCCTGGAATGGGGCCAAGTACAGTACATGGATTCTCTCCTATCCATAGGTCCGCTTCTAGACATTTGGGTATGGGCACCAATGTGCCTGTCGAATTTCCTCCACGTAGCCCAAGTTGTCAACTTGGGGAGGGCATAGAGACAAACCAGAACAACGCATGCAATACCACGAATTAAGGACAAGAGTGCACATTTACACCGCAGTAGGTCAAGTACAATGAGGTTCCACCACCTGGTGGGATAGGAAGTGAAAGCCAGCCCCTTGTAGAGGACTTGCACATTGCTAACACTGATCCTTGGGATGCCAGGGAGACCTTGGTCTTGATCTCGACAAAGCTGGACTTGGATGACATGTTGCAAAATGGACAGCTGCCGGCTCACATACGAACAACTGGTCGTAGATGGGAGTTCGTAGCTGACAAATGCTCAAGGCTGGATGTCCATAGAAGCAACAAACAATGCAAGACAAGATGGAACAGAGTGCACAAGGAATGGAAAGAAATATATGACTATGAGAACCAGATTCTGTTAGGCCATTTGTCTTTCTAGGATATGACTTCTTGGGAGAAGAAGTCATGGAAGTTACCGGTCTCATTTACCCTGCGGATGTACGATGCAATTAAGAACTGAATAGGCAGTGCATGTACTGCCAATCCGAGCGACAATCTTGTTGACACTTTGTCAGATCCAATGCTTGCAGTAGGTTTTTTAATTCTATTTTAAAAATAAATGTTTTAAGTGCAAGGTTCATCTTACAGCTACATCTTGGACTATTTTTAAGAGCTGCAATAAGTAAATTGGACAGAAAGAACAATTCTTATAGCTAAATCCATGGATAGCAGCATGCTAGTAAATGCCATTGATAGTTTCAGCCATGGTTTATGTTGAGAATATGCTTTACTATGGTTGTGAAGGTAGAATAGTTGAGAAACATGAGTTATGGATGCATCCAATGGGCTCTAGCAACAATTTTGGACTGTATTTACGATTTATATCATGTTTATGCTGGTTGGAAATTTTTAGCAGGTTTTGGGGGCATATGGCATGGTTGGACAACAATGGCCAATGTTGTGACTCTGATGCCTTGTGAAAATTCTAGTGCAGAATGCCTTTTCTTTGGCACAATGCAGTGCAATCGAGGATGATTGCATAGATTTCAAGGGGGAGGTCTATCACAGGGATGTGAAATTTTGAGATGCTTTAATCTTGTTGATAACATTTGATCAACTTATTAATCAAATGCGCAAGGTTTTTTAGCACGTGTCATGCACATGGCAGTTATTTCATGGTAACAAGCCAAGGGCCCTGAGGATGCAATGGGTGTCAAAGGCAAAAGTTGTGATAAGTTATGCTAGCTAGGCTTTGGGAGTTAGTTGGTGTTAGTTTTGACCTGGGATTGTTGTTTTGCCAATAAGTGTCAATGGTGATACTAGAGACTAGCATTAATTAATTAATTAATGTCAGTCTAAGGGTCAATAGAGGTTGGAGACCACTCTAGGTTGTAGATGGGCTCGCCAATTTAATTATGGATAGGCACATTTAATTTTGGGCAAGGTCTGAAGGGTTGAAGTTAATTTTTAGGTTAATTTAATTCTAAAAAATAATTAAATGGCTAGATAATGCTGAAAAGTGGGTTTAGAAGGTTGCCACTTGGCAAAAATGCCTATGCTAACAGAGAAAACGTTTTTGGGGATTGGGTATTAACTATTCAGTTAGTTTTACAGCCTAGGAGAGAGAGAGGGAGCTGTTGGTCCATTTTCTGATCAAGGAATAGCAATTTGCTCTAGAAGACAGCCATCTGGGGACCTCAACAGGTAGGGGACAGCCATTTGGGGACCTCAACAAGTAGGGGACAGTAGGGAGATACCTTCAGGGGTTGGCAATAGCATTGTTGATCTGGTGATAACATTTTGGAGGTGCTTAGCAGTAGGTGACTACATTAAATGCAGGCTGAAGCAGACAATAGGTAGATTTTAGGGTTTTTTTGCAAAGAAAATCAGATCTCTCTCACATCTTGGCTTTCTCTCACCTTCTCCAGTAATTTCTCAAAACATATCAGCACTTCTCAGCCATTCTTAGGATATCTCAGCTAGATTTGGTGGACAGTAGGAGGATTTTTGCTGTAGACTCTAAATTTTTGTAGAAATTAGGGTTTGACAACCACCTTGGGATCCATGCCAACAGGGGAAGGCATGATACATTGAAATTTGAACTTGAAATTCATGGAATTGATAGGGATTTGAGATGCTAGTCCATCCATTGTAAATTGGCATAGCATTTGGCCAGTTGGTAGATCAGTCCTGTATTCAGCATTTGTTCCTTGTTCAATGCAGATTTCTTTCTTCTCTTCTTGCAGGCTTTGGCTATTCCTTTGTCACTATGTTTGTGTTTCCTTTCCACTGCACACTTTCCAGTTGGCATGTGCACATCATCCTTGTAATGGTGTGTGACTCCAAAATTTTACCAAGTTCGAGGGATCAAGAGGCATGGTCCTACTCCTCAAAGTCATGACAACCTCTGAAATAGTTTGATTTGGAAGTTTGTTTTCATTGCACCACTATCCATGCCCTTGTCCCATGAGGTAGCATCAGTTAACCCAGGTTAGTTGTTTGCTTTTGAGAGCTCTTCTTCATCAAAAGATGTCATCTCCTAAAATTGTGTATTCATGCAAGCTTCTTCACTTGTAGGGATCAGCTAGCTATTTATACGAGGGACAAACATGCTATAGGGCTCTTAACTTTCTTCAGTAGTATTGTCAAATTGCTTTGAGCGGTGCACCGTGATTGTCTTGAGAGATGGAGGTGGCATCATTGTGGAAGGAAAGGATGCAGTGGCTGTTATGATTCCTGTAGCTTAACCACAAGTTTGCTGCGCTTCCCAATTGGACCTCTCTTCTCTATAGACGTGAGGTTGAATTTTCTGGATGTTCCAAGGGGTTATATGAACTTATCATTGGGCGTGGTTGAGATGAAGAAGATGGGTTGCCAATCATCCCGAATGTAGTATGTCCTCCTTGAGTGGAGAGGTGGCCATCATCATCATCAGACTTTGATGTGGGTGCTTGCTTTTTAAAGAAATGGGAGTGCAGGCGGGATATTTGATATGCATGATTTCTTTGGGCTTCTTGTCCTTGATACACATGAATTCTCTGAACTCTGTATCTGTCATTTGACCTATTTCTAGTAAAGCAAGTGAAGAAGATGATGTGTATCCTAATTGAGGGGATAGTGTCTTCTTAAGGCCTCCAGTGATGGAGAAGCCTGAAAAGGCACCATAGCTTTTCCAAGAGGGAGTAGTCTTGAATTGGTAAACATGTCGTTTGTATATCTTGCACAAGCCAAGCCTCCATGGTAGCTGCAGGATACTCTTTAGAGGAGCATCGGCTTTGATACCATGTGAAGATATGCTAGGGTTTTTATTGAGAAAACATGGCATGTATGATCACAATTAAAATGCAATAACTCGGACAAATGTTTAAAACACAAACAAAGAAGAAAGTTAACTTTGAAGTATATGAATGAATGCTGTAAATGAATGAATGTGTGTATAGAATGCTCAAAGGCAGAGCTTTCCAACAGCTGATGACACTCGTGGGAGCGGGCTGAGGGAGTAGGTGGAGTGTGACGTCCACTGGAGATGGATCCAAAGCGCTGTAACCACTAGTTGGAGTGGGCAGGCAGCAAAACAGAGACTGTAGGACTGGCGGCAGTATGACTTCGCTGGACCGCAAATGCAGCTGTCCAGCACTAGATCTGATCAAACAGCAGCTGGGAAGGGCAGAACAGGGGCTGCCAGTGGCTTGGATTCTGTCTGGAGCAGTGTATTGCCTGGCAATAGAGCTGAAAATGTAGGCAGGACAGATTGTGCGGGTGGTCAGGTTGCTGATGTCAATTGGAACAATCAAAATGCAGCATGGGCAGACCTCCAGAAGGCTGGACGGCAGCTGAAATCAGAGTGCCAGGGGCTGGAGAAGGGTGGCAGCACTCAATGGACAAGCTGGACAGCCATGTGGAACGAGTACAATGAGTGGTGAGTGGAACTCAATAATTGGGATGCACAAGATGCTAAGTGATTGAGCACACCATCTATTTGTAGATGAGGAGCCAACCAAATTGTGTCTGCTTATCGAACAGATACTCTTTTACCATTATGTTTAAATTTTGGGGCTGTCTAAATGAGTCTAAGAACTAAGGTTTAATGTGAAGTGCTCTGTTTTTAGCTTAACATAGATTACTTGGCAAACATAGTTTCTAATATTGAGGTGGTTTGGGGGTTAACACTCTCAATTAGATGTTTGAGGCTTCAACTCTGTAGAAGATATAGAATGTTTGATGAACGATATCAGTGGCTTGTGAGATTAAGGAGGGCTCCAAACATCGGGTTACCTTAGATACATTGAAGAAATCTTTAAGTGAGAGCGCTTCTGGTTGCAGAAGTTGTTGCCAATGTTTATGTTATTGATCCCCTTTCATGCCTTGTAGAGTGACTTTCTAGGAACAGTATTCACAGAAATCAAAGATAGCCTGACAGTGCATCTCTGATATTACAAGTCATACCATTTCTAGTCATTTGAAATGGATTCGTGGTGATTGAGAGCTTTTTCATGTTTTCTTTTCTTTCTTGCCTCTTGATTTAGTAAACCTATTTCTATAGAAGCTGAAGTGCTACCAAATGTTTTCTGCAGATGAGTGTATCTCGACCTGCAGAGCCGATAGAAACCAGGGTGCAAGCAGATAGTTCGCCATCTTTTGAGAAAAGCCTTAAAGAAGAACTATGGAGTAAATTTGATTCTATCTGTGACCTACAGCAGTTGTTTTGCTGCAGTACAGTCCTTTTTGTCATATCTGCTTCCATAGCAGTCTTCATTTTTGTGCATGTTTATCTCAAACCAGTTGGCATTAATGTGAAGATCCAAAGTTTGAAAGTGAACAATTTCACCCTGATAAAGAGAATAGAGGAAGCTAATCAAAACTACTATGCTGTGTATATAATTGCATACTTAGATTTTCAATTCTTGGCTACAAATCCCAGCAGCAAGTTTACAGTTGTATACAGCAACAGCTCTTTTGAATGCCTAACAAGGAGTTTACATCTGGGACTCCTCAAAACTGGGGCTTTCAGGCAAGGTCCTCAAGTTTCTACAAACTGGACTAGGGTACTCCTCCTAGATACACCAGAGCCTGTACCAGGTCCTTTGCGAGCCGCACTCATTCAAGATGTTTCAAATAATGTTATCTCTATGCAAATCAGAGGTCCTATTGCAGCTCATTTTGAAATTGCTGGCTTCTTCTTTCCAACTTTTAAGGTCATCCCACTTTTTCTTTCATGTATTATCTGCAGAATAGCTGGAAATAGGCCTTTTATCAGTTTTCTTAACTATCAACCTGTGCAGCCATTGAACTTGATTTGAAGTTGTTTATAAATTTAGCTCCTAAAACTGAATGGGTTGTGCAGGATTTTCTGAACTGCAGTGTGAAATTCAAGTATTTTGATCAGAGCATGGAAAGCATAGTTTGTTGAGAGGACTTCACAGAATATGTTGTTACATTTGTTGAACTTGTACCATAGAGCACAATCACTTGTATTCTGATTTGTGCTTGTGTAATGGAACCATTGAATGCCATGCATATGTTGTGGAAGTTGCTGGTTGACTTGTTGAGTTGGGCATAAATAGTCTCTGAGATGTAATCAAGTTTACACTGGATTACTGGTGTGCTTATCCCAGTTACACAGATTATGTATTCTAGTTTGAACATATGCTTTGGAGAAGTATTACACCTATGCTGAGGTTGTACTTAAAAAAGAACTACATATAACCATTGATATTCACACCATGTGTTCGTGCATATATGCAATTTATCGATACATGCTTCTATCCATGGCTATATTGTATTGCATCAAGTCTATTAGACTTCCTTAACCTTGGTTCTATCCACATCTATACCGAATGGCATAGAGCCTACACACTTCCATACGCAACACTCTTTGATAAATGAAAGGGTACTTTCTCTATGATAATGGTTAAATCATAATGAACTAAGGAAAATCAAGCAAGCTCTAACATAAGCAACTAAAGAGACTTTCAGTGTTATGAAAGATAAACTCTCATATCTTTTAATAGGACCATCACAACACCCTATGGAGTCATTATATTTCCAAGATAGGTGATTGTTGCAGCCCTATTGGAGGATGGAAAATAAAGATGGAATTTTCTGTAAAGTATGGCATGGTTTCCGATGTCTGATACTCCATGGGACCCCAAATTTAGGTCAAGTAGGGAAGTTGATATGTTTGGGGGAATGCCTTGGGAATATTTTAAAAAGCTGGAAATTCCTTTAAAGAAATTGCTTGAGAACGTTCAACTATTGCTCTAAAAGGGATGGACTTGTTGAGCATTACCAAAGTCGATGTGGCGTCTCTTCATGGTTGCTCCAAATATGATAAGTTTATGCCAAGCGCAATAGGTTGCCAATAGATAATGCACTTGCCAAGCAACACTAAAATATAGCCCTTTCTTTTTATGAAAACGCGGTCTTTTCTACATAGCATAGGCTACCATCAATGCTAGGTTGTGGGCTAAAGGTGTTGTATGCATCATGGCTAGCATTAGTCTTTTAGTGAATTGAATATAATTTGCTATCAATCCTCTAAGCTTCTATGGATTCAATGGTGGCATTAGCCAAAAGTCTAGGACATGGAGTATGTTTTCTTTAGAATACGCTTGATATGAAACCTTAATGTATCTCAATGCTTTGACAAAAGAGAGGACAAATTGCAAAGCGTTGCTTGGTCCAACCACTCTTGATATTTGCTAAATCAATCAACTTTACCCTTAGATCACATTGAGTTCCCATGTGGAGCTTGCTTATAAAGGTGATGAAGCTATGCGAATTCAATTGTATGATATATCCCCTTTGTATGTGATCCCCTTCAATTCTTAAGCGAAAACTTTTGGAATTTTTATACTTTTGTAGGTGTGTGTGTGTCTCCCTTGTTAAATTGCCCCACACACACACACACACACACACACACAGATGTATCTCCTTGGCAAATCTATGCTTGGATGTTTCTAAAGCAATCAACTTGCACGTACTTTCAAGTCACATTGAATTGCCCTATGGATCTTGTCTAAAAAGTTGACAAAGATATGTGAGTGAATCTGGTTGTGAAATACCCCCTCCTAGTTCTATAATTTTAAGTGGATTTTTATGAAGTTTTTTACCGCTCTCTGTCTCTCTCACATATACTTGCAAAAGTGTCGACAACGAGTGTTGAAGAAAGACACCCATGGCCTAGTATTAGGAAAAAATGAACGCACAAATGGGCCTTTTAGCCTCCCTCTCTCTTCTCCTTAAAACAAGGAAAAGAGAAGAGAAGAATAATAAAATAATCCTCTTCTCTCTTCACTTTTGCAATCTCGTTTTGCCTTTTTTTATATTATCTACAAAGATATACTCAGATTTCTTCTCTCTTTTCATTCAAGAAGTTTTTTTCAACTAAATTTTATATTAAAAAATGAGTTAGTTACGGGAGTGTGGTGCTTCGTTTTCAATGCGAAATGATTAGTAGATACAATATAATTGATTTTTTAATCGAGAATTAGGAAAATGAAATTTTTGAAGTTTCTTTTAAGATATTTTGGGGATTTTTTATATTCTAGCTTTTGGTTTAAAAAAAAACCAATTGGTTAAATTTCGTGTTTTTTGAAAATGTTTTTGGAGGTAAAATAGAAATGTCTAAAATACGAAAAGTCTTATACATCCCTATCCTCTGAGCTATTTTCTCCCATATCTATACACTCTCATGGCTCTATTGTGACCTCTTCTCTATGTTTATGCAATCTTCATTAACAGAGTGAATTACTTACACCCTCCTTTCCCTTGGCACCTTTGTGTGTCTCTCTATGCATCTCCACTCTACCTCTTATGACAACCAAGTAGGATTCCCGTTTCTATTGATAGTAAAATGAATGCAGGAGACAAGGAGCTGCAGATTGAGGTAGAGATTGAATATGTCCCATCATTCAAAAGAACCCAACGTACCACTGTCAACCCTTAAGTTTTGCAGAGTTACAGGCAAATGAGATTAAAACATGTGGATTTGTGGGTTGATGGGGGAATCTACCCAATTGACCCCTTAAACAATAGACCTCAAACTTTCTCAGGAATCACAAATTTGCTAAAGTATGTGTGCGAGGGTGAAAATGGGTTGCTCAGTTACACTAGGCGGCTCAATGATCAGGCATTCAAAGTATTTACAACTTGCCAAGCAACCATAAAAAATTTTCATGATGTGATCGTTGCACATCAACTTCATATACAATAGCTCATAGGACAAATGGTACAGCTGAATGATACTATAATTCAACAAAATAATCAAATTATTTCAATGCAGGACACTATCCATGACATTGTTAAACACCATCTTACGGAAGCATTGGAATTTGGTCCACACAAGGGACGAAAAATTTACATTGGATAGCGTGTGGTGCATACCAAAGAAAAACTAATCATGGTGGAGGGATGAATGGTAGCAATCCAATGATCCAATTGCTATCTTAGTGGTATAGGATTATAGTAGCGGATGAAGCTAAACTCTTGCAAAAGAGAGAAAATGAAAGTGTTGATGAATCAGCTGCACACATGATGGAATCACGTTGTGTCACTAAAAGAGTGTGTTATGAAGCCTCAAGTGCCAAAGAAAACCATACAAAGTGGCTAGAAACAAGGCTTTGACAAGGCAGCAAATGGGTTCGAAGAGAGCTAAGATAGTAAGATGAACAATGTGTTTAGTGTGAATACAATTCATAGTTTAAGAGAGAACGAGAGAGTGTGCATCTATGTGAATGAGTCTTACAGTTTAGGGTTATATAAAAGAGGGTTTCACTTTCTATCTTATTCATTGAGTTCTCGCATCTCTTGTGTAGGAAAGATGGCTAGGTCTAATATAGTTGCAAATAAGCTTCCACTCAAAGCCCCATATCGTGTTCAGACCCTTGGAGCATCTACTAGCTCAGATGTATCCCTTTCTCAACCTAACCTAGCTTCCTCAAGCCGCCCTCACAAGGGTCCTCCTCAGCATCCCTACAAGAAATACAAGTGGAAGTCAGGTATAGTGGCCTTGAGAGAAATTAGGAGGTATCAACGCTCTTTTGATCTCATCATTCCAAAGGCAAGCTTCTCGAGACTTGTTCGCGAGATTGTGCAAGACCTCTACTGCACAGAAATAAGGAGATGGTTTTTGGCACAAGGTCAGGATAGACCTGATCGCTTCATAAAATAATGTCTTCATGCTCTACAGTGTGCTGCTGCAGAGGCCTTTTTAGTTGACTTGATGACTGATGCTCAGTGTTGTGCAACACATGCAAAGCGCATCACTGTAACTCCCAAGGACTTCTAGCTTGTAAGAAATCTTCAAGCAGTGAAGGATGCATTCGTTCCAATGAAATAAACACAATTTGTAATGTTATCTTTTTTGGCATAGTGTTATCCTCGTACATTAGACATATGACTATGTCCCAGTACAAAACTATTGTATGTGTCCTTAAAATATGAATTAAATTTTTACTCTTGTTCTTCGCTGTCAACTTTGACTGTACATCTTTGCTGTATTTTCAATTTTTACTTATAGTTTTTGTTAGCATTGTCAATTTCAGTAGAAAAACATGCAAAAATTTACAATTTCTTGTTGCAAACTTTCCTCATGATGTCTTTGTATAGTCTATGTGGTGCGAAGTTTCTAAGGGCTAGTAGTTGCGACGTTGATTTCTCAATTATCAATCCATCCATAATTTTGGTGTGGGATAATTTTTAAGATACTAAACTTTATCAGAATGCAACGAAAATTCATATGCGCACTCGTTAGATGGCCAAGAGCCCAAATTATTATTTTTTTTAAAAAATGCATGTAGACTCTTGGTCCGAAGTCTGGCGTTTGAAGCCACTTTCCTAGCACACGTGCACTCGTTAGGTGGCCAAGAGCCTTTTTTTTTGAAAAAAAAAAGTATGCAGACCCCTGGTTTGAAGTTTGGTGTGAAATAATTTGGGCTCTTGGCCATCTAACAAGTGTGCGTGTGAAGTTTCGTCACATTCTGATAAAAGGTTATGGATTTACGATCACATGATGGACAGTGTATATGAAGCTGTATTAACTCGATTTTGGAGTTAAAATGGGTTAAAAGTTCATTCTTCTTCTCATTTTCACATCTTGCTTTCTTTGCTTCCTCCATTCTCACAACCCCAACCTCTGTCTCCTCTCCATCTTGCCCTCCTCGAGCTTGTATGGCATGCATCAAGCAAGCATGTTGCTATTTCAGCCTTGGAAATACCTCACACCAAGACCCACCACCTAGAGCACAAGGTGAAGCCTCCTCTAGTGCAACAACAGGTGCTCCCCATAGAGCACAAGGACCACCATAGAAGAAGAGGGGATGGAAACCGGACACTGTCACCCTTTGGGAGATAAGGAGAATCCAATGCGGATATGAGCTTCTCATCCCAAAAAGTTCTTTTCATAAGGTTATTCGAGAAGTCATGCAAGACTTGGAGCTGAAAGGGATGGAAAGATTTTGGGCACGAGTGTGGGATGGGCCACCAGTAGAAAGGTGGACTGCTATAGCTTTAGAGGCCCTACAAACAGATGCAGAGGGGTTTCTCATTGACATGTTTGATGATACACAGCTTGCGACCATCCATACAAAGCATGTCACAATCACAAATAAAGACGTGTTTATCATTCGGCTTCAACACAGCAAGGGGGCTCCTCCATAGGTTATGAGATTAATAATGCAAGGTTTTGTAATGAGTATTATAGCACCATAGCATCTTGGAAGGTCAAAAAATTTTGTATACTCTGTCAATGTGGAATATTTATTTATATATACATAATATCTCATGCGATGTGTATTGAATTTGAATAATTGAGTAAAGTTGTTTTGTTTTGTTTCTTGAAACACACGACTCTTAATTTTTGTTTAATGTACAAATGCATCGAAAGTAGTAATATGTATGGATATGAGTTACCTTATTGCTTATGCACAATTGCAAGTGTAGTATTACATGTTGAATTATATTAACGTATGCGAATGCGTCATTTACGTACCACACATTATTATGACACTTACACGAACCACACATTTATTCAATACATTTTTATTTATAGAGACAAAGTAAAATATCTTATATTCATCAAGAAAAATACATGCGATAGCTGATAGTGATGGCAGACACAAAAAGCCGATAGCCAACAAGAACTCTCAATTGTTCCTTGGCTTTTCATCGGTGGAGAGGAGGGGCCAGCTTTCAATGAAAATATAAGTTCCTTCTTTGCTTCAAAAATGATGCGCTCCCGCTTTAGCTCTTTCTTCAGTAGAAGTGGATCTAACACTTTATCAAGGTCACCTAATGTAGTAAGCACACACATTGCTCCACTACGCGTTTGTCAAACAAGTAAAGAAGCTTTGACCACTTGATTAGCACCACCTTCTCCAAGCTAGATATCACATGTATCACTTGAAAATGTCCAAACTTGGTCAAAGCTCAAATTTTCATGATTATTTCTTACCCTCGTGGTGAGCAGTCCTTATGGAAGATCACTAAGTCTGCAACAAGGTTGCCAATGTACTCCTTCAGAGCTGAATGCTTCTGTCGATCCGCATGCCGAGCTTCTCCTTGCCTTGATGCAAACTCATTTATATACAATATGTCATGAATGACAAAGTCAAATCAAACAATATATTTAGCGACTAACCTAGAGTTATTAGAAAGCAATGAAACTTGACCGTAGGGTGCATCGAGTCCCCTAGTCCATCGATGAAATCTTGGCAAAAAATGATGCTTGCAATTGTCCTATCGTCTGAAGTCTGGTGTTTGGGGTCACTTTTTGGGCCAAAAAGTAGCCAGTTGCCCTGTCGGAAGTTTCGCGTCTAGGGTTTTCTGGGCCCTAGAAACCAGACTTCGGATAGGGCAGCTGCAAGTATCATTTTTTGCCAAGATTTCATCGGTGGACTCTGGAAACCCAACACACCCTACTGTCAAGTTTCGTCACATAAAAATATATGCTAGTCAGAAATCTCACCTTCTCCAGATTATCTTGTATCTTTATTTCCTCGTGTGTCAACGAGGCACCTCTTTGGACAGAGGGATCTACAAACTCCTTGGTAGGAAGCTAGGGCCTTGGTTCGAATAGATCATGTTGTAGTGCTTCAAATTCAACATCCAACACAAGGTAATCTTCTTCAACCGAGGTAATACGCTCATGTGCTACTATGATGGCACTCACTATATCTAAGCTTGTACCATCATATCTTCTAATCTCTGCCATTGTCGGATGCACATCCATGTAATCATAATCGATCAGGTCTTCCATCGAATCCTTGACTAGGAAAACTCTTCTTCATTCGTTTCCAAGTATTGTAGCACATTTGATAGAAGCAAGTATTGTACACCATCTATTTCAATGGGCATCAGAGGCAAGGTTGGATTTGTCGACTTGTGGTTGTTCTGAAGAAGATGGCACCACAAGAGCCAACCCTTGCTCTGCAACCATCCAATGTTCCTCTTCAACATTTATGAGCTCTTCAATCGGTTCTTCTCTCCGTGTATGTGATAGTGGTACGCAGATCGGATGCTGTATGCTCGCGTATTGAATGCCGGAAGGTCCCCAAGAACAAAAGAACTCTACTTTTTGCACAAAACTCAGGTTAAAAGCATGCACAACATGAACAAGAGACCAATTGGGTGCAATCTCCCCCATGCCTTGTGTGAGCACTCCACAAAGCATGTATTTTATGTATTAATCATATTCAAGCTCAAATAATAGCCCAAATTACAAAATAGCATGCTTTTGGCTTTTGAGTTTGCTTTAGCACAAAATAGAAATAAAGCTAATGGGCAGCACCCAAAGAGTCAGGCGTACCCAATACAATGTCCAAATACAAATATCATAGTCATGCGCCTATGCGCATACAAAATAATAAATAAATATCCAACGCCTCAATAAATAGGTGCGACAAAATATAGGCGCCATGCCTAAGGTATGCGCCCATCAAAATATAAGTGATAACTCAAATACTCACTATCCTCCAATGCTTTCCTCTACCACTACTGCTATCTCTACACATCAAGTGAAGCATTCACAATCGTTAGTAAAATAATACAATTAAACCGACAAAAGTGAATACCTAGCAGTCTTCAGCTACATAAATAAATCAAACTGGTTAGAAATCAATCCTAACCTTAATTTATTACGAGTGTGCACTCTAAACTCATAAACGTTTATTAATTTAATATGTATTTTGCGGAATCACCCGCTATGGAATCACCCATGTACACACTAAATTAATGAAACGCCCGAAAAAGATAGGCGTCCCCATCAACTTCTCACACAAAGAATCCACTTTGTATATGAGCCCCAGTCAACAAAGTTTACGGAATCCATCGTAAAACCTCACGGAATCCACCGTGAAATATGCCTCCTGGCATCAGATAGCAACAACCTGTGGAGTTGTATCTTCATCGGTCTTCTTCTTTAGGGGGTGTATCCAATGCAAGGAGGTAAATTGCCAATACACAATCACACTCCATGAGATTCAAAGGTGCTGTACTTGGTGCACTGCCCATGGGAACAATGCATACTCTGTGCGAAGGATCCATGTGGGCGAGACACTTATTCACCACTTTGTGGTGATTCTTCCATGCCTGAAATGTTGAGATGGCAAGCTCAACAAGTACGGACATTGATGATGGACCACCTGGCTAGATGGATCCACACGTCTACACTTAGCACGTTGGTGGTCATTATGATACTGACATGGCCATTGACTTATCACTTATTATATTTAGTTCGTTACACCTACCTACAACTAGCAAAGACATAGCGCCAATCGATTAGTGTAGTCGGTTATGCACTGTGTGACTTAGTAGACCACTTTCCTTTATGTTGTATCTTATCTATACTTTGTGTACATTGTATAGTGTGTGGAAGAAGAAGAAGAAACCAGCAAGAAAATGTTTTGGCCTCCATCTCTCTTCTTGTGTTCTTGAGTGAGCTTCCTCTTGTGTATACAGTGTGTGTTTGGCGCAACAGCTCAAGCACATCCCCAGATCATGCGATTCTTGACATGCTATCAGAGCCATGCCACTGAGAAAGGCTGATTTTGAAGGCTAAAGTGAAGGAGAAGAAGCAAAGTTTGAGCAAGCAAGCAACGGGTAAGAATCTCTCCCATTCTTTCTCTCTCTCTCTTGGAAAGTGCATGTGGAGGCACCGAAAGCAGGGTCGAGCAAAAATCTCAGAGATCGTCTGAAAGAAATGGTGAACAGGTCCAAGCATTTTACTTGAGTCCAGGAATGGGATGTGGTAGATCGTCTTCGAGAGGCCGTGGTATGGGACGTGTTGGCGATAACCAACAAAACAGGTCAATCAAGAGTTTGGTGAAATGCAGGTTTCTGGAGGCAGAGGAAACTTTAGAGGCAGGGGGAGCTCTAGAGGAAAAGGTGGATGGTAGAACAGAGGCTCTAGAAATTCTACTATTGTTTTCCATTATTGTGACAATTTCGATGGAGGGGGAGAGTACCTCTCTAATGAGTTCAGTGGCTTCTTGAGGACTCATGGGATAAAGAGGAAATTTACTTGCAGGTATACCCCACAGCAAAATGGTGTTGCAGAAAGAAAAAACAAGCATATTGCAGAAGTTGCACGTGCATTAATGGCTGAAAGAATATGCCCAAATATTTTTGGTCTGAGGCTGTCCATACTACTGTCTACATTATGAACAGAACTCCCACAGTTGTAGTTCATGGGATGACTCCTGAAGAATGCTTTACTGGCAAGAAGCCTGATGCATCACACTTGAAGGTATTTGGCTGTGTTGCATACGTTCATGTGCCAGATGAGCTACGGAAGAAGCTTGATCCAAAGGCAAAAAAATGTGTTTTTATTGGATACTCTTTAGAGCAGAAAGGGTATCGTTGTTATAACCCTACCACAGGTGAGTTCAGAGTGAGCAGGGATGTTATCTTTGATGAGATGGGAAGTTGGTATACACCTGCTGGTGATGTTTTGGATGATGATAATGATCAGGACAGCTATGTACAGAAAGATAAACAAGAATCACAAAGTCTTAGTGGACCATAAACATCATTTGGTACTACACCTACAGTGAGCCCTTGGTCTAGGAGACTAAAAGGAGTAGCCCCACATCTTCAGGTGGATCTATAAGTGTTGCAGGGAAGGACAAAGGAAAGAAGAAAGTGTTGGATGGTAATGATGCATCTACCAGTCATTTGGGATTTGATGGAGATTCTAATGGTTTGGAGAGTTTGGATGATGACCTTGGTATTCCTTCAGTTAGGACGCCAGGTGTACAGAGAGCTCACAATAATGTAAAGGCTCCATTGAGTGATCCAGTGGTATGCAGATTTAGCAGGGTCAGATACCCTGTTAAAAGATTTGGTTTTGAAGGTTATGCAGCTCCAATACTTGTATGCAAATGTAGGTACACTCCATGATCATCCCATTCTAGATGAGATACCCCTTGATATGAGGAACTTTTAGTGATCAAAACACCCATGTATGATACTTGACATGTATGTAATTAGTTGGAGATGTATGGCACTAAGGCTTCCTTATGAAATGATGGTAGAGCAAACTAATGCCTAAATGCACTTGGGATCATGCTTAGTATGCTAAGGTTGTTTCTTACTATGATACTTATACTCCTTAGCCCATGAGCCACTCATACAATGGATGTGTGAATCAAAATAGGTAGTGTTTTAGTTGCAAGCCTTCAAAGACAGTCATAGAAAGCTTGTTGTGGTAAATTCCATATTGTATCTAGGAGTAAACCCGAAAGCTCATCTTGAAGGGGCTTTGTCCCCTTTAATTTGAATAAAAAATCTCACCAATTGGATCTATAGTCTGAAAGATGTGGCCATTTTTGTTGAGAAATATGCAATCACACCCATATTTGCCTCTTTATATGGAAAAGCTAGGCAAGGAACTTGCAACCCAATCTAGGAAGAGTTGTCTTTATCCCATAGGCATAGGGAGGAAAGTGGTACAATCCTGCAACTATAAAAGAGTATACTTTACAATCATTTAAATGAAATGCTATTGTACTTTGTACTTTTAGTCTTATCCATGTCTACTAAACATTTTTTAAATGAGTCCAAGCTAATCTATCTTGGAACCTAATTCACTTGAGTAAGAAACTTGTCTAGTCATTAGTTATCATGCTTCTTGTCACTAACTTCCAACATCCATAGCTAACCTTGTTCAAGATTTGTGTTTCTCAACATGGTATCAAAGCCATTAGTGAACATGGTTTAGCTTAGCTTACTACTTCTTCAGCTCCTCACAATCTTTGGTTAGCTCAGCTCTCACTAGACTTCATCTCTCACTCCATTTTCACTCTACCTCTCTTGACTACCATAGCTAGCCAACATCTTGCTCTATTGGAGCTCTTGGATCTCTCAATAGAAGCAATATCACTTCATGATTTCTTCTAGGGCAACCTTTCTCTACTTAGGGCACTCCCTCCTATTACTTCAATTGATGACATTGAGACTCCCTAACCCCATCATTGCTCATTTTCTCTATTGCTGCCCAGTTCTTGCATGCTGCTTGTAGTACAACTTCCATCAATATGTACTCCGATGTTGCATGTAACCATGAGGCATTCAAAGCCTATGACTAAAGCTACCTACCCAACCAGAAATATCAAGGAATGGTTTCCTGCTGTACAAACCATTGTAAGTAAAAGATCAGATGGGTACAAAAATCCTAAAGCGAGAAGCCATAGCCATTGACCTTCAAGCTCACTTATTACTTCATTTTCTCACTTCTCTTTGCTCAACCAAGTCATTTCCATTTTGATCTAGTGCTCCACTCACTTCCTAGAGAAAATCAAATTATCGAGGGGAAGATTCAACATCAAGTATCAAAGTTCAACATCAAGCTAAATAAGCATAGAATCTTTTGATACTTATATAGTGCTTCTTAACACTATTGCTCTTGTGTCTCTTGAAACAATTGGGTTCAACTTTTTTGTTGATCTAATTCTAAATATTTTTTGCTGGTTGTGCCATCCAATATGGAAAAAGATTCACCATCATACCGCTTCAAAGGAATGAGCTTCCACACATGCTGGCAGACAAGGATAAAACTAATCCTCATGAAGAAAGGTCTATGGTCAATAACTAGTGGACAAGATAAGAGACCCAAATATACTAATCTTGTAGTAGTATGGCAAAATAATGATAAAAAAGCTCAATAAATCATCAAGCTTGATCTTGATGACAATTATATCCACCATGTAGACACATGTGATACATCTCATGCCACTTCAGAATAGTTGGACACATTGTTTGGTGCCCAATCTGAATCTTCAAAATATGGATTGTTGTTTGAGTTTTTTAGGCTGCATATGAAGGCTAATACATCCCTTGCAACTCACCTTAGTTATATGGAAATTATTCTAACTCAATTTTTAGGGATTAACTTAAAAATTAAGGAAGACATATGCATTGGAGTATTGCTCAAGAGTCTTCCTCTAGAATTTGGTAATGTCTCCACTACACTGATTAATATGCCAAATCCAAAGCTGGTAGATATCAAAGCATCACTTCATGAGGAAGATAAGAAACTCAAAGGTAAAGAGGAACCAAGCACTTCAAAAGCAGAACAAGTGCTCTATGTTAACAACAAGTACAAAGGGAAAAAAGACATTGTTTATGACATTTGCAAAAGAATTGGGCACATTGAAAAATTATATCATGCCAAGAGAAGATCAAAGAAGACCTACATTGCAACTATCAAAGAAGAAGAAGAAGAAGAAGAAGAAGAAGAAGAAGAAGAAGAAGACACTCATCAAGAGAAAAAGGACAAGCCTCATTAGCTCTTTTATTCCCACTATTTAGACCGCGACTTTTTTAGAGCATTGTATTTACTTGCCTTAATCTTCTTATCATAAGCCTTGTACTCCTCATGTAACCTACACACCATAGTCTCTAAAAACTTAGTGAGACCTTGTAATAGCCCCTCAATGTTTTGCCATGCTTGTGGTATGACCATACTTAGCAAGGTTCTACTCATAACAACCTTTGTATACTCAGTGCTTTTCACAACTGTGATTGAGGAGAGATATTGAGAAATATACAATCACACCCATATGTGTCTCTTTGTATGGAATAGCTAGGCAAGGAACATGCAGCTCAATCTAGGAAGAGTTACCTTTATCCATAGGCACAATCGAGGAAAATTGTACCATCCTGCAACTATAATGTTGAGAAATGAAAAATTATGTATGCTCCAAGAAGAGATGTCCTAAATCCCATATGCACAATGAGGAGAAGTGGAACAACCCCAACTACTATAAAGCATTGTACTTGACTATCACTTTCACAATGATGAATACAATATCATCATGCTTTCCTCTTTCAATTAGTGTCATTGTCATTTTCAGTCCAATACACAAGATGGTCTTTATGAGTCCAAGCTTCCATCTTGGAACCTAATTCACTTGTGTAATAGTTGTCTCCTTATTGTCCATGTCAACATGAATTTAGTCTTCATCAACTCCATAGCTCCTGCCATGCTCTAGATCCAACATTCTAATATGGTATCAAAGCTCAATTGATCATGGTCAGCTCCTCACTCTACTTCTCTAGCTCCCTTTCACTTCTTCCTGTTGAGAATCAGCAATCACACTCAAACAGCCTCTTTGTATGGAGTCTCAGGGTCAAGGACATGCAGGCTAACTTATCCCATATGCACAATGGTGCTTACCGCAGTTTCCTACTTTCCTATAAAGCATTGTACTTGCTTCCTTTCTTAATGCAATGATAGTACTCTTTTCATTTCAGTAAAAGTGTCAATGTCATTGTCCACATACACAAGATTGTGTTTATGAGTCCAAGTCTCAATCTTGGAACCTAATTCACTTGTGTAACAAACAGTGTCCATTCCATCATGAGTCTACACTTCTCCTTCCATCCTCCATAGCTTCCGGTTATGCCATGCTCTAGATCCCGCATTTCTCACATGGTATCAGAGCACAGCTGAGCATGGCTTAGCATGTCTCAGGTCTCCTC
Organism: Lygodium microphyllum; assembly: GCF_053477565.2. Taxonomy (NCBI): domain Eukaryota; kingdom Viridiplantae; phylum Streptophyta; class Polypodiopsida; order Schizaeales; family Lygodiaceae; genus Lygodium; species Lygodium microphyllum. Next base: position 74,478,005 of record NC_141144.1, read on the forward strand.
TCTGCTCTTTCAGCTCCTCTTCATCTCTGGACAGCTCAAGATTGGTGTATGACTCTATTTCCAACTTCATCCTCACTCTTGTCTGCCATAGCCAGACAGTACCCAGCTCACTTGGAGCTTCTTGATCTACTTCTACAGCCCATATTTCCCCATGCTTCCTTCTAGAGAAACTTTCCTATGGTCCTAGCGCAGCTCCTTGTCACATCAAAGCCCGACATTGGTAAATCCTAGCTCCAGCATTGCACAAATTGAAAGTCGCTGCCCATTCTGCGCCATATTCTGGTCGTACAGTTCGCGCTGCCTCTGCGTGCTGTGATCTGGTCCATGTCCATAGAGCAATTGAAGCTCATTACCCAAGCTTCCTTCCCATCAAGTCTTGTGCAAAATGGTTACATCCACGAACTGCACGAGCTGAAAAACCAGGCTGCACCCTGCAAACCCTAAAGGGAAGCCATAGCCCTTGAACCAAAGCTCATAAGCCTATTCAATTTCTCATTCCTTTGGGCTCAACCAATAATTTGCAACTCTGATCTACTCAGTGCCTCATTCAAATCAGCAAGGGAAGTGAGAAATCATAGCTCAAGAATCAACATCAAGTGCTTGAATTACATAGTATCTCTTGATACTAGTCTAGTGATTCTTGGCACTCGTGTTTTTTTAACACGTTCAAGATCATCTAGATTGCTGGTTATTCTCAGTCATTAGAAGCTGATTCCTGGTCATACTAATGCCAAACATGAAGTCTTTAAGTGGATGCTTCTCATGAAGAGTAGCATTACCCTTGCTACTCATTTCAATTACATAGAAGATATTTTTACTCTCTGAAGTTCATTTAAGTACTGTCACTCAGATCTGAAGGCATTAGCATCAAATCAAGAAGGGGAAGATAACTTGGAGTAAAAGACTTTTGCAGATTTGGTATTCATTGACACTCAGTTAGTGCTTTTTAGCACTTGTGTCTCTCAATCAATTCTTCTGTTGCTCAAATCTAATAAAGTCTGAAGTTGATTTGCTACTGTTCCCGTAAATCTAACATGGGCAAAGACTCTCCAAATGCTCGATTCAAAGGAGTCGGATTCCACACTTGGCAAACCCGCATCAAGCTCATCCTGATGAAGAAGGGTCTCTGGGCCATCACAAATGGCAAAGAGAAGAAACCTCGGGACGCGGACCTTGCAACTACTTGGCAAAAGAATGATGACAGAGCCCAGGCCATTATCAAATTGGAGCTAGACGACAGTTATATCCATCACGTGGATAACTGTGAGACCTCACAGGATACATGGAAAAGACTTGACACCCTGTTCGGTGCACAATCTAAATCATCAAAGTATGGTCTCCTAATTGAATTCTTCAGGCTTGAAATGAAGTCCAGCACATCACTTGCCACACATCTTAATTACATGGAAGGACTCCTAACCCAACTTGCAGGAATCAACATTAAAATGGATGAAGATGTTTGCATCGGTGTTCTACTTAAGAGCTTGCCTCCTGAATATAATAATGTATCAACAACTTTAATCAACATGCCAAATCCTGAACTTGTTGATATCCAGGCATCACTATTAGAAGAAGAAAAGAAGCTAAAAACTAAAGAAGAACCAAGTACCTCTAGAGATGAGCATGCATTATATGTTGGCAACAGGTACAAAGGCAAGAAGGATCAGCTCTTTTGTGACTTCTGCAAAAGGACCGGACACACCGAGAAGTTCTGCCACGCAAGAAAGAGATCCCAAAAGGCCTATCTAGTCGCAGTCAAAGAAGAAGAAGAAAATGAAGCAAAGGAAGAAGAAGATGAAGACCACCAGGATCGGAAGGACAAGACTCATCAGTCCTTGTACTCTCATAATTCTGATAGACTGTTTTAATAGCCTTGTATTTTCCTTGCCCTAATGCTTCCTGCCATAAGCTTTGTAAAACTCCTTATGTAACTTGGCATTACAGTCCCTGTACACTTTGTGAGGCCCTTGTTACAGCCTCTGGATGTCCACCATGTTTATGGTACCCACACTTAGCTTTTTCTGCAACAGCCTCTGGTGTTTTTGCCATGTCTGTGGTATGCCCACTCTTTGCAGGTGGTTCTCATTACAGCCTCTACACACTTTGTGCCTTTCCTAGTTGTGATTGAGGAGGGGTGTTGAGAATCAGCAATCACACTCAAACAGCCTCTTTGTATGGAGTCTCAGGGTCAAGGACATGCAGGCTAACTTATCCCATATGCACAATGGTGCTTACTGCAGTTTCCTACTTTCCTATAAAGCATTGTACTTGCTTCCTTTCTTAATGCAATGATAGTACTCTTTTCATTTCAGTAAAAGTGTCAATGTCATTGTCCACATACACAAGATTGTGTTTATGAGTCCAAGTCTCAATCTTGGAACCTAATTCACTTGTGTAACAAACAATGTCCATTCCATCATGAGTCTACACTTCTCCTTCCATCCTCCATAGCTTCCGGTTATGCCATGCTCTAGATCCCGCATTTCTCACACTTCCCAACTTGGTATCAACTCAAGTCTTCATTTCCTACACTAGCTTCACCTTCACCTTCACATGGAGTTTTCATGGCTACCATGGAAATAGTATCCTATCTGCTTGTAGCACCTAGATCTCTCTCCATAGTCAATATCTCCACACAATTTCTTCTAAATATATTTCTCTCTACTCAAGATACACCATCTTATCACTTCACATGTCGACATTGCATACTACAGAAGCCGACATTGTCAAAATTATTCCTCACTATCTTGAACTGCACCATCTTATCTCTCTACTCAAGATGCACCATCTTATCACTTCACACGTCGACATTGCATACTACAGAAGCCGACATTGTCAAAATTATTCCTCACTATCCTGAACTGCGCCTTTGCTAGTCGTACGGTTGCCATCATCTCCATGCTATGTGATTTGTGCTACCACCATAGGGATTTGGTAGCCCCCCAAGTGGGCTAATCTCACCCAAGGGGATTCCCCAAAATACTCTCTCTGTTGATCACAATCTAAGAATCCCTAACTGTCATCTCTATGGGCAATCACAACCATTGACCTTCCAGGCCATAAAAGCCTTCATTTTCTTACTCCTCTCACTCTACTGAAGAATCTATCACTCTGGTCTTACTGAGCACGTAATTTCTAGCAAAACATCACACTAAATCAGTAAGCAAGAAGAAGATCAAGCATCAACATCCGACATTGAGCTCCAAGATAGTATGTTTTTAATACTCATGTAGTGTTGTTAAACACTAATCATATTGTGTCTCTTGACACATTGAAGTACAACTCTTTTGCTGGTTTATTTGCTGCTGATAAAAAACGGTAGAGCTTAAACAAATAGCAAAGTTCAATGGAGAAGTCTTCCATGCTTGGAAGGAAAATACCATGTACCACCTCATGAGGAAAGACCTCTAGGATCTCTTTTAAGATGATGAAGGTGATGCAGATGGCAGGAAAGAAGATTCAAAAAGTGGGATCCTTGTAGTAGCTCCACCAAAAATCAAAGAGTGAAAGAAGATGAATAACAAGGCACTAGACATCATAGCGTGGGGACTAAGTGATGATGTGTTGCATCATATCTCTAGCATCAAAGATGCTAGAACTACTTGGAAGGAACTTGACACGATCTTTGGTACCCAAGCAAAGAATTCAAAGGTAAAATTACTCATGCAATTTTATAAACTAGTTATAAAAGAAGATGAGTAACAAGGCACTAGACATCATAGCGTGGGGACTAAGTGATGATGTGTTACATCATATATCTAGCATTAAAGATGCTATAATTGCTTGGAAGGAACTTGACACGATCTTTGGTACCCAAGCAAAGAATTCAAAGGTAAAATTACTTGTGAAATTTTATAAACTAGTTATAAAAGATAGTGCCTCCTTGACCATACACATTAACAAGTTCAAGAGCCTAAAAACCTAGATTGCAACTCTTAAGAAGAATATTGATGAAGATGAAGCAATAACCATACTGCTTGCAAGTGTAAATAAGGATCCATATGAGAATCTTGTGTCCACCCTAAGTAATGTTCCAAGTCTCTCACTTAAAGATATTGAGCACTCACTACTTGATGGAGAAATAAAAGTTAAAAGCAAGGATGCAAAGGAACACACCACCAAAAACAGTCTCTTGTACACCAAGGACACTTATGGAGAAAAAGGCCGTGGTCAAGGACTCAGCGTCAACAATAACAAGGATCATATTATATGTCATTACTGTGGCAATATTGGCCATACAGCTAATGAATGTTTCCACAAGAAAATAGCACAACAAATGTAGAATGATCACCACTAGAACCAGTTCATGAATGAAAGAAGAAGAAGATGCTTTCGCTACCATCAACTTTGACATACTGTTCTAATGAATTTTCATTATATCTTTTATATGTTTTTCCCATAGTGGATATCATCAAAGAAGATGAGGATGAAGTCATCAAGGTAGGGTCAAAAAAATTATTGTATCAACCTGTTGAAGGTGGCACGAGCATTTGTTAATCGAAACTACATCACAATAAACTCATAATGATTGTACCTTGTGTTAAAGCAATTTTAGGGATATCTTCCTCCCTAATTCTTATATGATAATATCCTGATCTGAGATCAATCTTTGAAAAGACCTTTGCTCCCTAGAGTCAATCAAGCAACTCATCTATCCTGGGAATTGGATATTTGTTTTTCACTATCATCTGGTTTAATCCACAGTAATTGATACAAAGGCTGAGTGTTTTGACTTTCTTTTTCTAGAATAAAATTGGGGCTCCCCATGTGAATTACTTGGTCAGATGTACCCCTAGTCTAATAGCTACTTGAATTGTTTTTTTAGCTCAATGGCTTTAGGAATTGACATTCGGTAAGGCCGTTTGGTGATGGGGGTAGCACCTAGAATGAGTTGAATTTCATGGTCAACTTTCCTTGATGGTGGAAGCTTTATCAGGTCTTCTGGAAAAACATTTGCATATTCTTTTAGCCAAGATGGTTGATCCTTGGCTTCACTATCCTACTCAGCCTTGTTGAGTTTAATTAGATAGACAGGTAATCCTTTCTTCAGTCCCTTTACTATTCGGGAGGCTTTAGCCAACTGAACCTTAGGGTTTTTTGCTTCTCCCTGAGTAGTTACTTGTTCTCCCTTTGAGTTTTGGAATGTGATTTGGCCCTTTCCACAATGTATATGGGCATTATTTAGAATTAACCAATCCATTCCTAGCAGGCATTCATAAGCTTCGAGGCTCATAATTCAGAAGTTCATTTTGGAAGAATTGCCATCCAAGCTAAATTATACCTTGCTAGTTTGTTATGTTAATAGAACTTCTTTGCTGTTTCTAACTCCACAAGCAATCTAGGTGCAAGAGTAGTTTTTATGCCTAGTTTTTTCATACATTTTGGTTATACAAAAGAGTGGGTACTTCCATAGTCAATTAAAATATGAAAGGGTTTACCTTGATAATTTGATGGTGTTTGAATTACTGAGAATTGGCAATTTGGACCCTTCTTATTGAGAGTGGCATGTACTCTAGCTCTTTCCATATAAGATTCCATTGTGGGATCTTATTGACCTCCTTTAGGTTTATTCCAATAACCTTTCCCTTGGCATCTTGGCTTTGCTCATGAAATGTCCTAGTTCCTTGCAATATAAGCACCTTGGAGTCTCATTTCTCCTTTCTGTGAGTATAAAGCTTCCCATTGCATTTGATTTTTCCTTCTTCATCTTGTTTGGTTGGTATTATCCTTGGGCTCTTTTTGCATAACCTTGAAAGTTGTCCTTATTCTGACTGTTTTTGTTCTAAATTTTTGCATTTCTTGGCCAATCTCCTAAACTATTGGAGTTTCTTGAATCAATGCATCTTGTAAATCCAATGGTCTCATTTATTCAAGACGTGTATTCAAGGGCAGATTTAGACCATTGCAAAATTTGGATACTTGCTGTGAAACATCCATCATAGACGCATATTTTAGAAGTGTTACAAATTTGGAGTAGTAGGCTTCTAGGCTGAGGCTTAACTGCTTTAGATTGAAGAACTTGTTCATCTTCTGGGCTTGATATGTGGGCGGAATATATCTCCCACGTACCACATCTTATCCCAAGTGATAGCGCTTTCAGACATTCTTTGGTCATTGCACCATTGTTTCCACCAAAGATGGGCATCTCCTATAAGTATTAATTTGGATATCATGGCTTGATTTGACAGTGCAATCCCTGCAGTAGTGAAATAGCCTTCCATAGATTCTATCCATGTTTCTATCTCAGTTGGAATGCCCCTCCCTTTACCATCAAACTCCGGTGGCTTGTACTGCTTGAGAAGAAACTTCTTCTCTTGAGCTTCCATAGTATTGAGATTCGGGGTGATATTCTAGGAAATTATGCAATTTTATGATCAATTTTCTCTCCAGCCATATTCAGAAAAGAAAAAGATGTGTACTTGCTTACTCTACCTCATTAGCTTAGGAAGAAAATTATGTACTACTTGTCGTTCCAATAATGATCAAGGTTTATACTTCAAAAGAAAGTTTTAATTTTTAATCAGGAAAAAAAACAATCTACTATTTTTTATTTATCAAGGAGGCAACAGATGGACAAAAATAATTATTTACGTCAATAGAAAGGGAATACATTATTCAAGTAGTTCGGGAGCTCGTATTATTCTTGGAAAAGTTTTTTCTAACACCACAATCTAGGCATGGCATTGTGATACATCCATCGCATAGTAATTAGGACTCTATATCCATAAATCTATATTTCAAAGGAAGATCAGGTAATCCATCTTTCTTGTAGTTGTGGCAACTGGAGCATCCTACAACCATGACTCGATTAGCCGATATAACCCTTGTATCCTCCTCGTAGATGTATCGGTTTAGTTTGACTAGTGAACATGTTTGAGTTTACTCTGGCCTCATAGAAGAGATAAATCTTAGCAACCTTAAGAGCTTCCAACCACCTTAACGTCTTTAAGTTATTCTAGAGGTAAGCAAGACGATTTGCATCAATGTAATAATACCCTCTACTTAACATCACTCACCTTTTGTAATACAGGGATGAAGGATTGTATATTTGATCTAATATATGTATCATCTGGTTTCTCCCGCTGAAGCTAGAGGAGTGCATTGCAAACATAAACATAACTTGGAAAATCAAGAATCATTTCCAAGGTTCATCTTTCTACTAGAAATCAAGAACATATATCAACAAGAGAAGATTTCACTATTTAAGGGAAATATATTTTATGTTGTAAATATAACTAGTTTTATTTACTTGTGATGTGCCCTACATCAATGTGTGCTCTAATATCAACTATAACATGTCCGAGCTTTCCTTAGTGGTACATTCTTAGTAGCCCATCAAGAGATGTCCTAGGAAGTATGGTCTGGGATTTTGATGAAAACCCTCAAAGTTTGCTAACTAGGTTTGCTTGAGTCTACCCCACAGTGGAAATTTTGGCCATTCCCATAAGGATCGACCTGATTCTTTCTGGTCAAATCTCTTACTAACGACTAATTAGTATTAGTGGTTTGATATTCCAATACCTATAAGAATTTGCTAACTGAAACGGACTTACGTTGTGCTGGGTTCAAAGTGAATGGGAGAAGTATGACACTTTAATCCCTTCTGCCTGGGGTTCTAAAGTGATGTGAGTCATGCTTTCTGGTTTCTGATGGTCCATCAATAGTGATTTTTATTCCTTCTTAGGAAAGCTCTCGGCTTCCCGAGACCACCCAGCCATAGGTCTGTGGATCTATTGAGGGCCCATCCTCCTGCTTCCCTCAAGAGAGTAGTTTTAGTTACCTAATTACCTACCACTTTAGGTTCAATATATAGAAACAGCTTCTTTGAATTATCTCTCGATACAAATTTGTTGCGCACCCTTAATTTATGACACAAAAACAAAGTATAGGAATTCCAAAAAAATGACATTTTACAAATATTGTCTTGTTCAAATGTATTATTCTCTCCAAGTTCCATTCCCCAATTAGTATTGGAACTTCCAAGACATAGTCTGAAAATTGAAGGGTAGTTGGCAGTTCCTAAAAGCCTAAGGAGTTTATGACCAGGGCCTCCTAGTATCCTCACCACTTCCTACCGACTAGAGTTCCCTATAACAAGACCTTTTGTGTCATGATTGGTCTATTCTCACTAACTCGAAACAAAAGAGAAAAACCCCTTAGAGTAGGTTTTATTCAAGTTAGTCTTGGGGAGGTCTAGTGCCATTAAGAACACTACCTCAGTCGGTGTTCTATGCTCATCGGAATACTGACTCAATCTTTGTACTCAGTCATTCGTCTTTTAGTCTGATGATTTCAAGAAAGATTAGCACCTAGCTTGCAATCACAAACATCTTATTTGGAATGCATTATACATAAACGTTTAACAAGTTTATTTCCAAGACAAATATTTTCTTTCCAAAAATAATAACATTGAGAAAAACTAGCATAAGTGGCAAAATTAGCGTAAGTGGCAATACCTAATAACATCGAGACAAATTAACATAAGTGGCAATACCTTCCAATAGTCTTCCTAGATTCCCCCTTTCTTGGGGACTAGTTTGAATTGAATCTAAGCAAGAATTTCATACTTAAGAATAACTTCCTTGGAGTTTTGTGGGTCCTTACCCACTCGAGTAAGTTATTCATTAATATATGTGTGCATCATGTGGGCTCAAAATAAGTTATTTTTAAAATACTATTTTTATACATTTTTTACATACAGAAGGACGTAATATAAAGGGGTTATTTATAGATTGAGTAGAAAAGGGTTATGTTTTGTTCAAGAAAAATTCACAAATAAGGATATTTATCAATAGGCCTTGAATGCATATGATGTAGAGGATATACATATAGTAACTTCCCCGAGCTTACTTGCAATAAAAGAAAATCTTGGTTAGTTTAATTACAAACAATATCCTTTGGCAATTTCATTTCAAGATCTCATATGTACCGAGGATTAGCATTCATGATTACCTATCAGAGATTTTGTTTGATCAATAAAAAAATAAAAAAATTAAATATTTTAAGGACACAGTACCTTCCTTGTACTTTCTTAGGTTCACCTTGTATAAACCTAAGTTACCCTTAGAATTTGTAGTTAAGAATTCTTTTAAAAATATTATATGTAGGAATTGAAAAAAAATACTATTTTATGACTACACATTTTTGTTGCCAATTCATGAGATGATGGCCTACTTACTGCCTTTATTATAAAAGTATAGTACATGGAGATCCATGACAGGTGCTTCGTTTGTAACCCAAGTACTCGTCATTCCATTTATAATGATTGTGTCCACAGTGTTATTGGCAACTCCTGCTTCTGCAACCTTCGTAACTTTCTTCTTCGGGGCCATGGTCTTTAATTGCAAGATCACAAAAGGGGATCTTGGCGAATGATCTTGGGGGTAATTAGATCGACGAAATTTTGAATGATGGGGGGAGCGAATCACTAAGAATAGAGAAGAGTCTTGATTCCACAGAGAAATAGGACAAAAGGGAGAGAGGATTTGAATATAAGAGCTTGTGGATTATCCTCCTTGTCTTTGTGACGAGAGTTTCCATTCTCGCACTTCTCTTGTCCCACTTCCTCTTGCTCTATACTCCTGAGAAGGGCCTCTCTCCTCTTGCTCGGACTTCCCTCAACAGCTCCCCATGCCTTTTATTTATAGCTAAATTGAAGAAGAAGGGTTGTGGCCAGAAGAAGAGCTCTTTATGGAAGGGATCTTGGCAAAATTACCAATCTGAAGCTCTCAAGATGCAATCTGATATCGGTGATTTGATCTTTGAGGTCCAAAGAGGCTACCAAAGATGCTATGAATGATTTGCATGGCTCTCGGATGATCTTGCTTTGATCCAATCCTCTCGTCGAATTGAGAAGACGGGGAGATTGTTGGAGTTAATTGTTGAATTATTGAAGGTGAATTCAAGGTTTTTGCCATTCTGAATCAGAGATGTCATAATTGGTGAAGATCATGCATCATTTTTTTCCTTTAAAAAAGAGGGGGGGCCTATTCTTCATCATCTCCCTCTTAATCTTCTTTTTTTAAATAAAGCATTAAGCTTTAAAGCTTAAAGATTGTGTGACTTACCTTACCTGCCAAGTTTTAAATGTATTTGGTCAACTTCGACTTATGGCCTATAACTATCGTTCATGCGCTAACTTCTGTGATGGATGGATACAATCCTTGTTAATCCGAAAAGATGTCGGTTATTACGATCCTTGGGTCATTTTGCTCAAGATCTTCTCTACTTAACAATTTAGAGTTTTTCATGTCCATTTTTGCAAGAAGTCGGAAATATTGCCATTATTTCTTCAATTACGCATCAAGACCATCAAATCTAGTCATGTCTTACTATAGAGACCTTAACTAGTCACAGTTTTAACTGTGTCAAATCTTGTGACTAATTCTTGTCCTCCACTTACTCTGTACCTAATCTTCTAACTAGATTCACCATGAAAATAACCTTCCCATTGAATCAAAGATATGCTATGATACCAATGTAAATAAGTTAATTCCCATAGAAAGTTATTAAAAATACAAAGAAATAGACTATTTAACCAATAAACCATAGCCAAGATGGCTAGACATGAAATGATATTACCATTGTTGGCTGAGAATCAAATGATGAGAGCCTACAGCATGGTATGCACCCCAAGCTATGGTAGCCAAGAGTATGCACCCTCTTAGATGGTGGGAGGTAGAGACCTCAAGTATATAATGTTGTAAAATGACAAAAAGATCCTAAACTAGTTACAACTTAGCCTTTTATACTTAACCCTAGTAGGCTAAATATTGGCTAAGGCATTTAGGCACTTTTACTCTATTACACTTTAGAGGGGTATTCCTTTTATAGCCTGATAAGGTAGTCTAATTGGCAAGTCCAACCATATTATGAACCTTTCCTAGTTAGTCATGAAATATTTAAGGGAATATTCCCTTTATTTTTAGTAGGCCAAGGGTGTTGCCCTTGGACCCTTATATCAAGGGGGCTACTAGTCCCCCCTAAGAACCCCCCCCCCCAGCCAGGGGCTTCTTCTATGGCCCCCGAACCCCAAAATAGGGGGCCTTATAACTCCCACACCCCACAACTCAATGCATTGTTCCTCGAGTGCTACCATCATAACTACTCTATTTAACTCAAAGGCTAAATCCACAAAGATTACATTTTTGCCATACGGTCACATAGATCTCATCTGACATACAAGTCAAGACCCACCCAATGTCCGTGCTTACACATGGCTTGTCCTCATAATGGGGGCCTTAAAACTTTGAGCACCATGGATCATTGGTGGAATCTTATGAGGGTGGGGCATTGAACATATCTAACACCCCTCCTCAATGTTGAACTACATTCTTGGCCCAATATCGAGTCTCTGAAGATGAATTTGAAGGAGATCCTTTATAAGATCTTTGGTGAAGATATCTGCTCCATTCTCCTATGTTAGAGACAATAGACTAGCTCTACTATCCCATCCTTAATCAAGTCATGCACATATTGATACTAGATCTCAATATGTTTGGTGCATGCATGAAAAACTCGAGTTTTGGCAATGGTGATGCAACTCTGATTGTCACATCTTAGCACTATTGGATCTTCATCCTATACTTCCATATGCCATAGGATTCTCCTTAAACATACTACTTCACATATAGCAAAGCAAGATGCCTTGTACTCTGCTTCAATAGAAGACAATGCCACAGTTGGTTTCTTCTAACTGACCCAGGGGAAAATTCCTGAACCTAAAGAGAAACAATATCTAGAAATTGATTTCTTGGAATCACTATCACTTGCCTAATCTGAGTCACAGTTTCCTATAAAGAGCACTTCCGAAACTGTATGTGATACCATAGTCAAGAGTTTCCCTCAAGTATCTGAGCATCCACATCCCATCTTTCCAATTACTTTCTCATGGTTTGTTTGAGAATGTGTTTAGAACACCAACAACAAAACTCATATCTGGCCTAGTGTTACACAAGTAGATGAGGCTTTCAACCAACCTCCTGTACCTCCCAATGTCTGCTAGCGTATCCTCAATTGATAACTTCACATTGGCCTCCATAGGTGTAGTTATATCCTTACACTCGGTCATGCCAAATGCTTCTCTATTCTCCTCCTCCACTGTATGTGGCTGCTCCTTGAACACCACATCATGGTTGGCTATGATATTCTTTTCCTCTTGGTCATACAATTTGTAAGTCTTTTTCTCATCACTATAACCAAATAATATACATTTTGTGGTTTTTGGATTTGACTTTTTTCTCTTATCCTTTGGACCATGTGCATAACATTCACATCCAGAAGTTCTAAAATGTGAGAGAGATGGTTTCTTACAAGAATAGGCCTCATGGGGAGTTTTTCCCTCAATGGTCACTATGAATAACTCCAACTTTGCTTTAACCATATTATTTGTCTCCTTCCCTTTAGTCTTCATGATGCCATTCTTCTTTTATCTACCTTCTTGATACCATTATCTCCAATTTCATGTCCTTTCTTCTTGCAGTAGAAGCACTCTCCTTGAAACTTTTTTCTTTTTGTCATTGTTGGTAGAGGAACCACCTTTGCCTTTGGCATTGGTAGAGAATGCAACATCTCCATTGCTGCTACCTTCTCAAGCTTTAAGCCTCAACTCCTTCTCCATTAGTACTACACAAAATTCCTCAAACGTCAAAGCTTAGGGTCTCACCTAAGTATTTAGGGTAGTTACTAATCCATCAAAATTTGGTGGAAAAATCCAAAGAAACCTTCGAGCTATCACTAGTCTTTTGTATCCTAGCACTAGTCATCTAATCACATAGATTCTTGATTCTAGTGATGAATGCTTCAATCATCTCTCCTTCAGCAAACTTCTTTATTGTTATCTGATTCTCCAAGACTTTTTGAATCCTTGTTTGATTTTATGTTTCATATACTAACTCCTTAATATGTTCTAATCCTCAAATGCCTTGGTTGTGTGCTAAATCAAGGTCAAAATATTGTTAAAATAACTTGTAACTAAGGCACACAATGCATCTACATTCCTTTGTTTTTAGGCTCTAGAAGATCTACATTTGGAGAAATCATAACACTCAAATTTGATTGGTCAGGGGTAGATTGTGGTTCTAGGTCAATAGTCCCTAGTATCGTCTCCAGAAGCTCATAAGAATCAAGGATAGTTGTGATTTTAAACTTCCACAAAGTATAGTTTGTAGCATTGAACTTGCCTTTGCTGAAGGTTGGTGGACAAGTCCCCAATATTCAAATTTCCAATGCAACATCAGTATCACTTGATGCACTAGCACCACTACTTGATGCAAAAATGATACTTTCCTCTTCATTGTTTAAGCCCTTGCCTCTTGCGTATTCTTCACTCCTCAAAGCCCCTTGGGCTTTGATACCATGTAGAAATTACATGGCACAATGAAAAAAATTTAAGCAAGGATTAGAGAACACACAACAAATATGAGAAGAACAGAGACTGCTTTAATTTCAAACAAACTGATACAAAGATGGCTTTGTCTACCCATGCACTTCCACTTAAAGCTTAGATGGCAATCTAGATAGATGATAAGAGAAGAGCTTAGGGTAGCTGAAAGAACTCTAAGTAGGTGAAAAATAAATTAACAATAACTTTAGAGGGGTCTTCCTTTTATAGCCCAGGAAGGTGGTCTAATCGGCAAGTCTAACCATATTATGAACCTTCCCTAGTTGGCCAAGAAATATTCCATTTACCATTAGGACGGGAGTGCTACCCTCGAACCCGCATTTTTTTTTGGGGGGGGCCTGGCCCCCTTGAGACCCCCTAGCCAAGGGCTACTTTCATGGCCCCCATACCCCAAAATAGGAGCCCCTAATAACTCCCACACCTCGCCACTCAATGCATTGTGCCTCAAGTTGCTACCATCATAACTACTCTATCTAACTCAAAGGCTAGATCCACAAAGATCACATTTCTGCCATCCAATCACATAGATCTCATCTGACATACAAGTCAGGACCCATCTGTGCTTACACATGGCTTCTCCTCATAATGGGGACCTTACAACTTTGAGCACCATGGATCATTGGTGGCACCTTATGAGGGTGGGGCATTGAGCATATCTGACAGTATACACTAATGTACCTTTTATTGACCTCCCCAACCTCTGTCTTATGCATCTCCCTTTCTTTTTGGGTTATCCTATCCTCTAAGCATTTAGCCTTGTTTTGAAGAAATGTGAGGGTTCTTCTATAACATCAATCACCTCCATCTTCTTTCTCTTTCTGAGGGGCAAAGTCTGAAAATTTTCATTCATTTTTCTATTTTTTATGCCATTTGGACTCAAAAAAAAAAGTATTTCAATCTAAGAAGTTTAAGGGATGTGAAGTCTCTTGGCATAGTTTTTACCCCATGGACATGACCTACCAAAGTGTATGCATCATAGAAGAATTCACAATCATAAAGTCTTATATAGCTTTGTGTAGGCAATCCAATACCAAGGAATGCCAATGGAAGTCTAGACGGCTCCTTTCACATATGTCTTTCACAACCTAGATGAATAGGAGCTTAAGGATAGTATGCTTATAGTGGTCCATAATACCTTTAGCTCCTTTAGGATAGAGCTATGTTGCTAGTATTGTTTTATCAAGATTTGACTTGCAATGTAGACATTCTCTTTCCAAAACCAAATCCCTATCGCATGCTCTATCTAGAGGTTGTTTCTTCCGTGCAATGTGAGCATCTCTCAACAATACTAGTCTCACTCTCTTCTTTGATTTAGCAATCTCTACAAAAAAGTACAAAGGCAATACTACAAATCCAAGGGATAAAAATTAGAAAATCCAATGGATAATAGAGACTGAACCCCACATAATACAAGGGGGGGGGTTTCCAAAATCATGAGCTCACCAAGAGAGGGGGAGACATAACAACACAATGCGAGAGGGGGGAGGGGTCCAGAATCTTGAGGCATCCTTTCTTCTAAGAAAGAGTTCAAAATAACACAATAAAATTTGGATACATCTCACTTGGGTAGATCAAATAAGGACTTGACTCCTAAGTCTTTGTAAATCATCCGATCAAACATCTAGATATGGAGTGAGGAGTTGCTAGTTTCAAATACAAATTATAAGGTTATTTTCACAAGGTATGTTCATTTGGACACCTTATTGATTTCCATAAGAATTTTCTATAGTTCACTAGGTTCATTTGCTATTTTGTAGTTTTCTGTATGCTCGAATAAATTCATTGGTCATGCAGCCAGTAAAAATAGAACAGAGGCTTAGGCAAGGACTCTACATTGGGCCATTATATCAAAGACCTCACCTTTCTAAAGTTGTGATGTTTTCCATTACAAGTTTTTAAGGGACAATCCAAAATTTCCCCTATTTTACATTGGAGACCCCATCAAGGTATCTAAAAGGGTATCCTATTAGGTAAAACACAGAAAAAATAATATGTTTGGAGAAATAGGTAGCTTTATGAATTTAGGTCAAGGCCTTGGTTGCCATGTACAACATAGTAAATACCACTTAGTGTATGCAACATTTGGGCTAATGAGTGAAATCAAGGATCCAAATGTTCTTACAAAACATAGAAAAAGTTACCTACCTAGAAGTAGATCAATTCCAAAATTTTATCAATAATCTTCAAAAGAACTAAAGCAACAATTACATGAAAAAGCTAGGTAATCTTCAAAAGGACAAGAAATAGAGGAGTGACCTTGAGCATTGTATTGTCACTTTACTCAAAAATAATAATTTTCAAAAAATGAGATGCATTTTATTATGTAAAAGATCATGAGAAAATTGATAAGTATTTCTTTATATCACAATTTCTCCAAAACTTCTCAAGTATTTATTTCATTGTGTATGGGCTTATGAGGAACTATTGTTTATGGATATCCAAGCATGCCCTTGTCTGTGTCTAGCTTGTCCCCACATAATATGTTTCATTGTTGCATTAGAAATCTTCCATGATTCTTTTCTTCTTTTCTCTCCACATTTTGCATTGCTTTGCTAATTTTAGATTTTCTTAGTACTTCTTTTCTATTAGCTCTATGGACAAGCTTTTTGTAGGTCCATTGGTGTGATTCTTCTAAATTATTAGCTTTCTCTATCCTCCATCATGTCTTGTATGGTTGAAATAGCTAGCACAAGCTTGATAATGGGTTTTCTCCATACGTGGACTTTACCACAATGATAGACTTCCATATTCCTTGTCAAACCAAGGGGTGTGATTATATATAATATGCTATCAAAGCATAAGAAAGGATGCAAGATTAGTGCTGCACTTTCAATTAAGTGATTATAGTTTATTAGACATAATGAAGACAATCTACCATGTAGTGGGTAATGCATTGATTTTTCCATGCACTAATCATTCACTTTTTAAACTCATCCAATGTTATTTCAAATGCTTGATAGTCGTGGGAGTTTCATATCCACATATCACAAAACTTGGAGATTATCTTTAAGGACTTCCTAATGTTTACCTTGCGTAATTGTGCTCCACCACTATTAGCATGGTCCACAACTGCATTATGGATGCACTTTCACTTATTAAGTTAATAGGTATTATTGGAGGGTGGTACATATAAAAATCTTTGTGCTTTCACACCTCCAATGAAAAGTTCCTTTGGCATGTCCAGTTGAGATGGCAAGCTCAACACGTGCAGACATTGACGATGGACCGCTTGGCTGGATGAGTCTGCACATCTACACTTAGCACATTGGTGGTCATTATGATACTCACATGGCCACTCACTTATCACTTATTATATTTAGTTTGTTACACCTACCTACAGCTGGTAAAGACATAGCACCAGTCAATTAGTGTAGTCGGTTATGCACTGTTTGACTTAGAAGGACACTTTCCTTTATCTTGTATCTTATCTATACTTTGTGTACATTGTATAGTGTGGAGAGAAGAAGAAGAAACACACAAGAAAACATTTTGGCCTCCATCTCTCTTCTTGTGTTCTTGAGTGAGCTTCCTCTTGTGTATACAATGTGTGTTTGGCGCAACAGCTCAAGCACATCCCCCCATCACCCAATTCTTGATATGGTATTAGAGCCGCACCACTGAGAGAGGCTGTTTTTGAAGGCTGAAGTGAAGGAGAAGAAGCAAGATTTGAGCAAGCAATCAAAGAGTAAGAAGCTCTCCCATTCTTCCACTCTCTCTCTTGGATAGTGCTTGTGGAGGCACCGGAAGCAGGGTCGAGCAAAAATCTCATATTGCTGTGAGATTTGGTGTGCGAGTTATTTTGGGCGTCTGAGGTCCTTTCAAGCCCCGTTTTATAGTCGCAAGGTTGCGGAAAGCAGTTTTAGGATACACTATGATTTCGACTGTATTGACCGAAAGTGGGTGCGCAGGTTACATATTGCGAATTTGTAATTTTTGAGGTGTTTGCAGGAAGCAAACATAAGGTTTATCTACAAACAGGTTGCAGATTACATGTACTATTGAGCAATCAGTGAAAAAGGTTGCTTGGTGTATTGTTTTGTACGTGTTGTGAAAGATTGCAAAAGACTAGCTTGCTGTGTTGTATCCTTATTTATGATAATGGTAGAGAACACTAGAAATCCCATTATTGAGAAGCTCAACAAGAAAAACTACCCTTCATGGAAGTTTTGTGTGACGAACTTCCTCATTGGAAAGGAACTTTATGAGTTTGTTTCAAGTGAAGAAAAGGAGCCAGAGCTGGGTATCCCTCCGACTGCAGATGAGTTTAAAGCATGGAAAGAGTGGAATGCGAAAGACAAAAAGGTGATGTGCTGGCTATCTGCAGTCATTGATAATACTATGTTGGGACATATCAGGAATGCAGAAACTTCACATGCAGCTTGGATAATTTTTTAGAGCATGTTTTCAGTAAATACAAAGGCACGAAAGATTGAACTCAAGCAAGAGTTGAATGCCTTGAAAAAAGGGAAAATATTTGTCAATGAGTATGTGTTGAAGGTGAGGAGCATTGTAGATGCTTTAGCAGCGATTGATGCAATGCCGGATGATGATGATTTGGTTTCATCCACTCTGAGTGGCCTTAACAATGAGAAGACATGGAAATCATTTGTTACTTCAATATATGTACGGAAGCCATTTCCAGATTTTGATGAGCTGATCTCTCTCATGATTACTGAAGAGATCAATATGCATGGTGATTCGTTTGAAAGAAATGGTGAATAGGTCCAAGAATTTTACTCAAGTTCAAGAAGGAAACGTGGTAGATCCTCTTTGAGAGGCCGTGGTATGGGACCTACTGTTGCTGACGATAACCAGTAAAATGGGTTCAATCAACAGTTTGGTGAAATGCACGTTTTTGGAGGCAGAGGAAACTTTAGAGACAGGGGGAGCTCTAGAGGAAGAGGTGGATAGCAAAAGAGAGGCTCTGGAAATTTTGTTATTGTTTGCCATTATTGTGGCAAAACAGTACATATTGCAACCAATTGTTATGCTAAGAAGGATGATATTCACAGTGGTAAATTGCAACAAGGAAATTATGCATCGTCTTCACGACAGAATGAAGACAAAAATGAGCATATGTTTGTTATGTAGCATATGATGAATGTAGTTATAGGAAAGGGGACACATGATGATGTATGGTATGTCAATTTAGGTGCATCTAATCATATGACAAGTCATGTTGAATGGTTTGGAGAGATGCAAGACTTACAAAACCCAGGTTATGTGCAAATGGGTGATGATTCATGCCACCCAATTTCACACATTGAAAAGGTTCCCTTGTCCTTGTATGATGGCTAGACAAAGAGTCTGACAGATTTATTACATGTGCCATCAATTACAAAGAATCTAGCGTCTATTGGCCAAATGGTAGAGCAGGGGTTGCAGGTTTGATTCAATGCAAAATGTTATTTTGTAGAAGACTTTAATGATAAGTGCAGGTTGATCGCAAAAGGAAGTAGAGTTGGCCGAATGTTCACTTTAGATGTTGGAATTCCTGCAATGAATGCTGCAATGTATGCTAAAGGAAAAGGATTAGTTGCAGATATTGAAATATGGTATAAATGTATTGGACATGTAAATGTGCAAAGGCTGAAATTAATGCAGCCCAGAGGATTGGTTACAGGGTTTCCTTCTTTTAGAGTTGCAGAATTGCATAAAGTTTGTGAAGCATGCCAGTTTGGTAAGCAGGCAAGACAACCCTTCTCACATGATAGAGAAGTGAGCAGAAATATACTTGATATAGTACATACAGATGTTTGGGGCCCTACACAGAATGTATCTCTTGGTGGCAGCAAATACTTTGTCACATTTATTGATGATTGTTCAAGAAAGCTATGGGTATACTTCATGAAGGAAAAGAGTGATGTGTTTGAGCACTTCAAATTTTTTAAGGCAGTTGTTGAAACAGAAACAGGCTTAAAAGTGAAGTGCTTGAGATCAAATGGAGGGGGAGAGTACCTCTCTAATGAGTTCAGTGGCTTCTTGAGGACTCATGGGATAAAGAGACAATTTATTTGTAGGTATACCACCCCACAGAAAAATGGTGTTGTAGAAAGAAAAAACATGCGTATTACAGAAGTTACATGGGCATTAATGGCTGAAAAGAATATGCCCAAAAATTTTTGCTCTAAGGCTGTCCATACTGCTGTCCACATTATGAACAGAACTCCCACAGCTGTAGTTCATGGGATGACTCCTAAAGAATGCTTTACTGGCAAGAAGCTTGATGTATCGCACTTGAAGGTATTTGGATGTGTTGCATATGTTCATGTACCAGATAAGCTACAGAAGAATCTTGATCCAAAGGCAAAACAATGTATTTTTATTGGATACTCTTTAGAGCAGAAAGGGTATCGCTGTTATAACCCTACCACAGGTGAGTTCAGAGTGAGCAAGGATGTTATCTTTGATGAGATGGGCAGCTGGTATGCACCTGATGGTGATGTATTAGATGATGATAATGGTCAAGACAACTATGTGCAGAAAGAAAAACAAGAATCATGGAGTCTTAGTGGACCAGAAACATCATCTAGTACTATACCTACAATGAGCCCGGGAGTGTGAGAGTGTGAGGGAGTGAGTGTGTGAGGGTGAGGGACCGAGGAGGAGAAGCTCTCCATCTTCTCCTCTCTTCTTCTCTTCTATTCTCTTCTCTTCTCTTCTCTTATCTTGCTCGTGGCAATGGAGCTTGGAGTGTGGAGCTTGAGGATCGAGCTTGCTTAAAGCTTGCACTTGGATCGTGGAGCTACCGGAGTGCGTGGGAGAGGAGGTAACTCGAACGGTACGGAGGTAAGCTCACTACACCCGTAGATATGGATGGCACGTCGGTTATGTGAGAGGTAGCTATTAGTGCTCGGTTTGGAACGCTTGAAATAGTAAGCGCTCCGTGGGTCTTGTCAGTTGAGTGAAAGCTCCCACATTTTGGTTCCATTGCCGGGACCAACGGATTCAAGCCTTGAGCGCTTGCGCGCTTCGAATGGAGCATTGGAGTAGGGTTTTCCCTGAACCGGTGCTTGAGGTAGATAGGTAGGAAGCGAGGGAGTTTGAAGAGTTATTCGATCTCCTTAGCAAGTAGGTTTTTGGTTTTTTGGATTTGGAAAAGCATGTTCGAGTAGTGTAGGTAATTGCTTTGTGATTTATATGCATTTAGGATAGGAAAAAACAAAGAAAAAGAAGCAAACAATAGGGTTTTCTATTGCTGTGTAACAGGCTAAAATAGGGAAATAGGGGCACAGATCCTTGGAGTGCCGTTTGATTCGAGCACCACAGTGATTCCAGGCATGTCTGGCATTTCCTTGTAGTATTTTGTACCTATTTGGAAGGCACTGGACGATTCGGTGTAGTAGACGTCAACCTAGAGGCATCGTGCACAACCCGCGAGCCGTCGGCCGTGTAGTCGAACTAGCTCGTCCGAGTCCCAGAATCGGACCCGTCCAGAATCGAACTAGCTCGTTCGAGTCCCAGAATCAGACCAGTCCATAATCGGACGCTCGGACAACCGTCCGATCCGACCATCCTGTCCGATCGGACCACTCGGACTCGGACCACTCGGACCAATCAGAATCGGACCAGTCCAGAATCGGACCAGTCCAGAATCGGACCAGTCCAAAATTGGACTAGTCCAGAATCGGACCACCCTATCCGATCCTATTCCTAGAATCGGATCACTCTTTCGATCCGACTCCTAGAATCGGACGTGACCAAAATCGGACCACTAGGGCGATCGGACCAACCCAAAATCGGACGTTCGATTTTGATAATCGGACTCTTGAAAATCAGACATCTGAGAATCGGACAGAAAACTGTCAAAATTGGACAGGTATCTAGAACACAAATTCTGATGCATCTAAACCCCGAAATTGACCCCAAAGAGCACGTAGAGCTAAAGGCACATCACAGATCCATCACTAGGCTGAAACTTAGAGCAAGTAGTTCAAAATTTGGCTATAAATGGTCCTCCAAATTGCGAATGGTGTTTACCGTAACGGCCCTGCGGGCCGGGGGGACTGCCCCCCGGGATCCCCACCACAGAGGGAGCTCTGCCCCCTCCGCACCTCCCCCAAGTACGTTGGAGAGAAAACACGCGCCGTGAAAGGTCCTCCAAATTGGACCCTAGTGTAGTAATGGCTCTACATGAGCATGGATTCTCACTTGCAAAAGAGCAGCCAAAAGTCCATACCCGAACAAACAGAGACCCTAGAACATCAATGGGCCAATCTAGCCATCAAGGACAAAAAGGCCACACCACGAGAACACAAAGACATTGTGTTCATACCATGTCTAGTCAGAGCGAAATGCAATATCAGCAAGCTACAAATGCCAAGATGACTAGACATGACACTCTTGACGAGAGATGTACCTTGGGTAACACTGCACAGACAACCCAAGACATTGGTGGAGAATCTACGTTTGTTCATGCAAGTGGGGACTTAAGGGCATCTGTCAGAAGGCTTAAATTTACAAGCCAGGACCCAGAAGATGAAGACATAGTACCACCTGCCTATCTTAGGGTCAAACTCACCGTGAAAAGAGAGCATACTATTGATACTCTGATTGATGAAGGAGCAGATTTTAACATCTTGACCTATGAATCATGGACCCTACTAGGACAACCATAGCTCACACAGACTAGTGCAGCTCTTAGCCCTTACGGGGGACACCCACAAGCACTCATAAGAAAATGCAAAATCCTTGCGACAATTGAAACTAAAAGCTTGGCTGTCCTATTTCATGTTCCTCCAAAAAGTGCTAGCTGCGGGAAAGAAACCCTCCTAGAAAGACCCTTCAAAAGGGCGACCAAGTGTGAGGCTGACTATGTAGCACAAAGGATACACCTGTCACTACCGGGTGAGGATAGTCACCACCTTTAGCAAGGGTGACCTCATCAAACCTCGAGGGAAAGGCAAGGAAGGTGATGACATAACAGTCAAGCCTACAAACGAGGGCAAGGACTTGTTGGAAGAGTTCATACAAGCACAGGTCAAACAACGAGAACCAGTGAGTGAGGCCATGCTTGAAACAAGAAGGTCAAGAGACAATGCCAAGGACGGGCTTTGGACTTACAAGTATTGTAGAAGACCCCAAAAGAAGCCCAAGCCTTATAGACGAAGGCATCGATGGAAGGTCAGCACAACGCCACGATGGGTGTCCAAAACATTGCTACTTGCTCAAGGGTATACGTAGGTAACCCATGGATTTGGGTGCCAAAACCCCTTTGCTAAACCTCCCTGGTCGACTGAAGGCCAGATCGTATCAAGAGCAAAGAAGCATAGGAGGAGATCTAAACGAAAAACCAAGTCTTGAGTCAACAACAGTGGAGTGACTGAGCCCCTCATGGTCAAAATCAAGAAACCAAATGGGACCAATCAGAGGGTAGATCCTCAGGCTAGCATGCTTGACAAGCAGATGCCAGATGTAATCGTTGAGGATATGCAGAAGCCACTAGTGCCCAAGGAGCCGTTGACTTCCCAAGAGGATAATGAGCACCACAAGCACAACATTGCTCAGGATGAGGCTGATTACTCAACAAAGCTAATGACAGAATCATCTAACAATCACGAGAAAATTCTCCAATCAGTGCCGAGCCCACGTAGGAGTCCCAAATCTCCTACATCCTCTTCACCTAAATGGACACGGGAAGCATGCCAGCAGCAGCCTCGTGTCGTTGCTCAACCTACACAAGTGAATGTGCAAAGGGCAACAAAAGGCACGACCACTTCTGATCTGCCTAAGGACTTGACACCGCAGTCCACCAAGGGTAGCCAGCCCACTAAACTAGCTGCTACTACTTCCAATCAGGGATCACAGCAGTCATCACAGCCCTTGGTTGTGACAATACCCCTTGTGGAACATGTCCTTAGAAGTTTACCTGTGGAGGAGGTGTCACAACCAACTTCCTCAACAACTCCAGTACTTTCAAAGTGCCTAAAGCCTAGGCTGGAGGAGTTACACACGAGGGAGTTGGCTGAAGAGCTAGACTCTCCGAAAAGGGAGGCAGTTGTGCTCTCACAACCTGCGAGGCTATTCAGCAGGCCACGGCCATGTCCCATAAGGACACACTAGAGAAAGAGAATGTTGAGGCCCAACCAAGCACATCAACGGTTGACCTAGTCCAGGGTCTTGAGTCGTTGAGAGGTGCACCTTCACTGACCAAGAAAAAGAGGAGAAAACATAAAAAACAACAACAGCTACAGGTGGTTGTGGACCCCAAGAACATTGAGACCAAGAGCGCTGGAGAGCTGGGGAATAAAGCATCAAGTCCATCCACCAGTGAATCCATTGATGTCTCTCCTAATAGTGGTGAAACCTCAGACACATCCGTGTGCTCTGAAAATCAAAGCAGCTGTCGCCATCAATAGTTACTTTCAACACTCAATCCTCTGACAATAGAACTCACATCGACCAATCAAGAGTGGATACAACGTCGTCACAATAGGGTGACAAATCTATACCAGTAACATCCGAGAAGAACCATGACAAAATAGTAGCAAAACCTCAGGAAAAACGCACAATCCCTGAGAGCATAAGCAATCCTAGCATTGACCAATCTTGCTAATCTAGGCCTGAGCCCCCAGCCATGCTAAAGCCTAAGGAAACTCTTAGAACTTTGCATGAGATAGCAACCGAGCAAGCCTTCGTTGAACATAGAAGTGTCACAGAATGCTTAACTGAGTTGGATGCTAAGCTCAAAGTGTTCGCACGTGTCTACGTCCTTGTAGACATGGGCGCATTCTCTAAGGAGCACCTCGAAGAATACTTACCATTCCCCTTATCTTGGGAAGAGCAAGAACATCTTGATGAGCACTATAATAAGCTCTTACATGAATGCATGCGACTCATCTCTGACGAGGAGGCTGACGAACTGCTCTTAACCATCACGTTCAATGAAGTGCTCTGCCGACTGAATCTCATAGACATAGAGCAACTAAAGCAATTGTCAAGCAGGCCAGAGTCAATTTGAGTAGCGTTGGTGCGAATGCCGCATTGTAATGGCCAAACTAGGGGCTCAGATCATGACAGTCTCTGAGGAGTGATTGGCCAAATGGCGATCCCAAAGAGACCCAACCTATGTGGCACCAACTTTCCTTCGAGTGCTGACTGCCATTCGGGGTACGGACTTGGCTGAACCTAGCCAAGAAAACTCTCTGTTTGATAAGGTTCTCACTGAGGAGGAGTTACATGTTGCTAGTAGACTCGGACAAGGGTCCATGCTGCTCGATGTGGCAAAATATCTATCAATACTAAGTAAGCTGCCATGAGTGCTGGATGCATGTGCCACGCTCCAGTACAATCCTGAGTTCTACAATTGGTTTTCATCCTCACGTAGTGATATGGTTTCATGAACATGTTCATAAATAAACAATGTGTTTTGTGATTGTGTAAATAATACCAAAAGAAGCAAAGACCAACACACCCCATGAGCAATGATGACCAAGTGGAGCCGATACACATCAAGTCAAAACTAAGGGATTCAGGTTGGCGATGTCTTGTTTAACTGGACATTTTCATTATGGTTAAAGCATGTGACTTGCATGTACTCTCACCCCTTTCCAAGTGAATGCAGAATGACACAGGTCAATGTCTAGAAGCGTTTAAGATCCAAGTCACCACAAGACCACCAACCCCATAAAGAACCATTATGGAGGAAGTGACAGGAATACCAAAAAAAACAAAAGCCATGATGGAAATGCCACTGGATGAGAATCCAAGGACACCTCTGCAGAAAGCACATATTGCAACTAAGCATGGTTGAAGCATAATCATCGATTACCTCCTCCTTCTTGGCCAAACTCTATGTTCTGGCAGGAGCCACGCTCTCAACAAGGGCGAACGTCTCTTCATCATCCAAGATTCAATTCGCAAGATGCTCTGCCTTTGTCCATGCGCAGCTCACTCCAAGTGCTACCTCAATTTTTTGAAGTCTCACATGTTACAAAGAGGATTGCAAATCTCTAGTGTATCTATTCATCTCGACAATAGTTCCTCTAGCATCAAGGCTGGTGACACAATCATCTCTGTAATATCCATTCTTCATAGCCTTTGGATCCCAACATTTCTCAATCCAAATGAAAGGCTAACAGCCTCAATGTATGGCATTGATTGTATTCATTTTTTTTCCACAAAAAAAAACAAAAAAAAAAGAGAAAGAAAGAAAGAAAAGAAAAGAAAAGAAAAGAAAAGAAAAGAAAAGAGAAAAAAAAGCACACACGATCACAGCACCGCACCTAGGGGTCCTCAAATTAGGTACGTCCAGTGACCTGGTCGGCTGGCTCCATCCCTAATCCCCTAGCCCTTTGTACATCCCCCACAATTGTTCAGGGCACATTAAGGGCAGGACATACCTAGGGAGCTTGCCTCGCCTATGGTTAGTAGACCTGTCACCCTGAACCACTTGCCGTTTCTTTTGCACTCCATCTCAATGCCATTACAATCAACAGTGGTAAGCAAGGCATGAAAGACAATGGAGAAGTACACTATACTTTTCAAGCACTACAAGTAGTCACTATCCACCAAGAGCTAGACATCAAGGAGCTCAATTATGCTACATGACCTTGACAAGACCATAATGATATCTCAAGCAATCTTCAAGTGTACTCCCCGTCTTCATCGACAAATTTTTCCATCAACTTAGCCCCTTGCTTCACTAACCCATTGCTATACAAGGAACCAAGCCGATAGTCTTCTAACTAAGTAATATCTAAGTATGCATGAACACTCACATAATATCTGCACCAAAGTATATACACAGTTTGGGTCCTCAAGTGTAGGACAATACTCTTAGCTTGCTTAGAGTTCAACCTGTCTCCCAAACTAATCAAAATATGTCTTGTGCACAATAGAGAAGACTAGCACTACCCTTAGGGAGAGACCACATGAGAGGTTTTCATTTGCAGGTGTTGAAGACTCCAACAAAAGTGTCGTTCACTCTTCATCAACACCCAACACTGAATGCTTATCCCTTACCATCCGACAAGCCCGCAAAGAATCGTCATGTGCAGAATCCCCACCAAACCAACACTTGTGCTAGCCATCAATGCAATCCCCAACACAGAATAGCCCTACCACCAACTCCAACAACCTTCCACCAACCACCTTGGCCACCAACAGGCCCCCAGGACCTTCTTCCACACCACCACCAACACTCCTCCACGGAAACCACAGGCGTCCTTGTCACCCACGTCTTCGGTGCATGCTACAACTTGCTACCTACGACGGTGAGTGCCATGGTACTGGCACTCGTCTAAGAGGGGGGTAATATTAACCCCAACACGAAGAAAGCAAAAGGAAATAAAAAAGACGCAGAGCAAAGGTGGAAAAAAGGTAGCCTGACTGAAGAAAGAATAGGAGAAAAGGTCAAAAGCGCAAGGGAAACCTTAAAAGTCCAAGGCAAATGCAAAAGGGGAAAGGCTCATTTTAAAATAAAAAGGTACACCCTGAAATCTTGTAAAAGAGCGCCGGGATCTCACCTGTGCAATTTGTAAATGTAGACGGGCGGTGGAAAGGAATCTAGGAAGATAGAAGGACAATGGGAAAAAGGGCCTAGGCTACGGCCAGCAATGTAAAAAAGGGGAAAAGGGGATAACCGCCCAAAAGGGATTTAGGGTTTTGTATATAAAGTTGAAAAGTGAATGAGAAGCTCATTCTTGTGTGGGGCCAAAAGTAGCTCTCTTCTTCTTCTTCTTCTTCTTCTTCTTCTTCTTCTTCTTGTTCTTGCTTGCTTGAGCTTGTGCTTGAGAGAGGGAGTGTGAGAGTGTGAGGGAGTGAATGTGTGAGGGTGAGGGGCCGAGGAGGAGAAGCTCTCCATCTTCTCCTCTCTTCTTCTCTTCTCTTCTCTTCTCTTCTCTTCTCTTCTCTTCTCTTCTCTTCTCTTGGTCGCGGAAATGGAGCTTGGAGCGTAGAGCTTGAGGATCGAGCTTGCTTGAAGCTTGCACTTGGATCGTGAAGCTACCGGAGTGCGAGGGAGAGGAGGTAACTCGAACGGCACGGAGGTAAGCTCACTACACCCGTAGATATGGATGGTGCATTGGTTATGTGAGAGGTAGCTATTAGTGCTCGGCTTGGAACGCTTGAAATAATAAGCGTTCCGTGGGTCTTGGCGGTTGAGTGAGAGCTCCCATAGCAGATGGTTCACTTAGCAGGTATAAGGCTAGGATGGTTGCAAAAGGCTATGCTCAAACATATGGCATAGATTATGAAGAGACATTCAATCGAGTTGCTAGGATGGCAACTGTTAGGTGTGTGATTGCCTTGGCAGCAGACAAAGGTTGGAGTTTGCAGCAAATGGATGTTAAGAATGCCTTCTTGCATGGTGAATTGCAAGAAGAAGTGTATATGGATCAACCAGTAGGTTATGAGTATTTAGAGCATCCCGCATATGTGTGCAGGCTAAAAAAGGCACTCTATGGGTTGAAGCAAGCACCTAGAGCATGGTCTAACAAGATTGGAGAGTATCTTGTCAATATTGGATTTTGTATTTCTGATATTGATCACTCACTTTATGTGAGAAAGGGAGATGCAAGTTTGGTCATCATAGTCATCTTTGTGGATAACTTGATTATTACATGTGACAGTGACAATGGGATTGCTGAAGTTAAGGACTTCTTGAAGAAGAAGTTTGAGATGAAAGATTTGGGTGAGTTGAGATACTTTCTTGGTATTGAGGTGATCAGATGTGATGATGGTATATGGCTGTCCCAAAGGCAGTATGGCTTGGATATGTTATCCAAGTATGGTATGGCAACATGTAAGCCTCTTTCAGTACCATTGGAGCAAAATGTAAAGTTGAGTGCTGACATTGGGGATGAGATAGAAGACCCTATGATGTTCAAGAGGATAGTAGGGAGTTTGATTTACATGACTATCACAAGGTCAGACTTGAGCCATGTTGTTGGTCTTGTTAGTCAGTTTATGTAGATGCCTAGAAACCCTCATTTGGATGCAGTTAGACGTATATTGAGGTATGTGAAGTCCACTTTACATTATGGACTTTTTTATGAGGCAAGTAAGGATGTACAGGTCTTTGGATACACAGATGCAGATTGGGTTAGTAGAATGTCAGACAGAAGATCTACAATTGGATTCATGTTTTCCCTTGGTAGTGCAGTAGTTACATGGAGCAGCAAAAAGCAACCTACAGTTGCTTTATCGAGTACAGAGCATGAGTACAGAGGTGCTGCTACAACAGCATGTGAGATGGTATGGCTGCAAAAGTTATTTGGTGATTTGGATGTGTAGGGAGATGGTCCAGTTGTCATTCATTGTGACAACATGAGCAGCATACAGCTAGCTAAGAATCCAGTGTTCCATGCTAGGACAAAACACATTGAGGTGCACTACCACTTTGTGAGAGAGAAGGTACTTGTAGGAGAGATTGACTTGGTATATGTCAGCACATATGATCAAATAGCTGACATTTTAACAAAGGCATTGGGTGCAGAGAAGCTTCAAAAGTTCCGAAGCTTACTTGGAGTTGCAAAGATAGAGTTGAGCCATTAGGGCAAAAAACGTTTCAAAAATGACACTTGTAAGAAAATGATTAAATTACTAATTAGTTGAGGTTTTAAAATAATAAACCCTCCAAATTTGGCCATTCAGACGTGATTAATGAGAGACTTTATTATTCATTTAAGAGGCTATTCATTAAATGCCTAAGGACGTTAAGTCAGAGGTCACTTTTCGACCATTATTCTTTCTTTTTGAATATTCTACTATCACATTTCCCACCAAAATCACGCTTCTTTTTTCATCTACATTCATTTGAATCATCGTTCTCTCCTCTTCACTTTGTTTCTTAGTTCTTAAAGTAGATTTTACTCTATCGTAAAATTTCTCACCAAAATCACGTCCGGTTCTTACCAGCAGTCTTGGTCTCCCTTCGTCTCCTTCGTCTCCTTTCACAAAATCTTGAGAAGGTGATTAACAATCAAAAGAGTCTCTACACAGAGGATCAATACCACTTACTTGCCGATTGAGCTATAGAGATATGGTCCTCCATGGACCTGAGACGAGATCATCTTGTTAGTTTTCAGTAGACCCAACTAGGTTGGGACATCCAAGCTGCATCTTTACTTTGACCCCTAAGACATCCATTCTGTAAGATTTTGTTTCAACTAAATCCAAGCTTTTTCTTCAATCTCTTCAATTTGATTCATAAGAAAATGGGTAAAAGAGTCCCATGGTGTTGATACAAATTGGTAGAGATAGATATACTAAGGATAATCCTTAAGCTAACAGAATAGAAAGTGAAAATTTTCACCTTGATCTTGGCACTTGAAAATAGAATATCTTCATTATACAGTGTTGTAATATCAACTTTTTAACAAGCACTAATGGATAAGACAAGGATAATATATTATAATTAGAAGAAAGGAAGCTTTGATTTCTGGGAGACAAAAATATTTACCTAGTAATAGATTAAAGACGTTTATTATTCAACTTAATTAGTCTCTTTAAATATAAAAAACATCAAACAAGTAATAGATAGAAGTATTAGTGATATTGTGTATCATATCAACTTTAGGACTAAGATAATTTTATGTGTGCAGGATGCTTCGAAGAATATGAAGGATACAACTTCTTACTTGATATTAGCTCTTGGGAGTCTTTTTCTCATCATACCCTCAACTATGATTAGCACTATGGGGTTTCAAGTTTCAATATCCTCAATTGTGATTCTTATTAGCACTATCAGATTTCAATACCTAAATGGTGGCTTGATGTCATGGGATGATACTACTCATGCTATCATATCCTAGCAAATCTCTTAAGATCTCTTCCCTTGATTTGTAAGAAGAAATAGAAAGGACTTGACTCTCTTTCTTTCTCTCAGAACTCTGATTCTAATGCAGACTGATTTTATAATTGAAAGCATCACTACATTATTGATGCTTTATCCTTGTATATCTTTTTTCAAATGTAATATATCTCAATTTCACAAAAAAAATAACCATCAAAATAATCTTTGTGATTATAGATCTCCTTTACTCTATAGCATTCATGATCTTATTTATTTTTTAAAAGTAGTTTAAAGAGTATTATATGATGTTATACAAAGTTCTCTATATGAAATAACATGAACTTTTGACAAGTCAATGAAGTTAGATAAATAAATTATTAATGGAGTCATTTATATAATAATATAAACTATTGATAAATCAATGGAGTTGAATAAGTAAGTCATTAATAGTCAAATTCTTATATGAAACCCATGATAATAGATATAATTATTCAATATCTCTTCAATCTTTTTCTATAGCTCAAAAGGATAGAATATACTATTTGGTAAAGATAAACTATATTTCATAACTCTTCAAGAAGATACACTCTTTAAAATAAAAATATTTTAGTAAATTGATAGAATGATTAGTAAATAATTTATTAAAAATATATATTATCTCAAAAATATATAACTATTCATATCTCTTATATATTTTTAAAGCTCTTAAAGAAGATAGAATATCTATAGCAAATATATACTAATGCAATATCCATTCAAAAAGATAGTCTATTTTGGATCCAAATTATGTAATGATAGGTAGAAAAAAAAGTAAAGGAATAGCCCAAAAAATTTTAAGCTTTAGGATACTAGTCACATGTGACTCTCTGATACTGTTATAATCTTTATTTTTAATAAGACCTTACATCTATTTTAAAAATACAAAAAAAATTCATAAAAGCATTAGACACTTAAATTTTTTTGGAAAGTTTTCAAGAATTTTTTGAGCTCATTTGTTATTTTAAAGCTATTTTAAGAAAAAAAAGGAGAAGATGATCCTCCTTATATGTTGTAAGGTATAAGGAGAGCTGAGTGTGAATGGTCTTGAGGGGAAGGGGAAACCCTAATCCCAAAAAAGCACCCAAAAAAAGGCCATCATGATATGTTCACGACATATCATGATGGCCTATTTTTTTGTGGCCTTGAGGCGAAGGGAAAACCCTAACACCCAAAAAGTATTTAAAAATCACAAAAAATAGGCCATCATGATATGGCACGAATAGGGGGTTGGGTCATCATGCAACCCCCCCCCCCCAATTCATGCCATATCATGATGGCATTTTTTTGTGATTTCTTTGTGCTTTTTTTGGGTAAAGGTTTTCCCTTTCCCTCAAGACCATTCCCACTCAGCTCCTCTTATCCTCTCTAGCATTAGGAAGATTCACATGTATACACTCTCAATACCTCGTCCCCTTCCCCCCCCTCCCCGCCCCCCCTCAATGCCATATTGGATTACAAAGCATGACAAGAGGCTCCCCCTTAATCCACAAAAAGATGCCTTTATAAATCAAGCTATAATAAAATGCAATATATATTCTTTCTCCTTGGCTTGGAAGGCTCACTTCCTTGAGCAGAAGAGGATCTAGATTGATTTGTTGGTTGATCAAGTACTTTAGAGGAGATTGGAACCTTGACAGTTGTCTGCTTTGTCCTTGTCATCATTGTTGCGCCTCAGAAAATGGCAGGAAGAGTAAAAAAAAACTATTTGCTGGTATGGTCGATACGACATGGAGAGGATAAGTTGATATGACGCGAGAGCAGCAAAGCCAAATTTTCAGCAGGGTCCTATTCGCGCTATATCATGGAGCAGCTCATACGGCGCAAGCGTGGCAAAGCATAATGTTTGGTACTATAATTCTCGCTCCGTATCATTGATGACTTAATATTGCATGAGAGTGGCACAACAAAATCTCCATAGGGGTCCTCCTCGCTCCGTATCATGAAGGAGTAAACATGCGCGTGCAAAGTACACCCCTCTCCCATGTAATGACTTGTTTTTTGTGAGATCTTAAACCCATTTAAAAAATTCAAAAAAAAATCATAAGGTTATAAGGATTTGAAAAATTTTTAGAAAATTTTAAAGATTTTTTAAAGCTCGTTTGTTATTTTAAAACTATTTTTTAGCAAAAAAGGGCCTAAAAATGACCAAAAATCAGCCAAAAATAGCATATCATGATACGGCACGAAAAAGGGGTGCTCGAGATTTTTGGGTGATTTTTTGGTCATCCTCAAACACCCCTTTTTTGTGCCGTATCATGATATGCTATTTTTGGGTGATTTTTTGGTCATTTTTAGGCCCTTTTTTGCTTAAAAATAGTTTTAAAATAGCAAATGAGCTCAAAAAAATATTTAAAAATTTCTAAATTTTTTTAAGAGCCTAATAACCTTATGAAAACTTTTTGAAAATTTTTTAATGGATTTAAGGTCTCACAAAAAATAAGTCATTACAGGGGGGTTGTACTTTGCACGCACATGTTTACTCCTCCACGATACGGAGCGAGGACTCCTCCTACGGAGATTTCATTGTGCCACTCTCTCACCATATCAGGTCATCCATGATATGAAGTGAGAAGTATAATACCAAACATTATGCTTTGCCACGCTCGCACCGTATCAACTGCTCCACGATACGGCGCGAATAGGACCCTGTGAAGATTTGGCTTTGCTGCTCTCGCATTGTATCAACTTATCCTCTCCATGTCATATCGACCATACCAGCGAATAGTTTTTTGTTACTCTTCCTATCATTTTCTCAAGTAGTAGTAATGACAAGGACAAAGCAGACAACTGCCAAGGTTCCAATCTTCCCTAGAGTACTTGATCAGCCAACAAATCAAGGATATTTCTAATAGATTTTCAAGAATGTTGACTAAAACTGACCTGCAAAAGAAATGGTAGCTTGCTTGCAAAAGAAATGGTAGCTTGCAGCGATTCTTTCTCTTTAGGAGACAGTTGAAGACTTTTTTTATTGACTTTATGAATTATCCTTACATTGTTGCTGCTTATGCTCATAAGATCACCCTAATGAATAAAGATTTTAATATGATTAGCAGAATAAGGTACCGAGGATGATGTTTGCAAGAGAAAAATCAATGTACTTGGACCTGTTAATTATAAGAGAATGGGTAAGGTGTATGGGCAAATGGTTATCAATGTTTTTTGCACTTCTGAGGAAGAGGACTATCTTAGCATATCTCATGAGGACAAGTCCATGCTAGTTGTAAAAATAATATTTAATTGTTAGATTCTATAGTTTATCGTTGCATAAGGTAAGGCATTTTGACTCTAAAAACTTTTAGTATATAGAATGATTGTGCTATTGATTGCAAATAACACACCTTTATTTTTTATATTAGCTTTAGGACATTGATTGCATCTCTTAGCCAATAAATCTCTAAAATTATGTGTATTATTGATCCACTGTTATCAATGGAATTTTTTTCGAGATTTGGTTCAAATATAGCAATGTCTTTCAAAGCTTTTGATTCCATTACAACTACCATATTTTTTTTCATTACATTGGATACACTCACCAG
Source organism: Lygodium microphyllum (assembly GCF_053477565.2). Lineage (NCBI taxonomy): Eukaryota > Viridiplantae > Streptophyta > Polypodiopsida > Schizaeales > Lygodiaceae > Lygodium > Lygodium microphyllum. Next base: position 74,511,717 of record NC_141144.1, read on the forward strand.
AGAAATTATCCTCATGAACTCTCTAAGTGGTATCCATGGCCAAGGAAGAATGTGGGTTGAATGGAATACTGCTTGCTTTTTGGTTAATTATTTATTTTATTTGATTGTTTATTTTAGTTACATGTTTCCATTTGCAGTGCTGGCAGGCTCATGACTACCTTCTTGGACACCACATATGAGGATATTGTTGATCCTAAAAAACCATATAACTCTCTCTAACAAGAAGTACCATCGCAAAGTCACAAAGTCATACATATACTTGTGGAAAGAGAGTGATTTTCAAATCTCTGCAGGATAATAGATTCAAAGATACTCAAGATAGATGGAGTGAATGTAAGTCTCTTTCATATTGTTGGTTTTTTTAGGGACCATTTTTTAGTTTACCAACTTGTTACATTTTTTCTCGTAGTGCTAAGATTACCCTAACTCATATATGTGGTGGATAAGGGAGCAATGTATTGAGTTGACTTTGGATAGGGTAATCACACTAGTTGATTCCGATTTCCCTCCACAAAGCCATGAAACATGCATGATAAAAGAACCCACAATTTGATCAGGATAGATAATGTCTCCGAACACCTTATGAATCGCATGGAAGGTTCCACTTAAGCTTTCCATAGGTTGCCATTCCGTACTTGTTGACAGAAATATATCTACAACCAAGAATTCATTATTAGTACTTGCTTAAATGAAAAAAAAAAAACGTTATCAACTCAAGTCTTACAATGTGTTTTCTGTGAAACATGCTCGTTTGGAGGCAAGTGCATATCCTTTGCCATGTAAACATGTTGCAGTTTGATAAACCACCCTTCATGCATAATTTTGAAAGAAATGATACGTCCCTTCCAGTGATGTTTAATATCCTCTCGTTTTTTTATTTTCACCTTGTGAGAGTCATTGCAAGAGGGCAGCATGGCAACCTAATCATTTATATTAAAGATATTTGGCTCCCAATTTTCATCAACTCTCTCGCTATAGACAGTGCAAGAGTTTACTAAACAAGAAGAGCGCCTTTTGGATGCCATACTTAAATTAAATTCGTAGAGAAAGAAGCTCATTGAGAAAGATGAATGAACTAAAAAGTAGAGAAAGAAGCTCACCGAGAAAGGTGAATGAACTAAAAAGAAATATTAAGAAGACTAATGGAAATATATTGGGCGCCCAAAAGTTCTCGACTTTCAAAAAAATCATCATTAACTTCATAGCAACTTTATTATGTCATTTGTCAGATTTTATAAGTAAATAAGGACTTCGTGACTACCAAAACATGTCAGACTTTGGAGATTTTGGCTAAAAAGAAGGAGAGAATCACGAAGTGGACTCTACTATCTCCAAAAAAGAGGAGACAAGAATACCATATTCTTGCACACGTGGCAAACTCTCTTTGGCCCTTTTCTTAATCCCATGATTAACAAAAGTGCATTTTTTGAAGCGTTTTTTGGCCCTAATGCTTGAGGGGGAGTGCTGAGATGGCAAGCTCAACACATGCAGACATTGATGATGGACCGCCTGGCTAGATGAGTCTGCACATCTACACTTAGCACGTTGGTGGTCATTATGATACTCACATGGCCACTGACTTATCACTTATTATATTTAGTTTGTTACACCTACCTACAGCTGGCAAAGACATAGCGCCAGTCGATTAGTGTAGTCGATTATGCATTGTTTGACTTAGAAGGCCACTTTCCTTTATGTTGTATCTTATCTATATTTTGTATACATTTTATAGTGTGTGGAGAAGAAGAAGAAACCAGGAATAAAACGTTTTGGCCTCCATCTCTCTTCTTGTGTTCTTGAGTGAGCTTCCTCTTGTGTATACAGTGTGTGTTTGGTGCATCAACTCAAGCACATCCCCCCATCATGCGATTCTTGACATGTCTCAACCATCCTTTGACCTTCTCTCATTATTTTCAATCTTCACATTGTCACCATGTAAACCAATATCTGACAATGTCTTCTCAAGTATTGTAATTGCATTGGCCTACAGAGACCTAAGTTGCATTGTCCAACCAAAACATATATATAAGAAAAGTTTTTTCTACATGATCCTACACAAACCATGCATTGTACAAATATGGACTCTAGACAAGGGAATATCTAAAATTGCTCTAAAATATAAATCTTTAAGATACCTGTAGGATATCTTTTTTCAATCCTTTTTGTCAAGCTCTTTTGTAGCAAATATGCAATATATGTATGGGCTCTTTGAATTAGCCCTTTTTGAGGCATTGTACATGCACTTTAAGGTCTTCAAATCACTTGGTAGATACCAGTCTACATTGAATCTTCTAAACCCTTCCACATCTAAGAGTCTCCTATTGCTTTACTCACTAATGATTTGGATATGCTTATCTTATGGAAAATCCAATGCAAGGTTTTGAAAATCTTAGACATAACTTGGAATACACACATATTATAAGCATGTGATACAACCACAATATTAGTATAAGTAAATTTTGAATATAAATATATTGCTCATCTTAGAAGACCCTAGAGAGAATATATCATTTTTAAATTGGACACTAAACCATTTTGGGTGTTTCTTTGAAATTGTCAAATTGAGTGCCCTATTCATTAGGGTGATGGTGGACTATTTAAGCACGGTATCCTTCACAATTTAACACTCATCGGCTTAAGCACAAATTCCAGGACACAATCACATTCATCTAGAGTCACCTCAAGTAATTCAAGAGAGTATGAATATAAGAGCTCCAAGTCATAAAAACTATATTTTTGTATTATTGCCACTCTTGTTGTTCCATAATGTGTATATGAAATGAAGCTCCCATGACCTATAGAACTTGATCATTCACTTATTTTTGCATTCTTGTGAGTGATGTTAGGTTTCACAATATTGATTTGTATGGCTTATACATCTTCATCTTTGATTTAAGGGATTTGTAAATAGCTATGTATTCCCTATTGATATACCTACCTTATCTAACAAGGCCGTTGGTTCCCTTTCACGAAGACCTCAATCTCTTATTTTGTAAGCTTTTGATACTTTGGATCCTTCAATATTACTTTGAGAAGAATTTTAATGTGTGCAATGGATGTCTCCATGCTTGAATCATTTTCTTCATTGCATTATAGAATATCTCTATATTCGGAATGAAAATATTCACTTATCATAAAGTACCTTGCAAACACTTTTTGAGATGGAGAAAGAAGTAACAAACATCTTACATACTTCATTATTTGTATCATTTCCTTAATACAGCCACGTTGTAACTTCATATATTGAATATTTTAAAGTTTCATACACCATTTGTAAGTCCCCATTACTTTTTCTTTAAGCCTCAATTGATCTCTTTGTTTCTCCAACTCTAAAACAATCTCCTTGTTCTATAGTAGTTTATGCTTACATTGGTCTAATGGTACCCTCAAAGAGGCATTATCTCCCTCTAACAAATCTCTTTCTAACTTATGTACATTGATAATGGCATCCAAATGCACTCTCTCTTCGATTAATTTGTTTTATTTAAATTTTTCTTTTAATTAAATATTTTTAATTTAAAAATTTTAGACAAATTTTCTCACACTTTGAGAGAGAGATAGAAGAAGAAGAAGGAGGAGAATTGATGGAACCTGAAATAGGCCGGCACTGGCTATGGCACTAGCCGGACCTCATGCTCATGACACACAAACACCCTCACGGCCTCGCGGACCAAGAGCGTCTATCTAATGCTAAAGGACAAACTGCCCTAAAGCCTAATCTATGCGTTTATACTTTCATAGTTTTGTAGTCCAACGTTTCCCTTTTTCTAGACTCCTCAGAGGGAGAACCCATACACATTGGCAATGCCACGAACACATACGTGGAGGCAACCTCTAAGTAGAAACACCGCGGCCCCACTGCAGCTCTCCTACATCGCAGGGATTGGCTCCTTGATGCGTTGCTCAACATATAAAACAATCGAACACGAACTCCTCTCTTTTATATTTCTCATATTTCGAGGAGATATACCTTGTGTCCTCACCTAATAGTCCCTTAGGAAACCGACCCTCTATCCTACGGCAAGGGATAACCTTACACTCTCAATCGTGGGTCAAATTCCTAAGAAAACAATTGCTATGCAGTCCAGGAGCTTTTCCCTTGATACCATGAACTATGCATAGTGCATAATGTGAATGGTTTAGTGCACAAATAGAAGAAAATTAGCATTGTGTATTGTGCGAAACAATTCTTTTCATGATTTCCATGCTAGCGTTTATGTAATGAGAAAAGATACAGAGCCTTACGCTCATGCTGCATTTCCCTTTATTTTAAAACAACATCCGATAGGCATGATGCAATACATAAATCAAATTTTAATTTATATTTTGACACTCAACCCCCCTCTCACCCTACCGTTTAATGTTTTACATTCGTTGATAGGTGAAAGAGTCATTTTATGTGTATTTCCTTACAAAGAAAACGATAAACACGGATGGAAACATAAAACGAGGGTAAATCGAGGCTAACCTCATGCTCTACCTTCATTACACATTGCACAAACACACATGTAATTTTTTGGAATTTTCTTTTTACCGTTTCCTAATTTTCTCCCATTTAAAACCCATTTTTTACCATTTTTTGGTATTTTTCCTCTATTTTCTTCAATAAAAAATGACTAGAAATTAAGATTGATTGTGGGTTGTGGCCCTTAGGTTCCTTGACAGCAAAATTTCAGGTTTTATTGGCATTATGTCTCATATTTCCCATTTATTTTGCAAAAACTCCATTTTTACCCCTTAAACGCGTGTTTTACGGGTTTTATGACATTAATTTCAGCCATATCACTTATGATTTTCTGATTTTCAGATTATAAACTGTTGAAAATCATAGCAAAAAACATCATAATGCATAAACAGCCCATGGGAACAATGTTTCATCAATCAAATAGCATAAAAACTCATTTTTCCTTCATAAAAATTGAATTACCGCTTAAGCTCCGTGTCTTGGAATCTCGGTTTTGGTGCAGGACTGCGGGTCAGCCCACATTCAATGTCCAGCATCTTCACAATCAGCAATCTTCATGTCTTTATCGATCCGGAAGCAATTCGGTCCCAACCGGACAAGCTTTCCTTCACCATTCTTCATTTTCCTCTTACACACAAGAACAATCCCTTAGGGGAGAGAGAGGGAGGAGAGAGAAAGACTAGAATCAGATTTCTTCATTCAGGCCACCATTGGACAAGTGAAGGACGGCGATATGCTTAGCCCACAAGGAGGAATCAAGGGCTAATGTCAGCTCCATGGGTTGTATTCAACGTGCCATCCATCATCCATCAAGAAGGGGCGCAATTTTTGGGCGCATCCTGGCATCTTCTCCCTCACATTTTTTCATCTCTTCTCTCTCCACGTTTTGTTGTTGCATAAAATGCTCTAAGGCCCCAAAGGTCACTACCCACTTTGGCAAAAAACAAGTCCACCTTTTCAAATCTTGGCCATCTTGTGGCCATTTTTCCGTCCGGCATCCGATTCGAGTGCTGTAAATTTCTGCGCATCCGGCTTGACATCTTGCATTGACTGGAAACTCCTGACAACCCGCATGGCAATCTGAAAAATTATCAAAAATCAACAAGTGTCGCTCGGGCGCCTTTTAAGAGTCATATTTCACTTGGTGCTGAAAATCGTCCTAGCTGGAGTCGCCGCCTTCGATGTTGAATATTTTTCCCCTAAATTCCAGATTTTTTGGCAAATTTTAGGCACATCCCGGGCTCAAAAATCCACTCTCAAGAATGATAAGAAGAAGAAGAAGAAGAAGAAGAAGAAGAAGAAGAAGAGGAAAGAGAAAGAGAGAGGGGAAAAAAATAGAAAACAAATAGTCTTTTTTAAATTAAACATTTCTTTATTTAGTTTTTGACATAGAGAGAGAGGTAGAGAGGAAAGGGAAAGAGAGAAAAGAGAGCAAGAGAAAAAAATTTGAAAGAGAAAAAGAGAGGAAAAGAAAAATAAGGATATATAAATTTATTTATTTATTTATATACAAAGAGAAAAAGAAAGAAAGAAGAGGAGAGAGAGGGAGAGAGAGGGGGAATAGAGAGAAAGAGTATTATAGAGAGAGAAAATATTTAATCATATGTTTATTGGGCAGTATAATAACCAACTCTCCACAAACAAAGGGTAAAAACGTAATTTCTTCTCTCCTATCCAAATCAAATAATTTATGTAAATATTTATAGCTTAGACCCTCAAAACTATACAATTATATAGCCAAAGGGAATAGGCTTCCCCTAAAACCATTCCAAGTGCTACCAATGTAGCCACAAAGATATTTTTCTAAAAATATCCCAATGGAATAAGAAATTTGCCAATAAAGCTACTAGTACAAAGTAGGCTTATATTGGCTAAAGTAAAAAATGATGGGATAATAGAAAGATTGAGCATAGTACTTACTAAACCTCCATAATATCTAACAAGTCAAGTCTTACATCGATCATATAGAGCACCAACACATTAAAAATGCTGCATAAGGGCTTGTAATCCACAGATCGTCTAGGGTTTGGACAATTTGGGGAGATATGTCCCTTTTCTCCACACTTATAACATTCCACCTCTGATCTCTGACCACCGCCAGACTGTCGTCCTCTGTAACTTTGAGAGGAAAACCTCCTTGGACCGAAATTAGGACCAAATTCCTTAAGCTTTGGTCCAATATCCTATGTTGTCATTTTGGATTCCAACAAGTTGAATCTTGCATTTTCATCCTTTTTGTCTCTGTTCATGCATCTCTTTCAGAGAGAAAATATCTTCTGTATGGTTCTTCCGCAAACAGTAGGAACAGAAGGCTCCATGAATGGTTGGTTTTCGGGTACATTTAGTGGCTAAATGTCCCGCTTGATGACACTTTCCGCACCATGTATTAGAGCGCATCACATCTCTTCCAGATGCCGCAGGAGTGGATATATTGGCGGTATTCACCTTCAGCGTCTGTAGCTGCTCTGTAATCACATCCAAGCTTCTTCTTGATACTTGCAACTGAGTTGGATAAGTAGTCCTTCATATTTTTACCTCCTGAAGTACTTGTAGTAGGATTTTGGGAAGCGTCTGTAATTATTGCATAAACTAGTTGGGTTGATCTAGAAGGTCCTCTGTTCTGACTCTGATTCAAAGCTCCTACTGAGACTTGGGGTTGTTGATTCCAGTACTGTTGTTGAGTCGCCATTGGAGGAACTGTTTGAGGCCACTATTGTTGTGGTCGAACCATCATTTGAGGCACTGTTATCTGCGGTGACCACACTGGATTAGGTGCATTATACTACGGCACTCTTTGCATCTGGGGATAGGGGTAGGGAACTGTCCCTGGGACTGCATTTGGTGGGTATACCATTCCGGGCATGGGAGGAGGTAAGACTCCTCTTCTTGGAGTCATTGACAGCCTTGCTTCAACTTCATCATACAATCTTGCACCTTCAACTACAGCTTGTAGATTGACTGGTCTTCTCAATTCCATGAACTTGCAAACTTCTGGTTGTAGACCCCTGAGAAACACTCCTTTCTGGATTCCTTCATCCAAATGATGGTTAGTCCATCTCTTCAGGATGGATTCCATTCGTGAGACATAAGCTTCTACTCTTTCTCCAAAGGATTGACTTAGGTTCATGAAGTCCTCTCGCATCCGCTCTTCAAAACCTTCACGCCTGAATTTAGTGAGGAAGGCTAACTTCAGGTCGTCCCATGTGCCAAAAGTTCCTGCTGCTTGTCTCTTCGCGCCCTTGAAAGTGGTCGTGAATATTGCTAACCAATGCTCAGGGGTTCTGGCATTGTTAGCCACACATGCTACCATGAATTCTGCTACATGAAGATCAGGGTCTTCATTGTACTCTCCCTTAAAAATTGGCAATGGGACCACATTTGTTGGCGTGTCTCATCATCAATATTTCCAGGATGGATCTGACTAGGAAGGGGACCTTGAGTCGCCATGGGGACTTTTGTAAAGAGTACTTTTAGGGCGTTAAAGGAGGCTTCTGCTGTGAGCTCGTTCTCAGCTTTGATTTTTGCCTTCTCTCTTCTCCCGTACCTCTGGACTCGTTCCAATGCTTGTCTCTTTATTGCATCATTCATCAGGGGGTTGGCTTCAACCAGTTGGTCTGGACTCAACAGGATAGTATCAGAGAGGGCTTTAGTCTCTCATGGATTCTCTAGCCAACATCTCTTCTACTTCCTTCTTTTCAACATCTCTGAACTCGGCTTTCAAACCACTACAAAGGGGGAGATATTCCATTCTGAAAGTATCAAAACTCATTCTTCTTAGGATCATTGTTGCGTCATTATAATAATGCCAGCTTCTGAGGGTTTCAACAGTGTATGTTGTGAAAAACACTTTGCCTACCAACTTCCAGTGGGTTGCTAATTGGACAAAGAGAAGATTGTCAGTATACCAAGCATCCCACGTATCTCGCTGTTGAGCATCCACGAACAAATTCCAACTCTTTTCCTTCTTTGTCTTTGTGAACCTCCACAGACCACGACTCCTGAAGCTTCTTCACAATCTCCAACTTGATGATGTCTGGAAACTTCTCAATGAATGCCAAATCTTCCATGGATGGTCATTCTCTCTGTTTCTGCTCTTTAGTTTGTTCCCAAACAGTTTGCCACCAAGAAGCAAGTTTCTGCTGCTTCAACAGGAAGAGGAAACAGTCCACCACATAGAGCATGCATCATGATGGTGATATGTTTCTGCCATTGTGGGATGAGCTTCTTGTGGAAAGTGACTTTGATTATGAGAAATTCCAACTCTTCAGTGGAAGAAGGAACTTTGCAAACATCCATTGAATTCTCCTCTTCTTGGCAATGCCATTTCCTTCATTTTCAGCCTCTTCTAGTGCTTGTTGATGGCAAGGTTCCCCGGCTGCGCACCAAATTACATAATTTAATTGATTTAGTTAATTTAAAACTTCATTTCAACTTTTAAAAAAAATACATAAAAATTTCTTAAAATTCCCCTGTATTTCTGTAATTTTTTGGAAAATTTGTCAGGTGGAAATTTCAACAAACCAAATTCCAAAAAAGTACAAATTTGAAAATTCATTCAAAATTACTTTAAAAATGCATAAAATTCATTTACAATTAGTTTAAAAAATACAAAAAAAGTCAGCAAAATTCCAAAAATTCCACCCAACCCTTGACCGTTTTTACACTATTTTCTCCCTTTAAAATATTTTCATACAAGGCACTAATATTCTTTAAAAAAAACAGAATAAACATACAAATAAAAAACTTATTTTCATAACATAAATTGTGGATATTTCCTAAATGGTTGAAATTTTATTTTTTTCCTTCATCACATATCCATGTGCTATATATCTTGATTTAATTATTATTTCTTTTGAAAAAAAAAACAACCACATACAATTTATTGAACAACAAAAACCAAAAAATATACATAAATCAAACAAACACAAATAATAAAATAAATTAACCAAACCACATTATAAAACCAACACAAACACACCTAAAATATAAAACAAACACCATACAATTTTTTAAAAAATTAATTAAAAATCAAATAAAAATCAACACAAACACTAAGGTGTTTTCTTTGTTGTTCAGTCAGTGATCTTTGATTTTTCATGATTGATTCTGTGGTCCTGAATCAATGAGACAGAACACAGCTTCTACCTATGTACAGAGCACTAACCAACCGAGGGTGGATCTCTTAGCTCACCTTTCCAAAAATAATCCATTTGATTCAACCTTTTTTTATGCCTATCAGAGAAGATCTATCTTAGCTCCCTCTGTTCCTAGCCTACTTTATTACCAACAAATGGCTCATCGTTATGATACCTATCTTTCCCTCTATCAAACCAATTCAACAACAATCTTACCCCTTCTTTTCCAACCTCAATCTTTTCCTCAAATTCCAATATTTACATATTGCTCTTTTATCGAAGATAGAGTCTTTTCCCCTTCTCCACCATGCCCTTCTCCATCCATCCATGTACCTTCTACCTTTCCTATTTATTAATTAACACCCTTCCTAACTGATTTCCTAAAATTTTCAGCCACTCCTTCTTTAACCTATTCCTCCTTTTATGATTTTTCCTACCCATCTCTTCATCCTCTTTTACTTATTCCACTTCCATCTCCTGCCACTTCTATCTCTCAACCCCCTCAGTTGGTTAGTGAATATGAACGGTTTGATCAGCAAATTCCCAGAAGAAGAGGATGGAGCTCGACTGATTCTCTTACAGGACCTCAGATAAATTGGCCAATAATTCCAGGAGATTGGACAACTGCCAGTCAAGCATACCAGAACTACCTTCATTTTGCTCACCAATATTCACAATCTCTAGATCCTTTAGTGAGATTGACAGCTCATTTTTCTTGGTATCTAGCATACATGCATAGGCATTCCCATAATGATCAAAAGGCCATTCCAAAACTTTGTATGAATGTCAATGTGAACATTGACTCCCAACAGTTGGATGTCCTGTATTTTCATGCCCTATGTCTCCTTAGCAGATACCTTGTCTTGCTAGAAAGGATGTGCTGCTTGCAGTTCTTTCAAAATCCTCCAAAGACATTTGTAGATGAATCCTTCTCCATGGATCGCTTTTGAAACCACCAAGCCTTCAAAAGGGATCATCTTCATTGATGCCTTTGCAATGTATCTTGGATGATTCTTAATGATATATATCTCTTTTTGGAGGTGTCATTCAGATGGTTGTGTTAGTGTTTGTGTGTGTTGTAATAATTGTATGTGATAAGTTCGTGATGATTGAGAATAATCTGTTCAAGAGCTCTTTTCAAAAGATTGATGGTGGATGGAAAGCCTATGGTGGCAAGCTGAAGAAAATTTCTTATATCCTTTACAAATTTGTTATGGCTTTAAAACTGATTAATCAGACGAGTTATTAAATAACATAAGTTTTCCTTTAGTAGTATTTTTCTATCATATATAGGTGATAAGTTGGGGTCGTGGGTTAGCAAGATTATTGAAGGTTTTATGGAAGATAAAATTGAGCTCTTTAATGAACTTATATTATTCTTTTCCTTAGGTCGCGAGGACGCTTCCTTTCTAAGTGTGGGGATATGTTGAGAGTGGAAAAAGACTGAATTTTTGACTGATTTTTGTTGTTTTTGAGGTTTGAATGATTGATTTTTGATAGATTTAGAGTGATGTATGGTTGTTGACTGAATTTTGACTGATTTTTATTGCTTTTGAGGTTTGAATGATTGATTTTTGATGGATTTAGAGTGATGTATGGTTTTTAATGGAAGTATTTGAGAGTATTTTGGATGATATTGATTATGTTTTTGAAATCCATGATGATTCTCAGTGGAGATATGAAGCTCTGCAATGTTCTGATAGGTTCTGTATACCTTCTATATAGCTTTTGTTTTGTTTTGATTGTCTTCTGTATGAAGCATGGATTGATGATTGATGAAGATTGAGATCTTTTGAAAGCTTATTGAAGAGTTTTTGATAGTATGGAATGATTTGAGTATGAGTTATGAGGTTCTGATGACCTTCTATAGACCCTCTGTAGAGCCTCTGTCTCTGCTTTGTCTCTGTACTGTAGCTATTCTGGTGTTGTACTGTAACTGTTCTGTAGACCTTCTGTAAGTGTTTTGTAGAATGTATGTGTGACTTTGGAAAAGTTTTCTAACTTTTGGAAAGGATCAATCTAAGTTAAAAAGAGCTAAAACAAGTGGAAGAAGCAGCTGCTGAAGATTGAAGAGAAGACTAAGTGACAGTGACAGTAGTGAGCTGTGAAAAGACACTGTAGTGGCTTCGGTGACTCTTCATATCAGACATACCTCTTGGGAGGTGCATCCACAACCTAAGAAGGATTATTGAGAGTTATTATGAGAGCATTGTAGTGAGGATACGATGTACTATTGATGGGGAGAGAGAGAGAGAGAGAGAGAGAGAGCCAGAGATAGTCAATTTTATCAAAACATTGTAACTGTATGTGAGAGATGGAGAGAGAGAACTATGAAGACATTGAAGATGAATAATATGTGATTGATTTCCATTCAAAAGATGTTGTACTCTTTTGTGTTCTTTGTTTTATTGAAGTATTCTATGAAGATGTTGAAGATTATGGTTGATCCTATCAAATCCGTCGAAGAAATCCACTATGATGCTGCGTGAAGATTTGCTGTTTTCTTTGTTTTGATGATCAAAAGAATGAAATAAAATCTTGTTGATGTTACAAGATAGATTTTCTTGCAAGAGAATTCCCTTTCCCTTGGTGTTCCTCTTGGGGCTCCAGTAGGTTTACATGTCCAATTCTCGTATGCTAGAATTCAACATCCTTATCTTGACCATGCCCACTTCAATATACATAGAATTTTGAATGATAGGAGTACCTGCATCCAAGGAAAATAACATGTCTTTCTTCTTCTCTCTTGCAAAATCAATATGCTAGGTCTTCCATTTCAAAATTCCTCAATGAAACATTCATATATATTGAATCTCACCTGCATTCCTTGGTCTGCCATTTGCCCGATGGATGCTAAGTTCTTAGTGATTGTAGGTACATAAAGTACATACCCAAGCTTATTTTCAACTCCATCTATAGTGACAAGTGGCACACTACCAATATGATTAATTTTATACAAAGTGTCATCCCTAGTAGCCACATATTCTTCATTCTCCATTTCTGCTTTGTGTCAAACCACTCAACATGATGAGTCATGTGATTTGTAGCCCCTGAGTCCAAAAACCAATCATCCTCACTGGGAGGGTGTGTCATGCTCCCTAGTACATGTTCCATGGCAAATAAATGGCCTCTAGCTAAGCCACCTCTAAATCCATAACATGCATCTCCATAACCACCTGATAATGGTTATATTGAGTCCTTCCTCGACCCCTAGGCATAGCATTTTTCTTATGATAACATTCCCTTTCAAAATGTCCATACTGTCCACAATAAATTCATGCACCATCTCTATGTCTAGGAGTAGATCGTACTCTACCTCTAGAGTAAGCTCTCCCCTCGGGGGGGGGGGGGGGGGGTAGCCATGAATATATGTATATATAACGTGAGTTCAAAATAAGGGGTTTTTAAAACATCACTTTTATACATTTTTTACATATAGAAGGGTGTCATATAAAGGGGTTACTTACAAATCAAATAGAAAAGGGTCGTGTTTTATTCAAGAAAAATTCATAGATTAGGATATTTATAAATAGGCCATGAACGCACATTATATAGAGGATATATATATAGTGAGCCCCCGGAGGCTCTCCCCCTGCCTCTAGGCATGAAACCACCATGAGAAAAATTACCTCAACCACGTGAAAAGATATCACCTCCACGGTGAGCCTCTAGCTCTAGGTAGGCTACCACTCTCTCTCTGATGATAAAAGATACTATCTCCACTTGTATTTTGTTGCTACTAGATGCATTTAAACCCAAATTTATTTCTTTTGTAAGTACTACACAACACGAGAAAAGAGAGACTGCAAAGATAAAAAAAAACACTACAAAGAAAGAACTTAGACGAATGTTGGGGAAATGGAACCCATATACCAAGACATGAGACTCTTAAGTACAATAGTGAGTCATAGGCTAAATGGGCATTGGCACTAGCTCTCTCTCTCCAAAAGGACCTACAAGTATCAGAGTATGCTAACAATGAATAGAGGAGGAGGAACCTTGGCCAATAAATAGGCCCAAGAACTAGATCAGTTTGGCCAACGTCTCAAGAGCCAAGAAATGAAGTTGGCTAGCCAAGAAATACCAATCACCCAAAATAGGGAAAAATGACTAGCGCCACTAAAAATGAAATGTGTAGCCCACAAAAACACACCAAACTCACTCATGGAATAACTAAACTATTAACACCATCTCTCAAATCATGAGGGATATGTTCCAATACAATAATAAGGACCCATTGTAGAACATATGACAATAACCATCGGAATGGACCATCGATTCACAATGGTAGGCTGGTATAGCATTGGCCACTCCATCAAACTTGAAGGGAGCTTATAAAGTACAATTCCCACAAGATAAGCCTTTGGAAGGGTGGACTACATATGCCAAAGCTAATATGTAGCTTCTATCACACCTCTAAAGCAATCTTGTGAAATTCAAACTTCCATCATGAAGAAATGGAAAAAACTAGCTACCTCCCTGTCTAGACAACCATGAAAATCGTATGCACTAATGGAACACCCTAAACATGATTTGGCTCAGTTGAAACAACCCTCAAACTGCTATCACCTACTGTTGTAGTCTACCAATTCAATGATCATGATCATTATGCCCTTTGATGCAATGCTTGAAATGCTTCGTCTTGTCAGCTTATCAAACTCTTCATATGCTTCTTGCAGGCTTGAACACTTGACATGCATGACTCTTCTGAGTTTTCAAAATCAGATTTCTTCATATGAATTTGTTATGCGTGCAAGATCCTATATTTTCTATTCTCATACATGTACCATATAAAGGTCATACATCATAGCCCCTTCATACCAGACATACCTTTTGGAAGGTGTATCCATGACCTAAGAAGGATTATTGAGTGTGATTATTGATTATTGTAGTGAGGATATGATGTATTATTGATGGAGAGAGAGAGAGAGAGCCAGAGATAGTCAAATCTATGAAAATAATGTGATTGTATATGAGAGATTAAGAGAGAGAACTATGAAGACATTGAAGATGAATACTATGTGATGTATTTCCATTCAAAGATGGTGTATTAACTATCCTTTGCCTCACTGATTGTGATTCGTGGGGCATTATTAAAAACCTATATTGACGCTTTTAAACTTAGGAAGTTGTTTAGTTTGTGAGCTATAGTTTTATTGGCAGAAGTGGGGAGTGTTGTGTCATCCTAGGGCATGATTTTCTAAGAAAGGATATTGTATGGTGTGCACCATACAAGTCTTCATCTTCATCTTCTTCTTCCTTTGCTCCATTTTCTTCTTCTTCTTTGACTGCGACTAGATAGGCCTTTTGGGATCTCTTTCTTGCGTGGCAGAACTTAAAAACAATCAATTCTTCAAAATCTGGCATAGAACCTCTTCTAGCTGAAATAGAGGTATCCAGAGATTTATATGTTGTGGGCCAATTCCATCTAGTGCATTTATAGATTCAAGATCTTCTACAATTTATTTGATCTCTGCAACATAGTCACTGATAGTGCAATCTCCTCTCCATGCTCCATGAAATATTTGCTTAAGTTGTATCTTCCTGGCCTCTGTACATGTCCCATACATTTTCTCAATGATCTCCCATGCCTCTTTACAAGTTTTTTTTCAATTCATAAGACTCATTGAGGTTCTATGGGTTTGCTACTTTTGGAATCAATTGGTTTCTCAATCCTCATTGGCTTGCTATTTTGTGGAGATGGGTTGGAGGGCCTGGATGGAGGGACATGTGTGCCACTCATAGTTTTGAGCAACCAAATCCATATGTTTCCTTCGTATTAGGCTTGGGAGCACAATAATTCTTTGGGCACCCATCGTGGCTTGACCGTTTGTTTGCTTCTGTAGCACCAGTTATGTTCCTAGGACGTGAGGTTCTATTATACTGGTTCATGTGGTTTGGCTTCTAGGCAGCTTCAATCATGGTTTGGGCACCCATTTGAGCTATTGTTCAGTGGTCTTGGATGTGTGGGTTGTGGTCGGTTTGTCTTGGCAGGGTGGGATAAGTCATGACCCCCCTCCTTAGACCTTGCACTAGGTTCTTCTACTGAGGTTGTGATGGAGCTACACTACCCTTGCTGAAATCCATCACTATCTGAACATTGCCAATGGCGAGGTAAATTTGCTACGAGTCACATTCAACACTGCAGTGTGCTTGTTTCTTGAATCGCGTCCTAGCAATGATTCCTTACCAACGGCCTTGGTTTTAGGCATCACGTAGAATATCATATAAAGGCTTTCAGTCATAGAGACTTCTATTTTACACTTTTTGAGTAGTGAGTAGGATTGCCCCCAAAATGGGATGAGTTAAGCATTAGTAGGCTGTATTTGAAGCTAACCAATGAGGGTCCAATGGTCATGTGTAAGGATATTACAGTCAGCTCCCTCCTCAATAAGCACGCCAAAGATGTATGTCTTTTGGGCAGTCCCAGTGATATGCATAGATACATTAGGTCGCAATTTGTGAGTTTGGTGGCCCTATGAGCCATTCTACGCATTTGGAGGTCTATAGGGGGTGTCATCAAGACCCTGGGATGGGTCCAATTTACCAGTATCTAGGTTTATCTAGGTTCTAAACAGCTTGTCTGAGTGATGGTGTTTGAGTGCCTAACTCAGATAGTTTGAGTTTGAGTGGTCCAAATGAATGGGTGCTCAATCGTTCGAGGCCGAATATGTGAGCGTCCAAGTGGACGATTTTGGGGTGTCTAAATTCGGTCATCGAAGGCCAAGGTGAGCTGTCTGAGTTGCAAACTCAGACATCCAAGTCGAGTACTCGTCCAAGTTTGACTTGTCTGAGTCTATGTGGATGGCCGTCCAAGGATGAATTAGATACAAGGTCTGAGTCTATGTGGATGGCCGTCCAAGGATGAATTAGATACAAGGTCTGAGTCTATGTGGATGGCCGTCCAAGGATGAATTAGATACAAGGTTTGAGTCTGAGTCTTGGACTCGAACAGTTTTTTGGTTGTCCAAATAGACTTGTGGCTCGGACTGTTCGAGTCACTCGAGGCTGTCCAAGGTCGGGATGGCATCTGAGTGTAGTGACCGAGTTATAGAACGACAAAAAATCCCTCAAATACTCTTGGCACATGTCCTAACAATGCAACTAGGGTCCTAACTAGGATCAAAAAGCATCAATTGATCAAAGCATACCTGTAGGGCTCAGGGATACGGGAATGCAAAGCAATGAATGAATCTGTACTCCTGCCCTGTAGCTCTCTCTCTCTCTCTCTCTCTCTCTCTCTCTCTCTCTCTCTCTCTCTCTCTCAATTGAATGCACATAAATGAGCTTTCTCTCTACCCACTTGGCTTCTTTAACCCTTTCTCTCTTGCCTTGTTACTTCCCCCTTCTCTCTCTTTGCTATTCTAATGCCTTGAAGCTCTCTTTTTCTATTTTTTCCCTATTTTGGGCATGCTATTATAGCAGGAAACCTACTATGTGTTTCTGTGTTTTCCTTGTTTTTCCCTCACCATGCATCCAAATCACAAGCAACCACTTATACTAATTCAACCTACTTACCTAAATCAAAAACAAAAACCAAAAAAACTTACTTGCAAAGGAGATTGAATACCTCTTCAACTCCCTTGCTTCCTACCTATCGCAAGCACTAGTTCAAGGGGCAAACCCTAGTTCAATGCTCGATTCGGAGCATGCAAGCACTCAAAGCTTGAATCCATTGATCCCAACAATGAAACCAAAATATGGGAGCTCCTAGCTCAATTGCCAAGACCCACAAACTACTTATTGCTTCAAGCATTTCAAGCCAACTGCAATGGCTACCTCTCATATAGCCATACATGCTCTCATGCCTACAAGCGTAGTGAGCTTACCTCTATGCTCATCAATTGAGTTGCCTTCTCCCACAAGCACTCAATAGCTCCATAATCCAAGGTGCAAGCTTAAACAAGCTCAATCCTCAAGCTCCAAGCTCCATTATTGCACATGAGACAAGAGAAGAGAAGGGGAGATAAGAAGAAGAGAGGAGAAGATGGAGAGCTTCTCCACCACGGTCCCTCACTCTCACGCACTCACTCCGTGACTCCCTCACACTCCCTCTCTTAAGCACAAGCTCAAGCAAGTAAGAATAAGAAGAAGAGGAGGAGGAGGAGGAGGAGGAGGAGGAGGAGGAGGAGGAGGAGGAGGAGATCTAGTTTTGGCCACACAAGGATGGGCTTCTTCGTTCACTTTTTGCCTTTTATACAAAACCCTAATCCCCTTTGGGCACCCACCCCTTTTTTACATTCTCAATCATTTTAGCCTAGTTCCTCTCTTCCTATTCCCTTCCTATTTGCATTGTGCCTTCACCCATGCCCATCTACATTTACAAATTGCACAAGAGGGAGCCTGGCCCTCTCTTACAAAAATTTACGGTGTGCCTTTGCATTTAAAATGTGACTTTCCTCTGTTGTGCTCGCCCTGAACTTTTAAGGCTATCCTTACACTTTTGGCCTTCTTTCATCCTATTTCTTTAGCTGAGCTACCTTTTTTTGCTTTTCCCTGCATCTTTTTTAATTTTCTTTTTGTTTTCTTTGCACTGGGATTAACACCATTGCCACCTACACATACTCCATCAAGGGATCTTGACTTGGGTGCCTTTGAAATAGCTCATGGTACTTCAAGCAAGGAAAAACCACCAAAAAGTGGTGAATAGGTGTTTGGCCCACATGGATCCTACACAAAGTATGCATTGTTCCCATGGAAAATGCACAAGGATACTGCACCTTTGGAGCTCATGAGCGTGATTTGCATTGAATACCCATATAAGAGGAGAGTGATGAAGATAGAACTTCACAGGTTATTGCTATCACATACAAGGAAGAAGAGCCAATTGAAAAGCCAATAAATATTCAAAAGAAACATCAGGTGGTGGCAGAGCAAGGGTTTGGCTCTCATGGTGCTATCCTCTTCAAGAGAGCCACAAGTCGATAAACCCAATCTCGCCTCCTTGACACCCATTGAAGTAGATGGCATGTAGTACTTCCTTCTATCGAATGTACTACAATACTTGGAAATGAAGGAAGAAGAGTTCTTCTCATCCTAGTCAAGGATTCGATGGAAGAACTTATCAATTATGATTATGTGGATGTGCCCAATGATGGCAAAGTCTAGAGGATATGAAGGCACAAGCTTAGATACAGTGAGTTCCATCATAGCAACACAAGGGCAGATTGCATTGGTTGAAGAAAATTACCTTGTGCATCGGGTGCTTAGTTTGAAGCATTACAATACGATCTATTTGAACCCATGCTCCAACTTCCTATCAAGGAGTTTGTGGATCCCTCTACCCAGACAGGTGCCTCGTTGACACATGAGGAAATGAAGATACAAGATTATCTAGAAAACATGATATTTCTAACTATCATACATTTTTACGCAATGAAACTTAATCATAGGGTGTGTCAGGTCCCTCGAAGTCCATCCTTAAAGTGGCCCTAGACGCTAGACTTCAAACAAGGTAGCTGCATGCATCATTTTTTGCCAATATTACATCGATGACTTCAGGAAACCAATGCACCCTATGATCAAGTTTCATTGCGTTATGATAACTCTAGATCAGTTACTAATCATGTTGTTTGATTTGACCATGTCATTCAGGATACACTATATATAGATGAGTTTGCATCGAGGCAAGGAGTATCTCAACAGGTGGATCGATGGAAGGATTTTACTCTAAAGGAGTACATTGGCAACCTTATTGCTGACTTGGTGGTACCACAAGAAGTGCTCACCACGAGGAGAGGAAACAATCATGAAAATTTGGGCCCTTGGAGAAGGTGGTGCTACTAAAGTGATCAAAGCTTCTCTACCTATTTAATCAAGCACGTGGTGGAGCAATATATGTGCCCACTACATTAGGTGAACTTGCAAAAGTGTTAGATCCACTTCTCCTAGAGGAAGAGCTACAGGGGAAGTGTATCATTTTTGAAGCAAAGAAGAAACTTCTATTTTCATTGGAAGCTAGCCCCTCCTCTCCACCGATGAAAAAGCCAAAGAATGAATAAGAGTTCTTGTTGGCTATATCAGACATCATAAGTATTTTTCTTAATGAATATAAAATATTTTACTTTATCCATGTAAATAAATATTCATTGAATAAATATGTAAGTGTGATGATAATGTGTGGTAGGTTAATGATGCATTTGAATACATTGATATAATCCAATTTATTATGTCAACATGTAGTATGTATACTCGCATCATACATAGACGATAACGTAACTCATATCCATACCTGTTACTACTTTTGATGCGTGTGTATGTTGAACAAAAAATAAGCATCATCAATATTTATATACATATTACTACTTTTGATGCACATGTGCATTAATGACACATTCGTATATGTTAACATAATCCAATTTAATTATGTCAACATGTAGTATGTATATTTGTGTCATGCATAGCTGATAACATAACTCATTTCCATACCTGGTGCTACATTTGATGCACATGTGTGTTAAACAAAAAATAAGCAAATTCAATATTAATGTACATTAAACTTTTGATGCGTGTGTGCATTAAATACAAAATATATTCGACGCTTGGCCATATAATGGGTGAGCATATGAAGTTTCATCAGATTCCAATATAGTTTGGTATTTTTAAATTATCTTGCACCAAAATTATGGATGGATCAATAATTGAGAAATTAACATTCTGATTGCAAGCCCTTAGAAACTTCACCACATAGACTATACAATGGTATTAGGCATAAAGTCTCTAATGAGAAATGGCAAATTTTCACATGTTTTTTCTATGGAAATTGACAGTTCTAGCAAAAACTATAGCATCGAAGATGCACATTGAAGTTGATAGTGAAGAACGAGAGTAAAAACCTTAATTCATATTTTAAGGCGAGTATAATAGTTTTACATTGGGACATAGTCACATTGGTAGGTGAATTGGATAGTGGGCCTCTAACAACCCCCAAGACAACACCGCAAGATAAAGATCGATGATCTCCCCTCAACAAAACCCACGAGATAGCACCACTGAACACATGATCAAATATTCTTGATCACTCACTTCTCACTAAGACTTCAACTCAACACTTAAGTAGTTTAAACCTTCAAGCTTAGAATTTACCATTTTTAGAGAGAATCTGATGCGAAAACAACCATGGTTGAGACTCTAACAATACAAGCTTTCAAATTCACACAACTCCTATTTTCTAAGGATGCAGCCCAATGTAGAACTACCCCACAAAGCATGGTTGCCTCAAGAAGTGCAAACTCGGGGAAGTTACTATATATATCCCCTACATCACGTGTGTTCAAGGCTTATTTATTAATATCCTTGTTTGTGAATTTTTCCTGAATAAAACATAACCCTTTTCTATTCAATCGATAAATAACCTCTTTATATTGTACCATTTTGTATGTAAAAAATGTATAAAAATAGTATTTTAAAATTACCTTATTTTGAACCCACATCATGCACACATATATTCATGAGTAACTTATCTGAGAGTGCAAAATCAGTTGTAGATCCTTTCTGTTCTTCTTTTCTGAAAGCATACATAAATACAAACTAACCAAAGCTTCATATGACGAATTTTTATGCCAATTCAGCTGCTACAAGCATTTCACTATTGTAGACATTCCATTATTGCAACAAAACTATGTTTATAGTGATATAACAATAGATAATCATGACGACTTTCATGGGAAACCAAGTTGGTGGTGTAGATGTTGATGAATTCACTTGTTGCCTCATGCAACATAGAGATTGCCTCATTGAGCACTGCAACAATACACTGCTACTCTATACTGGAAACACATAACTTCTTTGATCCAAGAAGTAAAAACTCGCAAATGGGAGGACACTTTCTTTGATTTCAAATTATCATTTTAGCATAACAATAGATACATCTCAACATATCTTGCATTGATGAAGAGTTATGGAGCTTCAAACGTTATGAGCTCTAATTCATCATTTTCCTAGCTACAAATCCTTTCAAATTTTCACTAACTCGATTCCATGCATTCAACAGCCACCCATAATACATATTCCCAGTCACATACTCAGTTTCAAATGTAGAGATCCTTTACTTTCATTCTTCTCTCCTGACAGGAAGTCTCAAGCAAATAACTAACATACATCACTCTCAACATGATGAAGAACACCTTTATTGTCTCTCACTCATATCCATAAATCAAAATAGATCTGCATACTTTTTGCCCCACACAGTAGTAGAAGAAAATAAGACAAAATGAAGAATCTTATTACCATCATTTGAAAATTGAGAACTTGCATCAACTAATTGGCTTCAATAGCCCCATCTTTAATATACCGCCATCATGCTCCATGGCTTTGATAACTTCAGCTACACGGCTTCTTTCTTCTAAAAACTTGTTCTTCTTCTTCTGAGCATCAAATTTCTCCCTTCTCTTCAAATTACAAGATTCCTCTCTCTCTCTCTCTCTCTCATATGGTAATTGTCTTGTGTAGAACCCCTCTCCCTCTCTTTTCTTTAAAAAAAAAACTCCTCACATTTTTTCTTTTTTCCCTATTTTACCAAGCTGCCCCCGTGCTTCCCCTTAGTTTTTGCTAGATGGCAAACATGTCCCCCTTCCACATAAAATTCCACTCGAAGACTCAAAATCGGAAGCGAGAACATGTTCCCTATATGAGGATATCTCTTCCTGCATGAGACGCGTGTCTCAAAACTGAAATATCACAACCACATTTCAAACATGCATGGTACTACACTTGGGATTTCCATCTATCAACCCGACTCCCACTATGGGTAGGTGTTAGAAAGACAACAAAATGATATTTGCATGTGTTACCCCACTTGACCCCACACAGCATCATGTCCCTAGTCGCTCATTTTCACCCACCATGATTAGCCACCCCCCTAGTTTGGAACACAAAATGTGAACAAACTTTTATTAAAAGCTTCTAAAACATCTAACAAAGACACACTCCTTTTCTTGAAAATCTGCCTCATAGAGTACTTCACAAAACATCTCATAACTTTCTTACCAGGTCTCGAATTGCGAAGCTTGAAAAAGGAAAGTTGTAGCTCTCTTTCCAATCTAGAACACTCTAGAAAAACTCAGAGCTAAATTCTTTGAGCTGCTGTAGTGACAGCTCTGCATAGCTTGTAGTCCTAAATTTCTGCATGCAATCTGCTACAAATGTCGACCTTCCAGAGACCATAACTTTCACATTCTTACTCGGATCAACACCAAACTTGACAGAGACCTTTAGTAGGTGTCAAATAATACTTTAAATATGCGGTCCATCATTTACAACCATCTGATTAACACCAGATTTCAAAAAATTGAATTTGCCCCAAACAATAAACTGGAAGCAACCTACTCTACGTATAGTATGTACATTACTTACATCCCCTTTATTTACAGGATTTTGCATATATATTTCTTTAGATGGAACCCATTGATTCTACTATTGTAAATAGTCCCATCTAACTCTTGTAGCAAGTAAGTGCCATTTTCAAACTTCTGCTTGATGAGGAAAGGTCATTTCCATCTAACTCAAAACTTGGTTTGAAAAGTGTAGTCCAAGCTATTGTCATATCTCATAACCAGCATTCCCTCTGCAAAGATTCTTCTTCTTCAGTTGTGTATTGAACCATTCCCTTCTCTTCACAATCTGTTTTTCATAACAATCCATTGCTTGTTGCCTATCCAACTGTAGGGTATGCAAGTTCAGTCCTCTATCAACTCCCAATTCTATTTGATCTAACTAATGCTTTCTTACAAATTCTATCGTAGAGAACATGACATTCATAGGTAATAAATCATCTTGACCATATACTAAAATTGAAAAGGGGTGAATCCTGAGAGGAGAAGGAAGAATATGAGGGAGAAAGAGATGAGAGAGTAGCAACTTTTTTTTTCTCAACCACATCTACATTCTCTTGTTGTTGAGAACAGCAAATGATACTTGCCCATGGAGGCTAGATGTATGCCCCGAAGAGGCTAGAAGATAGACAAATTATGTATGCTCTAGGAAGAGGTGTTCAAAATCCCATAAGCACAGAGAGGAAAAGTGGTACTCTCCAAAAAACTATAAAGGCATGTACTTGACAGTCCAAGCTAATCTATCTTGGAACCTAATTCACTTGAGTTACAATTTCTCATTTTAATCATGTATCATGTGTCTGATTTGCATCTAGCATAGCTCATCTAGTTCTAGGTCCATGATTCTCAACATGGTATCAGAGCCATGGTTAAGCTAGGTAGCTAGTGGTGTGATTTCTTCTTTGCAAGCTCTAAAGAAACTAGGCTATTCTTGCTCTTGAAGGCAGAGCAGCCCATCAAAAGACACAGCACGAGGCAAGAGGGGCAAATGCAGCAATCAGGGCGAGAGAGAGCCTTTGGCAATCCTACAAGAGAAGACGACATGGGCGTCAAGTGAAGCGTCATTCCTGGCAGCATTTGAAGTGGGTGGCCATACTCTATTCCGGTCTCATTGAAGATACGAGCGGATTTGGTAGTAGGTGACTATGGCTTGGGCTTTTTCGAAGGCCTTCTCTTCCATCTGCATCCCATCCTCGTGTGTGACACACAATTCCAATACCTCTCCCCATGTTGAAGGCCCTAAAGCTGCCGCCTTTTGAAAGTCAAATAAGCGTCCACGCTCAGCTGCCCCTGATCATCATACCATGTCTCAGAGAAATTATCTTCCTTTACACAAAACCTTTGTTCGTTCCTTGAAGCTGTTTCAGGCTTCTCTACTAGGCAAGGCACGAATCCCGGTGGTGATATTCCACAAAGGCTTACCCAAGCAAAAGTGGCATCCTCAGATTCACCTCAACAGTCTATTGCAACAGTTCCAGATTTTGATGAAGAATTCCTTGTTCGTCATATTGTTGAAAGTATTTTTGAACTAAGTATCAATGAGCTTGAGAATGAACCAGAGAAGATACAGACTCTAAAAGAAGAAAATGAAAGACTAAGGTCTCATATCCTGCAGGATGGGAGTGCTCCCAAAATTGTCCCCGACCTCCAGGAGATGGCCAACACATTTATGAGATTGATCCTTACTTGAAAGGACATTGCGATCACCTTCAATACTGGTATGAAAAATATTGGAAAAAGAGGGAGTTGATTGATCATCAATACAAGGGTGATCTAGAAGCATTTTCAAGAGGATATGAAAAGATGGTTTTTAACAGAAGCTCCGATGGTATAACTTACAAAGAGTAGGCACCTGGAGCCAAGTCTGCCTCTCTTATAGGTGATTTTAATAACTAGAATCCAAATGCCAATGTGATGAAGAGGAATGAGTTTGGAGTTTGGGAGATCTTCTTGCCAAATAATGTCGATGGCTCTCCGGATATTCCTCATGGTTCCAGAGTTAAGATTCATATGGACACGCCATTTGGTTTCAAAGATTCTATTCTTGCTTGGACAAAGTTTGCAGTACAAGCATCCACGACCAAAAGGACCTTAGAAAGAAGACTAGAGCACAAGATAATGAATAACAAGTCAAAGATGAAGAGCATAAGGCCAAGACTAGCAAAGACCAAGAAGATCAAGAAAAGCAAAGGATGCCAAAGAAGTATGAAGAAGATAAAGATATTTTCACTGGTGACAACAAAGAATATTCCCTTAGTGGATCATGTTTCTCCCATAGTGGATGTAAAAACCCTTACTAAAATGTAAAGTGTCAAGCCTTAACTTGACTAGGCTGCCAAAGAGTTAGTCTCCCAGGCTATGTCATCATATGTAGGTGGGGCAAATGCCAGCAAGGGTAGAGACTCATCATTTGAAGGGGGTGTTGAGAATAGCAAGTGATACTTGCCCATAGAGGCTAGATGTATGCCCTGAAGAGGCTAGAAGATAAACAAATTATGTATGCTCTAGGAAGAGGTGTTTAGAATCCCATAAGCACAAAGAGGAAAAGTGGTACTATCCAAAAAGCTATAAAGGCATGTACTTGACACTCATTTCAAGGTATGGTACAAACAATTTGAGTCACTCACGATTGTGTTTATGAGTCCAAGCTAATCTATCTTGGAACCTAATTCACTTGAGTTACAATTTATCATTCTAATCATGTATCATGTGTTTGATTTGCGTCCACCATAGCTCATCTAGTTCTAGGTCCATGATTCTAAGGAATCACTCAAGGGAGGAGCTAGTCTCAATGGCACTTGAGTGGGATGCACATCAAAGGGAGGTAGATTCAGGTGGATCCATAGCACAAAGTCATGCCTTTGCAACATCATCTTCAAGTAAAGGACAAGCCAAGAAAAGTAAGGGAGAAGAAATCCGAGAAATTGGAGTCATCTTTAGACTCTTATACAAATTCAAAGGGGAAGCACAAATGATATCCTAAGTGTCCACACTATGGGCCGAAGGCCATACGTCAAGGAGAAATGATATAAGAAACACCCTCACCTTCATCCAAGAGAAAGAAGGGGCTACATTGGAGCCTCCCTCTACTCTACTTCTTAGTCCACACCTACTATTACTTATGAGTCAACATTTCTTCACATCCATGAGATGGATGAGATAGCCAAAGTTTTGAGAGGCCTTGATTCATTGACAATGGTGTATTGAGTCATAGGAGTCCTCCAGGAGATTGGCTCCAATATATTTACTCATATGAGGATATAGTCATTGTAGGTGATGTTTCATTAGTATCTATTTGTGGTGTTGGCACCTTGCCTTTGTTTCCCGACCATTTGTCTTCAAGCTCCATCTCGAAAGTCCTACATGTTCGGCTTTCATCTCCTCTCAACTCATGGCCTTACAAGACTTGGCACCTAGGTTTTCTTCACCAATCAAGAAGCCTTTGTTAAGGATTCTTCTTCAGGAGCCATTCTTGTGACAAGTTGGTTGGAAAGGGAGCTATATAGGCTCTAATCTCCTTCCATTGTGAAGGTCCCTCCGAGGAAGATTTCTTTTTCTGCATGCATTCCCATTCCCATCCCCTACCATCTCGTCTGGTGATTCCCTCATACCCCCCATTCCTTTCAGAAGGGATGAGATCAATGATGCGAATGTAGATTCCTTTATCCTTTGTGTTTCAAAGGGGGAATTTGTAGGATTGTCAAGAGTTTCTTTAGGGATTGCAGTCTTCTATAGGGCTAGACTTCATGCATTTTCCTCTTTTCTTCATCATTGAGCCACCATCCCCTACCACTTGCTTACCCATCCCATGGCACTTTGTCCATATTGTCATATTGTTCTTCTTTGGCAAGGTATAGTGCCTTTGATAGCTTCTTGCTACGATTAGAGACTTAGTTCAGCCATTTTCAATTAGAGCTTTCTACATGATCCATTCAAGACCTCTCCACTTTCATTGGCCTATGGTGGCGTGCCTTGCATCAAGCTTTCATCTGGAGAGGGGATCTTAATTATTGGCTAGCATTCTTCATCAACAAATTTAATCAGTAATGACACCCCTCATGTCACCCTCAAATCTATTCAATCTCCTATGGCCTTTCGACACATCTAGGATCTAACAGTGGGTGTTAGTAGCCATGTGTGTCATGTACAATCATCTCCTACCTGTGTGAGCATTAGTTTCAATCTAACAAAGAGTTCTCAAGCTTTGACATTGATTGTCTATTAGTTTATGTGACCTAGACATTCCCGGTGGAGATGCCACCAACACATTACTATTTTTCCACATTAGGTTTTGGGCACACTAATCATGTTGGCCTTTTAGATCAAATCTACCATTTTTGGCTATTTTTTCAAATCATATTTTCAACTAATCCTTCATCATCGCCATCTTCATCTCCTACCTCAATTTGGAGTTGACACTAATGCTAGAGATGCATGTTGGTTCATACATAGATCAATCTTTATATAATTCGATCTCAATCAAATTGTTCCTTCTCTCTCTCTCTCTCTCTCTCTCTCTCTCTCTCTCTCTCTCTCTCATGGTTCCTTTCCTTTCCATCATTGGCATCCTCTAGGTTGCAAATAGTCTCTTTGTTTTACTTTAGTTTGAGAACATTGAAATGGAAGGGGATGGGGATGTCACTGTCTAAGCAAGGCAAATTTTCAACCCAAATGCTATGTTTTGAAGGATTTTTAGGTAATGAGGCTTTTTTTGGCATTAAAAGTCAAAATATAGCCATGTACATACTTTGGCCAGAAATTCGCTCCGATATACTCAAAATGAATTTTTTACAAAATTTCATTGTATTTTTTGAACTCCTTGTCTGCTAATTATTAAATATCTCCACAAAGAAGCAGCTTAGTTTAATTTTACTAGGAAAGACTCTTGACTTCGTGTCGGCTCGTGAGTCATGACCACTGACTAGGTGGTGCAAATAACACCATACACAAAACGTGCCTGGCAAGTCAATCCGATCGTGCCTTTTCTCTGGGCTCTCTTTTTAGACGTCACGGTTCTTCTGCCTATTTAATTAGTATCTCACAGAACTACCGTTTATAATCCATTAAGGTTATTTGCGTCTCTTTAATTAAGCCTTTTGCGCTTTAATTAGTAGCGGATCCCCCCCCCCCCACACCCCTTTGTGATTTCTCCATATCCTTTGCACAGCAGTCCCATGGGCTTCGATCCCCAGGTCACTGTGCTTGCCTATTCCTCCATCGTCCCTGCCTCCCGTACCACCGTTGGCCACCTGTTCTTGCCCTCTGCCGATGCCTTCTGGCAGGACATCCACTACAACAGACGGCTCATCTTCTACTCGTCTGCTCCCATCGATGCAGTCCAGATCTTAAAGACCAGCCTCTCTCTCGCCCTTGTGCATTACTATCCTTGGGCCGGACGCCTTGCCTTGGGAGAGGACACGAGGCTCGTCATCGATTGTAATGATGCGGGTGTGGAGTTCGTGGAGGCCACCATCGATTGTGCGTTGAGTGAGCATGCCAAGACAGGCTTCCAGATGATGGGGTTCTATGAGCAGCTCTGCCGGGAGGTGGATCACAAGGGGGAAAGCCTCTACACAGCTCCATTACTATCCGTTCAGGTAAGCCTCCTCTGGCCGCTTGCTGAATCTATGATAAATTGATAGACTTACGATCAACGTCAAAGAAGGTTTGGACATTCTTCCCACATGAATCCCCTTATCTTGCGCTCTGCAGCATGATGGGGGGATTCCTGTCCAGTGTTCCCCATCGCTATAGGCTAGGTATGTCCACCATCGCGTTAATCACGGTGCATTCCCGATTCGTCTTGATTTTGTGAGCCTTAAGACTCCGACTTAGTCCCCACACTTTTTGCTCAAAATGCGTGCGGTTGGTAGCCGAAAATATATCGCCGTGCAAACTTTGTAGGACACAGTAAGGTATTATATATGAACGTTGGAGGCAAGGGGGAGAAACTGTTACGGACTTTTGCAGGTGACGAGGTTCTCGGACGGTGGGCTTGCAGTGGCGGTGGCACACAGCCATGTGGTGGCAGACGGGCAGTCGTTATGGAACTTCATGGTGTCATGGGGGGAGTGCGCGAGGGGGGCGGCCTTGACAGTGGTGCCGCTCCATCACAGAGAGAAGCTGGCACTGCCCAATCCATCCCCAGAGAAAGCCAAGCTAGACTTCGGCCAGGAAGAACCAGAAGACGAGGAAGAAGTAGAAGGAGAAGACGACGTCGCAACTCAGACGGACGGCCCGGATGAGCCCGACATGAAGACGGACGCCCACGATGAGCCGCTGGTACAGTGCGTCTTCGTGCTGCCCGGCTCGGCGGTGCAGAAGCTCAAGGCGCTGGCCGGCGGGGCCCACTCATCCTACGTGGCCATCTGCGCGCACTTCTGGAAGCGCGTCACGGTGGCTCGCCGACCGACACGTGTCGACGCCACGTGGTTAGCCGCGCTAGCCAACCTGCGTAGCCGCTGGGACCCGCCCCTGCCGCCCGCCTACTTCGGCAACACGATCGGGCTGGCCAAGGCGACGGCTCGCGCGACTCGCGTCGCGGCGGAGCCCCTCCACGTCACCGCGGGGCGCGTCCAGTGGGCGGCGGCGGTGGCGCAGGATCGCGAGCATGCCCGGGGGGTGATGCACTGGCTGGAGCTCCACGGCAACAGATTCTCCAGGCCCGCCATCAGCAGCGACGGCTTCCCGGGCATCAACGTGGCGAGCTCGCCACGCTTTCCGGTCTATGACGTCGACTACGGCTGGGGCCGACCGGCAGCTGTACGTGCAGTCAAGGTGCACGGCAACGGGGAGATGGTGCTGTTTCCCGGTCGACCTGGCTCCCCTGCCGGTGACGTGGAGATCTGCATGCCCCTCCCTGCGCCCGTGCTGCGCAGGCTCCTCAAAGACCCTCACTTCCTTGCCCACGTCCCAACCAGCCCATTTGCTTACGATGACAACCGCCACTAGCCAGCAGGCTAACGATGACGGTATCAACAACCAGGGTATTGCATAGTTGATAGACAGACCACCATTTTTGCAAAGAACGTATAATTTGGAGGCTCCAAACCTTCTCCTTTGTATACGAGGATACGTTTTATAATTCGACACCAAGTCCTTGGATTTTCATCACAACACTACTAGCTCTCATCGTCCTACCATTCACACTCGTTATGTCTCAACAAATGCGATGTTTAAATGGCCAATACAGTGACACCCCCCTAAAAGACAAACCTACCCCACCCCAATTGAGTGACAATGTTGTAAAAAAGATGCGATTTTCTTAGTTACTTAACATTGTGATCTGTCTTTTTTTAACTTATAAATGAGTTTAATGTGAGTCAAACAATTGAGCTATGTAAAGTTTTGTATATTTTGGACACGGTAAGATCTTAAACCAATGTATCATTGAGTGTCACTCCATTGGTCCCTCAATGTTACTCTTTTATGAATCCTTTGTTTATAACTAGGTCTACTTGATAAAACTATCCAAATGTCCCAATATTTTGTGTTTGAGCTCTATATAAAGCAAATCGTTTGGCTATTTAAAAATACTTACAAAACTCACTGGGGAAAAAAAGTTGTAATGGAGGATTATTAGATGACACTCTGTTGGCCCCTTTGCCATACATGCCTACATGTCTCTTCGTACCTATTCGCACCACCTATAGGGGTATGGAACCAGCTTCAATACGCCATAGCAATCAATGAGTTGTGTGTTTTTGATGTACGTTGTGAAGTGACTTGGAGCAGTCGGCAAATTTTTTAAAAATTATTTTTAAAAAAATGATTAGCCGGTGTTTCTCAATTTATCAAAGAAAAATCAAGTGATCAAAGGTGATATCTTGAGGATTGAGATAGTGAGAACCTAGATCCACGCACCACTCCCTCTAGAATCAAAGATGGAGTTCTACTAGAGTCACTTATTGTGTGTCTTTGATGATGGATTCACTAGTATTTGGCCAACATACATGGACTCTCCCACAACATACGAGCTACCATCGAATAAATTCACAAGCTACATATGGAGATAAGCAAATGGACAGATACTCCGGCAAAGGATAGGACTTGCTGCCTTTGTGGCCGAAAGCCTGAGACAAAGGAGCACTATATATGCAGTTGTACATTATACTATGACATACGAGGATGGTACATGTCCTTCTTCCATTAGGTCCCCTTCCTTTCTAGGTTTGATTTTTTCATATCATATCGACCTGGAAACCAACAAGGAAAACTAGTTACATTCTCCTGAAACTCCTATCTTGCATGCAAAGAGGAAGGAGATACAGTTCATGGACTAATAGGATTTTGTCCTATTGACACCAAAGTAATTCCAACTTTGCATGATAATAAGTATAGAGTATCAAGAAAAGAATTCAAGAAGGGTGTACAAGTGTTGGAGGCTTCCAAGAAGTTGAAGGTATGCTCTATTATCAAGGGCTACTGTATATGCCACCCAAATTACTTCAATTATATATACTTCAAGCAAGTCATGTACTTCCAAGTACAAGACATAAATTTGGGGTCAATAAAACAATATAGCTCATCCCTTAAGACTATTGGTGACCTCAAATATGGAAATTAGTCAAAGAACTTGTACACACATGTGGATACGCGTAATAGAGTCAAAGTCCCTTGCCATTGACCTCATGGGTTGTTGCTCCATCTCCCCTTATATGTTCTTAATCGCCCTTAATCATCTGTTTCAAGGGACTTCATCACTGATCTACCTTTCTCAAAGGGGTTCAATTCCATCCTTGTGGTGGTTGATAGATTTACCAAGATGGCAAAATTTGTCCCCACCCACATGATAGTTATATTGGTGAAGGCATGACCCAACTTTTCTTTAGACATAACTACATTATCATGGGTTACCTGATGACATTGTTTCAAATTGAGGACCATAGTTTATGTCAAGTTTTTTAAGAAGCTTCCTTAAACCACTAGGCATCACTACAAGATATAGGCCTTATACCGACGTTAAAAGCAATGAAAATGTAAATAACAAAATTTTCCCCCGTCGTCGCAAAAAGCGTCGTTATTGGCGACGCCATAGAATAGTCGGTATCAGCATTGCAAATGCGACGTTGATACGGACGCCAATAACGACACTGATACCGATGATCTATGATAATAATAACAACGCCAATAACGATGCGAGTAATAAATTTGCGATGCTAATAGCGACGGTAACAAGGAAAAAAAAAATTGTGGTAGGGCAACAAGCTGCCCTGCTACATATAGCACTGTGTGCTTTATTTGGGCCATACAAAATAGTTTCTGCATTGTGTACAATGCTCGTGCAAACAAAAAAAAAAGTATATTGAAATCATAGCATTGATACATGAAATAAATACATGATCGCATAATGAAAGCGATTGGTACAATCATGACAAGATATCACTAATACATAGAAAATGTCTACATAGATCAGGCGACCAAAAAAGAAGGGTGTGTGAGCTCCAGGGATCCAAGGGCGAGCTACATATTCTCGCCGTCCAAAAGCTCATCCCGCCGGAAAGGAGCATCGAACGGACTCTGCAAAAAAAGAAACAATAACACATCAGTCCATCATACAATAATACATTCTAATTAAATATGGTAACTACGGACAAGAAAGATGAGTGACTTACAAGGCTGCCGTGTCTATACAATCGGTCAATCAATGTAGCGAGACCGTGCCTCTCTGCATATCGAGTCTCAAGGCTGGTCGGATCGCGATTCGTAATGGAGTACTGCAAAGAAAACAAAATACTAACTATTAGAAACATGATTGTCAGTACAAAGGACATTGCAAAAAAAAAACAAGAAAAACAAAAGAAAAACTTACAACGTCCTCTAAAGATGTCCTATGGCCGCCACTCCCAAGATGATGGACCACTTCGGTCTCGAGTTGTGCCCTCATCGCCTTGCATTGCTGACTCCAATGTCTTGGAGAATCTATAGCCTCCTCCCTCAATCGACACCAGTCATCCGCGTCTAATCACTCGGGCTTTGCAGCCCTACTCTTGAGTGCCTTGCGTGCGTCCGATCGTCTGTGTGACATATATGCACGCATGTAATCTATCATCCAGCCCGTAGAAAATCTATCTACTGAGGCTGGAACCGGAAACTCCTTATGCAAGGATGCTACTATGTAGTCCTTGCTCCCCTCTGGTATGTTCTTCCAATGATCTAAGACGTTGTGCCGAAAAACTTGTTGGCACAACTCTCTCATGCCAGCCATCCTCCTCCTCCCCTCATCATTCATGATGATGGTTCCTGACCTATCATCAACTAGATATGCATATCCCCCTAGGGTATGCTTAAGATGGGTCCTCTCCCATATGCGTCCACGCTCCTGGGCATATCTAGGAGACCCTTGTGCATCCGGTGTACCGACCAGGGTAATATCTGTCGGAGTGGCACCCATAGGGGTGCCACCTGCAGATGACTGAGCAAAAGCCAGAGTAACTGGAGTAGACGTCTCCACATGTGTGACAAATCCTAGAGGTGACGCAACTCCAGCTGAACGACGAGACAGAGACATCGCGTCCGTGCCTCCACAGCATCCACCTGAGCCTGAGCCACACTCCCTGGAACCGCCACAAGAGCAAGGAGTCGCATATGTATCATGCGCTGATCGCGGGCTCACTGCCTCCGTATCTCTGCACCATCCCTCTGACCCTGAAGCACTCCCTCCCTCGGGCCCAAGTTTGGAGTGTCGACCTCGTTTGCTCAAAGCTGAAGCATTCGATCGTGCTCTGCTGAAGTAGATCTAACAGAGCGGCCTGACGATGTCCGAGACGGCTCCTGGTTTGTCATGTCTCTGAATCTCGCGATCTGGTCTAGAGACATGCGCGTGAAGATATCTTGCAACTCCTCATCGCTCATTCCTCGACTCATCCTGAAAATGTCACCTGCACAAACAAAAAATGATGTTAGAATAATCAATTTAAATCATACAAAGCACGGTAATATAAATCCTTAAAAAAAGATCTTACTTAAAATGCATACCTTATGTACCCTTATAAGCGATTGGTCAACGAATTGAGTAAGTGGATGCTCCAAGTATGAAGTATCCTATGGTCCCATGTCAATCTCCTGACACAACTCTGCATATACTGGAAGGTCGATAGACATGTCACCACAAAAGAATGAGTCCACCTCGTTTTCAAAGAATTCTTGGACTCCTGTATTTCCACCATTGTTAGCCGATGCTAGATCCAAGCTTTCGGTGGCCTCCACCCCTTGCAATATCGACCCCTCTATTTGCATATTGTCTTCATCTATGCTTGAAACATTGCTTTGATCATATACTCTCGCACTTCGGGGAGCTGAATGTATAACATACCACCATCGAGGTTGTTGGGGGTTTGGATAGAAGATTACCTGTTTACAAACACGTACAAGAGAGTTTAAACTATTGTGACATGTGCCATGTCGTAATATAATTAACAAACAAATGAGTCCATGCACCTGTTCACAATGGGCCGGCAACACAGGTGTTGCGCAAATCCGTCCATTTTTTTCGGAATCTATTTTGAGAAATCCAGATGGACCTCGTCGAACTATTGCTCCAACTCCGCAAGTATCACTTTGAACCATTGTACATCGAATAGTATCATGGAGAAGCTACGGTAATCCACCATAACAATACTTTGCAAGTTCCCAAAATACTCCATCTCATCTATAACCGTGTTTGGATCCGTTGCTTGTTGCTGGATCTCTTGCTCGAACCTTGCCATGATACCACAGTCCATTGTGGAGTGCATTTTGTCAATACTCTCCACGCAAAAATGCTCTCCGCGCGACCACGCTGCACTATATATTTTGTACTGTACATTGAAATACTTAAATTAGATGTCGCATATAAAATATAGATACGACAAATCCTAAACACCTCATCACCTTTGGACTACATCCCCTCAAGAATTCCCACTCCATTGAGACCTCTGCCCCTTCACGAGATGCTGCGGTCAAAGCTCCATGCAACCATTACGTTGACATGAACTGTGGCATCTTCTCCATGCCCTCGGGATATCGAATCGGTCGATGACACATACTACGTCAGAATTCAGATCGCGCTTCCTCCCGATCTTGCCTAGCGATCTGGCACTTGGCGAGCCACGTCTCCATAGAGGCATGGTGTAACATATAAAAGTGATTCACCTTCTCCTTCATTGTAGCATCAATTATTTGTTCTACCCCATTTTCAACCACCACATCTCCAGTCAGTCTATCATTGTCCTTTACTGACCATATCATTTTGTTGTATGGATCTACCGTTGGTAGCCATTGTGAAATATGCACTAGCGCCTCAGACACCAACCAACCTTCAACCATGCTACCTTCTGGCCGAGCTTGTTGTCGCACAAAGCCTTTCAGGATTTTCATGAAGCGCTCCAAGAAGAACATCCATCGCGTATGGACAGGTCCAACAATCTCCACTTCATCTACAAGATGCATAAGAAGGTGGATTTGTATCGTGAGCATGCTGGTGGGCAGGTATTTATCAAAGAGACAGATTGTCTCCACTACTCCCCGCCTCGCGAATTCAATAGAGGACATCTTAATCTCCTTCTGTGAGATCCATTGCATTAAAGTCAATAACTTGTAAATGGCCCCGTGTATTTCTGGAGTAAGACATCCTGCGATCGCAATCGGTAGTACAAACTGCCACAAATGAGAAAGCATTATGAATAATGGCTACACTTCAAATAGCAAAATACGCACGCCAATTACAATCCATTCATAGTACAAACCTGGCATATCTTATGCCAGTCATGGGATTTTAGCCCTGATAATTGGTCGTCTTTAGAAAATACAGACCTGAGAGAACGCATCATACCCGTCGGAGTGCGGATAGACTTGACTACTTACTTCACAATGCGCTCTTCTTTAGTGGACAAAACCCAAGGAGCGCGAGGTAGCTTCACGCGACCATCAGCACTCGACTGCAGCCAAAGTGCCTCCATCTTACCTACCTCCTTCAATCCATTTGTGCCCTTGTAGTATCTCTCTTTCTTGTGATGTGGTCCCATAGCAAGCTGCCGACATTCTTGAAAATATGCATGGGATCCAACAAGTGGTTGACCTGTAAGTGGGTTCGATATGGCAACTTGTAGAAAACTGAGAACTGTCGCATTCCATTTGGATGTGACTCTGCGTGGACCATTTTCAGCTCGTACTAGCTTGCGGCGTTCATATGTGTTGGAGGTCGTCCAAGAAAACCTTCCCTGAGTTCATGATCCTCTGGCAAGAAAGTGGCGTGTCCTTGATATACCATCTTCTTCATGGTTCGTGACCTTTGGGAGTCTAACTGTGGCCCGCACAATGGACGTGCATGATAATCTGAGGTAACTAGACCTATTCCAACACCACGACCCAGTGAATATAAGCTTGAACGAGATAAAATATAGATATTACCAACGAGAACGAAGGCCTATTTACCTGAGCACTCTCCGAATCCTGGAAAGTCATACATCGTCCACATGAGAATGGCTCGAATATTGGCAGCCTACCGACCATCGCGCTTGCTTATATCTTGCACGGTGACCCCCTCCTCCCACAAAATCTTAAGCTCATCGACTAATGGACGAAGATACA
The DNA here is from genome assembly GCF_053477565.2 of Lygodium microphyllum. Taxonomy (NCBI): domain Eukaryota; kingdom Viridiplantae; phylum Streptophyta; class Polypodiopsida; order Schizaeales; family Lygodiaceae; genus Lygodium; species Lygodium microphyllum. Next base: position 74,548,217 of record NC_141144.1, read on the forward strand.
CATCCATATTTTTTACTTTGTAGCGGCCGGGAACGAGCATTAGGGGAGTTTTGAGGTTTTAGGGTATAGAGAGAGAGTGCTCTAGACCAATAGGAGCAAAGCCTCTGTAACGGAACTTCTATTTAAAAAAAAGTAAAAAACCATTTTACAAAAACATATGCATATAATAATATTACGAATTTGTATTTTTATTATCTATTTTTAGTCTCTTATATTCGTGATTATGACATCCTTTGCATTAATGGCATAGAGTCTTGGCTACTTTTATTTAATGATATATCTAGATTAATGATAATGACTGATGTAATCTAAATTCATATTAGTGAAAAGCATGGCACTCAATTTTTTTTCCCTCCTTTCTTTTATTCCTCTATTGTTTTTCCCTCTGTTGTGGTAGCCTAGTCCTCTCTCTCTCTCTCTCTCTCTCTCTCTCTCTCTTCTACCATGGGTACAGAAATTCGACCTTCAACAAGGCGTCCAAGCTCCCAAATCATATCCATATCAGTGTTTAACTCATTCCAAACTGATGGAAGATGGATTCCTACTATCATTAGCAAAGGTAGTTGGATCACCATGCAACAAGCAAAACGTGGAAAAAGGCAAAGACATGAGAGCTCGTTTATCTCTGCTTGGAAGGGCAGAATCCGAGATTTTAAGCTTGGAGCAAATAAGAATAGCATCAAAGAGGTACTAGTGCCACATGTGTTCATGCATAGAGAGCTGTGTTTGAGACCTGGACCTTCAAAGCTTCCAATGCATAGACCAAATTGTAAGAATTTGATTCTTAAAGTTTTTCCTTTCTTAAACATGGTTTAGGTTTTTCCATTATAATATTTGTTTGTCTTATAGATGTCTATCCCTCTAATCATAAGGAATGACAATCAGTGGAGTCTATTGTTGATGTTATTGATGTTATACATGGTTCAATTGGAGAAGAAATGTATAGAGGTAAAAAGAAGACAGAGCTTGCAGAGAATGGAATATTCTTTTATGACCATTCTTATGTTATTCCTGTGTGGCATTGCCAATGGGGATCAATAAACCTCCTTCCTTTGCCAAATTTTCAAGCTTTGAGTGGCCTTTGCCAAGTCTAGCTACTAGTGAGGGCTATAGATGTAAGATATTTTTTGAGATTCAGAAAGCATTAAAATCTAATATCTCAACTAGGCTAAGAAAAGTTACTTTGTTTATGCCTATTAATATATTTATTGATTTCTTCTCTAATATGGAGATAAGAAGAACAAAAACCATGCTTTCAGTGAAGAGACTAACATATGATCATGTTATACAATTTGTTGATGAAGGATGGGATACAAGGATAGAAGGAAAAATTATATGTAAGATTATTCAAGACTCTATAGCTTGTAAATATATGATTGCTACTCAAAATTTTATCCTTAGCTTTTACTATAGTCGATGGCATTTTGTTGGTAGTAGTCTAGTTGCTTTAGATCAGAATCTTGATGATTTCAGCAAAGATCCTATAGTGGATCTTGATATTTGGTTCAACGAGGATATTATTGCAATTCTAAAGATCAGAAAATCATGTACGCTACATCAAGTGAGGATGGATTTACAAAATGAAGACATTGAACTACCATGCTCATTTGTATTCCAACTTGACAAGAAACGAGTAAGTTTTCACATCATATTATATCTACTTAGATGTATATCAAGATCTCACTTCCTAACTAACAAACATTTGTAATTTATTTTTTGCAGTTATCGAAAAGGAGAGAAAAGAATATACACTGCAAGGACATTCAAGAAAAGATATCTTTACTGTTAATATAAAATATATGTACAAATTTTGTAGCAGATGTCTATCTGCCATCTCTATGAGATATACAAGGGTTGAAGGAAAAATTTCTATATATGAAGGAACACGATATTGGGGAATATGGGAATTTTTCATAAGTTTGGGACACGTGGTCAAATCTTTGGATTTGTCATAACTTGAACACTATAACTCCAAATCGAGCGCTCTATAGCTCAATAAATTCCATTTTTCAAGCACTTTCAAATGATAGGTCATGTCATATGGTTTTGAGAAACTTATGGGCATGTTATACGTGTGCCACCTTTTTAGTGCTAAAAAAAGGGAATTGGGAGATTTCCAAACTCACTAATATTGTGTTAAGGCTTATAAGGAGATATGACAAAGCTATTTCTTTTTTCGAGAACTATCCTTTCTAGGAGTCCTTTTGCCTTTCTTTGATGCCTTGGGTATAGAAGGTGTGGGTAAAGGTGTTGAAGCTGTGGCTTCACCTTCCATGGTTATAGGCACCGCATCTCCTTCATCGTGTAAATCCCCACCAATCTCTGTTGTTGGTTGTATACAATTGACCATTATATACTTCAAGAGCTTTGCTCTGACGTACCAAACATGCTCATATGTATAGCAATCATTCGAAAACTGTCAGACATTTATAGAAAAAAGAGTTTTAGTTCATTATTGTTCTTACAATAGACTATATTTTTATCATCAATGGACTATTTGCAATGAATATCTATCTTAAAGTTTAGCATCTTTCGTATTACCTTTACATGTTTATCATCATTAAGATAAACAAAGTTAATCATTCTTCTAGCATTTGCAATCACCCTCCAGCCACAAGAATGGCTATCATCCTGATGAGGACACTGCAACCACCAACACAAAGTAAAACTATGAAATTTACGGATGGTAGTTCATAGAATAAACTTACGTTTCAATTATTTTAATCAATAACTTACTGTAACTTGTCTATATTGCATTGTTGCAAGCAAATCAAACAGCATAGGGGGCCTTTTCTCTCGCTCTTCAATTAATCTTTTTGCACCGCTATATATAAAATATATTGAAATTTAGAGTACTTACAAAAAAAAAAATCAAGGAGCCTTTGGATAATATAACTTATAATTTAGCATTTCCATGGCTTCCTTTCATAGAGTTGATTAAAAAACATTGCTTATCCACACAGTCTATTGTAATCAAGCTCCAATGAGAACTGAAAGCAATCGTATCTCAACAAATTAGTAGGATAAAATCTCAAAAACTCTAATAGAATATTGCATCACTTGCTTTTCATTATATGGAGTTATAAGGAGCTCCAAAGTATCGAAGTCAATCAGATTGAACCACTGCTCAACAAAACTTGTATCAAGCTCGTTCCTCATAAAGTATGAGATAGATGGATCAAGAACCTCAATTTTTTGTTGCATATTCAAAGGAAACTCATGCATTACACATCTAGAAAAGGCATAGAAATAGTGAGTATAAATAAGAAAAATATTATTGTTAAAAAAATATCAAAAAGTAGAAGTAATTATGGGTGGATATACCTTAGGCTAGCAAGAATGATACTGTCATTTATTTCTCTTCTTTTATCCTCAAGAATCTGAACATAGGCAGCATTAAAGGAGATAATCTCAACTCTTTTGCCTAAGTCACCAGGTAAGAAACAAAACACATTGAATCCTTTTGGATTAGTTGCTTCAAGAAGGGTGGCCAGCTCATTTTCAAAGGGCTCTAGTTGCTCTGCTTCCCTTTCTTCAGCCCTTTGCCTCCTATACTCTCTCCATTTATTTGCATGTTCCTCTTTAGCTTTCTTCTCTTTTTCATGTTGCCTTGTATCCCTCTCATGGGTGACATCCTCAACCTTGGGACCAGAATCATCTTTCTTTCTCCTAGCTGGGGGCACATTAAGGATATTAAATGTCTTTTCATCAATGAGGGGAACTGGCTCAAGGACCTTTGAAAATCTATATCTTGGCCTCCTAAGAATTACCATGTCCTTGTCCATGAGTGTCAGCCTATGAGCAAATATAGAAATCTTGAAAAAACTCAACTAAAAAATCCTCTGTGGCTTCTTGTATACAATTAAGGGCTGTTCTTGTCCATCTGAAACTATCCAAACTATATTTGTCACAAATCTCCCTGACAAGCCTTTGAAAAGATAGCTTTGGAATTGCATTGTTTAGAGCCTTTATTGCCTTCCTAATCTCCCTTAGGCACCCTACATTTTGAGAAAACTTTCTCTTTGGCTTTGACTTTCTAGAGCGCTTTTGAGGCTTTGAAGATTGATGAATCTTTGATGCTAAACCCCTAGGATCAACCTTCTCCTTCCTTGCTGTTGCTTTAGTCCTAGCCATCTGCCAAAAAAAGACGTATTACTTCTTGTCCAGTGAAACGCGAGTTTGAGAAGAGAGACCTCCTTACAGCATGTTATTTTCGTGTTTCACCAGACAACACATAAATAGCAAAACAATCAACAAAACTAAGGAAAACAAAACATTAACCTAAGGAATACCATAACAATTACCTACAATCTCTACACCATTAAAGCCATAGAAGCAATGTTATAAAACATCAAGAGAAAGATAATTCTTTATACTACCACTAGGTTATATCATAGACATGAACTTTTCAAACGCAAGTTAAAGGAAAAGTGCAGAAAACCATACCTTGTCTCGCGCTTTGCTGGAAAAAGTCGGTTTAAATCCAATTTTGTGAATAAGCCCGGTGAAACGCGAATACGTTCTTCACAACCACAACTCGAAGTCCCTGATCGCATTTCACACGACAATGTTATGCTAGTACAAAAAAAACAAGTATAAAAGTAACAACTACCTATAAGCTCCATACTATCAAAACCCTAGAAGCAATGTCATAAGACATGAAAAGAAAGATACTTTTTCACATTGGTATCAGCTTACCTTACAGACATGGATTTTGAAGCATGAATCAAAGCCAAATTTAAAAAAAACTCCCGGTGAAACACGAAAATGTGCTGCATGACCACGAAAATGTGAAACAAATTTGGCCGTTGTTTCCCTTTATTGGGGGACTTTTCTAAAAATTGATGGTACATGCATTAATTAGCGGTGTGTTTAGTGAAACACGTGCGTATGTATTCTGAGATATTGTTATCCCCGAAAAAAGGGAGTGCACACATATTCTGAGATATTTCATGCGTGCGGAAATATTGGAAATTTCCTCAAAATTTGCAATTGCCTTTATTTTGCCATCATTATGTTAACTTTTTCATTGGAACTATCAACACACGTTTGACAATTAATCAAACTCTAAACACAAAATATTAATATAAAAGCTTTTCGAAATCATCTTCTCCGATATTGTCTTTCTTTCTCCCGAAATTTTGCTTCAATTTGTCTTCAAGGTCCTTGGTTTCTGTTTGAAGAGCACTTCAACAATTTCTGATAGGTAACAAAATTTTGTTATTACAAGTATCTAACAAAATTTCATTGATTAGTATAGAAAGAATTTTTAACAACACTTGAAAAATGACAGATGTCATGTTTTGTGTCTTTCAAAAGGAGCATGGCACTTTCAGAAAGGATTTTATCACAAATTTCTGTGTTTTAATAGAATTAATTCATAGTTCATGTTTCTCTTCTTGTTCTGAATCTATTGACTGATGAAACACGAAATCATGTCTCTGGTTTGTGATGTCTTCCTAACTGCCGCGTTTCACCGGTCAAATGTTGAAATAACGCTTGTTTTCAAGTAATGTCCGATGAAACACGAGTGTAATGAAGGAGATAGGAGGGAGAGAAGGAGAGGAGAGAGAGAGTGCAGAAGAGAGATAAAGACTGCAGGAAGAGAGAGAAGAACTGTAGAGAGAAGAGAAAGAGAGAGAAAGAAAGTGATGAGGAGAGAGAAATACTAGGAGTAGAGAGAAAGACAAGAAGAGGAGAGAGAAATGGCTGGTAGCCATGGAAGGACAGGGAAGAAGGTGAAAGGACATATGTATATTTATCAAATGGTACCATGCCAGTGACCTTCACACCTTTTATACCTAGGTCAGTGTGACACTAGGTATTTCCCTCCATTACAATCCATCCCTACTTGGATGTTTTTGTCCCAAAAACAAAGAAAGGAGGGACTTATTACATGGGTAAGGAAATTGTAGTGGAGAGGATATGGGACTCTATGCAGGTGTACAAAGATATTACAATCTCCAAATCTTCATATGGTAGGTTATGTATATGGCTGCAGGCATACTATCAGATGCATACATCAATTGTGGAACCATAGGATGATGACTTGATGCATTCTTCTGCAATCATGAATTGCAACCTGATAGAATAGCCATGCTGTCCTGCAGACCCTGCTGTAGAAAAACTGCCATAAGTTTGGGTAGGCTGAACCAAACCAAGCGTTTAGTGGCTCTGTAGAAAGCTCTCTTAGTGTACTATCAGCTGATGTAAGTGGTTCATATTTGTAAGCAATTCAAAATTTTAAAGAGCTAAAAACAAAGAGCTGGTAGGAAGCAGACTGCAGTGAGACAGGGCACTTAACTTGCATCCTTTGCATCCAAAGATCATCATGAAGATATGAGGATTAAACACAATATTAGTGAGTTTGGGAATCTCCCAATTCTCATTTTTTGAAAACTAAAAAGGTGGCACCCAGATTGCATGTCCATAAGTTTCTCAAAACCATATGATGTGACCTATCATTGGAAAGTGCTTGAAAAATGGAAACTATTGAGCTATAGAGCGCTTGATTTGGAGTTATAGTGTACAAGTTATGACAAATCCAAAGATTTGACCACATGTCCCAAACTTATGGGAAATTCCCATATTCCCCAATATGGTATTATTAGCCAAGATTCTTACTGACCTACATAGAGTTTTTAACACCCTTTTGTCCACCCGGATCAAAGGGAAAAGTGACATCACTGCCATGCATTGGATCAGCTTCCATAAGGTCAAAGTCAAGTATAGCTGGAAGCATGATCAGCATGGTGGTATTCCCTAGCTCTTCCATAAGCCTCTTAGGCATCACCATGCTCTGTATTATTGAGAATCAGCAATCACACTCAAACAGCCTCTTTGTATGGAATCTCAGGGTCAAGGATATGCAGGCTAACTTATCCCATATGCACAATAGTGCCTACTGCAGTTTCCTACTTTCCTATAAAGCATTGTACTTGCTTCCTTTCTTAATGAAATGATAGTACTCTTTTCATTTCAGTAAAGTGTCAATGTCATTGTCCACATACACAAGATTGTGTTTATGAGTCCAAGTCTCAATCTTGGAACCTAATTCACTTGTGTAACAAACAGTGTCCATTCCATCATGAGTCTACACTTCTCCTTCCATCCTCCATAGCTTCCGGTTATGTCATGCTCTAGATCCCTCATTTCTAACATGGTATCAGAGCGGGTTGAGCATGGCTAAGCTCTCCTCTGCTCTCTCTCAATCCCTCTTCAACTCTAGGTAGCTCAGCTTGGGTACATGACTATCTTCAACTTCATTCTCATCTTGGACTGCTTGGCAGCCATAGCCACCCTGCACCCTGCCTGCTTCAAGCTCCTCGATCTCTGTCCACAGGTCATATCTTGCTGTGACTCCTTCTGGGAAAGTATTCCTATGCTTCCATAGCTCCTCTGTGTCAACTCAGAACTCAACATTGCCCTAACCACAGCTCAGCATTGCTCAAATTCTTAATCTCTGTTTTTTGGTCCACCATAGCCAGATTTGACCTGCCCACCTTTGAGCACTCCAATCTCATCATAGAAGCTGAATCAGCTTTCGATTCCTTCTGGGGGATTGCTCTACACCTCAAGGCGCTGCAGCGTGGCACCATACACGACGACATTGGAGTCCATACACGACGGCATTGAAGAAATCGACAGATCTGGCCGAAATCTGCGCCCGTCTCTGATTTTCGATTCTGCCCGCCTGCACGCGGCGTGATCTGGTCGATTGCTATGGGGCTTTGGTAGAGCATCATGAGAGCTACATTTTCATAAAAAAAGTTTTGAAAATGGTCAACCACAGCTCCCACAATCTGTAAAAAAACCAGGGCTGCCTCAGAAACCCTAAAAGTCGGCCATAGCCAAAAGCTTCAAAATCTTGACATTTTTCACTGTTTCTCTCACTGAAGTTATCAACAGTGATTTTAATCACTGAGCAATACTCTCTGAAGTTCGTTAAAGTACTGTCACTCAGATCTGAAGACATCAGCATCAAATCAAGAAGGGGAAGATCACTTGGAGAAAAAGACTTTTGCAGATTTGGTATTCATTGACACTCAGTTAGTGCTTTTTAGCACTTGTGTCTCTCAATCAATTCTTCTGTTGCTCAAATCTAATAAAGTCTGAAGTTGATTTGCTACTGTTCCCGTAAATCCAACATGGGCAAAGACTCGCCAAATGCTCGATTCAAAGGAGTCGGATTCCACACTTGGCAAACCCGCATCAAGCTCATTCTGATGAAGAAGGGTCTCTGGGCCATCACAAATGGCAAAGAGAAGAAACCGCGGGACGCGGACCTTGCAACTACTTGGCAAAAGAATGATGACAGAGCCCAGGCCATTATCAAATTGGAGCTAGACGACAGTTATATCCATCATGTGGATAACTGTGAGACCTCACAGGATACATGGAAAAGACTTGACACCCTGTTCGGTGCACAATCTAAATCATCAAAGTATGGTCTCCTAATTGAATTCTTCAGGCTTGAAATGAAGTCCAGCACATCACTTGCCACACATCTTAATTACATGGAAGGACTCCTAACCCAACTTGCAGGAATCAACATTAAAATGGATGAAGATGTTTGCATCGGTGTTCTACTTAAGAGCTTGCCTCCTGAATATAATAACGTATCAACAACTTTAATCAACATGCCAAATCCTGAACTTGTTGATATCTAGGCATCACTGTTAGAAGAAGAAAAGAAGCTAAAAACTAAGGAAGAACCAAGTACCTCTAGAGATGAGCATGCATTATATGTTGGCAACAGGTACAAAGGCAAGAAAGATCAGCTCTTTTGTGACTTCTGCAAAAGGACCGGACACACCGAGAAGTTCTGCCACGCAAGAAAGAGATCCCAAAAGGCCTATCTAGTCGCAGTCAAAGAAGAAGAAGAAAATGAAGCAAAGGAAGAAGAAGATGAAGATCACCAGGATCGGAAGGACAAGACTCATCAGTCCTTGTACTCTCATAATTCTGATAGATTGTTTTAATAGCCTTGTATTTTCCTTACCCTAATGCTTCCTGCCATAAGCTTTGTAAACTCCTTATGTAACTTGGCATTACAGTCCCTGTACACTTTGTGAGGCCCCTGTTACAGCCTCTGGATGTCCACCATGTTTATGGTACCCACACTTAGCTTTTTCTGCAACAGCCTCTGGTGTTTTGCCATGTCTGTGGTATACCCACACTTTGCAGGTGGTTCTCATTACAGCCTCTACACACTTTGTGCCTTTCCTAGTTGTGATTGAGGAGGGGTGTTGAGAATCAGCAATCACACTCAAACAGCCTCTTTGTATGGAATCTCAGGGTCAAGGATATGCAGGCTAACTTATCCCATATGCACAATAGTGCCTACTGCAGTTTCCTACTTTCCTATAAAGCATTGTACTTGCTTCCTTTCTTAATGAAATGATAGTACTCTTTTCATTTCAGTAAAGTGTCAATGTCATTGTCCACATACACAAGATTGTGTTTATGAGTCCAAGTCTCAATCTTGGAACCTAATTCACTTGTGTAACAAACAGTGTCCATTCCATCATGAGTCTACACTTCTCCTTCCATCCTCCATAGCTTCCGGTTATGTCATGCTCTAGATCCCTCATTTCTAACATGGTATCAGAGCGGGCTGAGCATGGCTAAGCTCTCCTCTGCTCTCTCTCAGTCCCTCTTCAACTCTAGGTAGCTCAGCTTGGGTACATGACTATCTTCAACTTCATTCTCATCTTGGACTGCTTGGCAGCCATAGCCACCCTGCACCCTGCCTGCTTCAAGCTCCTGGATCTCTGTCCACAGGTCATATCTTTCTATGACTCCTTCTGGGAAAGTATTCCTATGCTTCCATAGCTCCTCTGTGTCAACTCAGAACTCAACATTGCCCTAACCACAGCTCAGCATTGCTCAAATTCTTAATCTCTGTTTTTTGGTCCACCATAGCCAGATTTGACCTGCCCACCTTTGAGCACTCCAATCTCATCATAGAAGCTGAATCAGCTTTCGATTCCTTCTGGGGGATTGCTCTACACCTCAAGGCGCTGCAGCGTGGCACCATACACGACGACATTGGAGTCCATACACGACGGCATTGAAGAAATCGACAGATCTGACCGAAATCTGCGCTCGTCTCTGATTTTCGATTCTGCCCGCCTGCACGCGGCGTGATCTGGTCGATTGCTATGGGGCTTTGGTAGAGCATCATGAGAGCTACATTTTCATAAAAAAAGTTTTGAAAATGGTCAACCACAGCTCCCACAATCTGTAAAAAAACCAGGGCTGCCTCAGAAACCCTAAAAGTCAGCCATAGCCAAAAGCTTCAAAATCTTGACATTTTTCACTGTTTCTCTCACTGAAGTTATCAACAGTGATTTTAATCACTGAGCAATACTCTCTGAAGTTCGTTAAAGTACTGTCACTCAGATCTGAAGACATCAGCATCAAATCAAGAAGGGGAAGATCACTTGGAGAAAAAGACTTTTGCAGATTTGGTATTCATTGACACTCAGTTAGTGCTTTTTAGCACTTGTGTCTCTCAATCAATTCTTCTGTTGCTCAAATCTAATAAAGTCTGAAGTTGATTTGCTACTGTTCCCGTAAATCCAACATGGGCAAAGACTCGCCAAATGCTCGATTCAAAGGAGTCGGATTCCACACTTGGCAAACCCGCATCAAGCTCATTCTGATGAAGAAGGGTCTCTGGGCCATCACAAATGGCAAAGAGAAGAAACCGCGGGACGCGGACCTTGCAACTACTTGGCAAAAGAATGATGACAGAGCCCAGGCCATTATCAAATTGGAGCTAGACGACAGTTATATCCATCATGTGGATAACTGTGAGACCTCACAGGATACATGGAAAAGACTTGACACCCTGTTCGGTGCACAATCTAAATCATCAAAGTATGGTCTCCTAATTGAATTCTTCAGGCTTGAAATGAAGTCCAGCACATCACTTGCCACACATCTTAATTACATGGAAGGACTCCTAACCCAACTTGCAGGAATCAACATTAAAATGGATGAAGATGTTTGCATCGGTGTTCTACTTAAGAGCTTGCCTCCTGAATATAATAACGTATCAACAACTTTAATCAACATGCCAAATCCTGAACTTGTTGATATCCAGGCATCACTGTTAGAAGAAGAAAAGAAGCTAAAAACTAAGGAAGAACCAAGTACCTCTAGAGATGAGCATGCATTATATGTTGGCAACAGGTACAAAGGCAAGAAAGATCAGCTCTTTTGTGACTTCTGCAAAAGGACCGGACACACCGAGAAGTTCTGCCACGCAAGAAAGAGATCCCAAAAGGCCTATCTAGTCGCAGTCAAAGAAGAAGAAGAAAATGAAGCAAAGGAAGAAGAAGATGAAGATCACCAGGATCGGAAGGACAAGACTCATCAGTCCTTGTACTCTCATAATTCTGATAGATTGTTTTAATAGCCTTGTATTTTCCTTACCCTAATGCTTCCTGCCATAAGCTTTGTAAACTCCTTATGTAACTTGGCATTACAGTCCCTGTACACTTTGTGAGGCCCCTGTTACAGCCTCTGGATGTCCACCATGTTTATGGTACCCACACTTAGCTTTTTCTGCAACAGCCTCTGGTGTTTTGCCATGTCTGTGGTATACCCACACTTTGCAGGTGGTTCTCATTACAGCCTCTACACACTTTGTGCCTTTCCTAGTTGTGATTGAGGAGGGGTGTTGAGAATCAGCAATCACACTCAAACAGCCTCTTTGTATGGAATCTCAGGGTCAAGGATATGCAGGCTAACTTATCCCATATGCACAATAGTGCCTACTGCAGTTTCCTACTTTCCTATAAAGCATTGTACTTGCTTCCTTTCTTAATGAAATGATAGTACTCTTTTCATTTCAGTAAAGTGTCAATGTCATTGTCCACATACACAAGATTGTGTTTATGAGTCCAAGTCTCAATCTTGGAACCTAATTCACTTGTGTAACAAACAGTGTCCATTCCATCATGAGTCTACACTTCTCCTTCCATCCTCCATAGCTTCCGGTTATGTCATGCTCTAGATCCCTCATTTCTAACATGGTATCAGAGCGGGCTGAGCATGGCTAAGCTCTCCTCTGCTCTCTCTCAGTCCCTCTTCAACTCTAGGTAGCTCAGCTTGGGTACATGACTATCTTCAACTTCATTCTCATCTTGGACTGCTTGGCAGCCATAGCCACCCTGCACCCTGCCTGCTTCAAGCTCCTGGATCTCTGTCCACAGGTCATATCTTTCTATGACTCCTTCTGGGAAAGTATTCCTATGCTTCCATAGCTCCTCTGTGTCAACTAGAACTCAACATTGCCCTAACCACAGCTCAGCATTGCTCAAATTCTTAATCTCTGTTTTTTGGTCCACCATAGCCAGATTTGACCTGCCCACCTTTGAGCACTCCAATCTCATCATAGAAGCTGAATCAGCTTTCGATTCCTTCTGGGGGATTGCTCTACACCTCAAGGCGCTGCAGCGTGGCACCATACACGACGACATTGGAGTCCATACACGACGGCATTGAAGAAATCGACAGATCTGACCGAAATCTGCGCTCGTCTCTGATTTTCGATTCTGCTCGCCTGCACGCGACGTGATCTGGTCGATTGCTATGGGGCTTTGGTAGAGCATCATGAGAGCTACATTTTCATAAAAAAAGTTTTGAAAATGGTCAACCACAGCTCCCACAATCTGTAAAAAAACCAGGGCTGCCTCAGAAACCCTAAAAGTCAGCCATAGCCAAAAGCTTCAAAATCTTGACATTTTTCACTGTTTCTCTCACTGAAGTTATCAACAGTGATTTTAATCACTGAGCAATACTCTCTGAAGTTCGTTAAAGTACTGTCACTCAGATCTGAAGACATCAGCATCAAATCAAGAAGGGGAAGATCACTTGGAGAAAAAGACTTTTGCAGATTTGGTATTCATTGACACTCAGTTAGTGCTTTTTAGCACTTGTGTCTCTCAATCAATTCTTCTGTTGCTCAAATCTAATAAAGTCTGAAGTTGATTTGCTACTGTTCCCGTAAATCCAACATGGGCAAAGACTCGCCAAATGCTCGATTCAAAGGAGTCGGATTCCACACTTGGCAAACCCGCATCAAGCTCATTCTGATGAAAAAGGGTCTCTGGGCCATCACAAATGGCAAAGAGAAGAAACCGCGGGACGCGGACCTTGCAACTACTTGGCAAAAGAATGATGACAGAGCCCAGGCCATTATCAAATTGGAGCTAGACGACAGTTATATCCATCATGTGGATAACTGTGAGACCTCACAGGATACATGGAAAAGACTTGACACCCTGTTCGGTGCACAATCTAAATCATCAAAGTATGGTCTCCTAATTGAATTCTTCAGGCTTGAAATGAAGTCCAGCACATCACTTGCCACACATCTTAATTACATGGAAGGACTCCTAACCCAACTTGCAGGAATCAACATTAAAATGGATGAAGATGTTTGCATCGGTGTTCTACTTAAGAGCTTGCCTCCTGAATATAATAACGTATCAACAACTTTAATCAACATGCCAAATCCTGAACTTGTTGATATCCAGGCATCACTGTTAGAAGAAGAAAAGAAGCTAAAAACTAAGGAAGAACCAAGTACCTCTAGAGATGAGCATGCATTATATGTTGGCAACAGGTACAAAGGCAAGAAAGATCAGCTCTTTTGTGACTTCTGCAAAAGGACCGGACACACCGAGAAGTTCTGCCACGCAAGAAAGAGATCCCAAAAGGCCTATCTAGTCGCAGTCAAAGAAGAAGAAGAAAATGAAGCAAAGGAAGAAGAAGATGAAGATCACCAGGATCGGAAGGACAAGACTCATCAGTCCTTGTACTCTCATAATTCTGATAGATTGTTTTAATAGCCTTGTATTTTCCTTACCCTAATGCTTCCTGCCATAAGCTTTGTAAACTCCTTATGTAACTAAACTGTCATGAAAGGGTCTTCAGACACCTTGCCCTAGAAATGCCTTACTGTTAGGCATATGCTTAATTATTCTTGCACCATGAAGGTTGAGCTCCCTTTTGCTAAAGATTCCACACAAGTCCAACCAAATAAGTAGGTTCTAACATTACTGAATCATAGGGTGAGTGGCTCCACAAAGATTCAATAGCAGTTCTTACTCCTCCTGTGCTGCACAATCTTGTCCTTCAACATAGCAGCAAATTTTCAGCCTATGAAACATAGCAACAGATTTCCAGCCTGCGTGTTGCTCAATGGTGGACAACCTCTCATGAGGCAATCTTGGAGTTGTTCTGACTTTGAAAGAGTTATTTTCAAAGCCTGATAGACTTTAGTTCATCCTTGCTGACTTAGGAGATAACAGAGCTATTGATGAAATTTTTGCCAGCAATGCAATTGATGCATTCATACACTTTGCTGCTGTTGCCTACGTTGGAGAAAGCATGGAAGAACCTTTGTGGCACTACAAGAGCATTACAGCAAGCACGTTGATACTTCTGGAGTCATGCACTTTGCTGTTGTTGCAGAGCTGGGAGGTAGCAGACGTCTTGGGATGCTTCAACATGCAAGCACAACGCTCACAATTTCACCATACCCCACCAACATATTTGGATACTAGTTTGTCCCGCCTCGTTATGCATATATGCATACTCCACACTAGCATAACTATACTGGAAACATTGGCTATCCTTAGGCCTGTGGTAGCACTTATGCTTCCAGTGCTCATGGCTATCCTCCTGTTGGATCAGTGAAGTACCCACCAGAAAAGTCTGTTGCATGCAGCAAACCTAAAATCGCAATTCAATACACCATCCTAGACCTGAACTTGCGGCCATGTGTCACTGTGCTTCAGAAAAAGTTTGTCTATTTCAGCGCACAAATGGTTATCTTGATCGTATTCTTCTACCGACTTGAGCTTGGTACAAGCCTAATGCTAATAAAAGCCCAAATTCATATCATAGTTGACTTATGAACTCACAAAGTCTCCCCTCAAAGGAATAAAATAGATCAGAGTTGGGCAAGAGGAAGAAGCCCATGGTGGCATTCTCCTAGAACATAAGCTATATATCTGTGCCTGCCCGCTGCATACAGTCCACTGAAGAGTTGGGTAGCTTATCCCTAGTGACAAGGCAGCCCCACCATAGTAACCCCAGATTCAAACTTCTCCACGAGATCATCCTCCGTAAGATCCAAAACAACGGGGTCAAAAACATAACCATTCTCATAAACTGAGTATACAACCAGACCATACGAGAAGGGACGAATCCCAAGCTTGGAAAGAAGGGCAGCTTCAAAAGAACCCACTTTCTCACCCTTGTGGATCAGTTCCACCGGTGCAATAATTTCCATAGTACCTTTGTTAATCTTAGTGGGAATATTTAATACCTGAAAGAAGGAAGTTTGGGATGGATCCAGCCTAGTGTTTCTTGAAAGTAAGGAAGGAAGAGAAAAAGGTTGCCAAAATATGGATCATCAAGTGGGAACGTAATCTACGCCTTAACTCCTATTATCGGTAATGCAGAAACAAAGAAGACTTCTCCCTTCATCCGTTGGACTGAGAATCCATGGGAGCTCCTCACAAATGAAGAAGAAAGCACTCCTTTGAAACGTAACTATAGTCAAGACTCTCTCCAAGTCATGTGAGTCTTCTTCACCCAAGAACCTCTAGAACTTTACTTCAAAGTTGAAAACGAGTTGCTAAATTTGACTTGAGTACCTCCAACTTGGCCATGGCTCCGTTGAGATCTCGAATAAAGGCTGCTAGCACCCTGTGGTACTCCATTAAAGCTTCTTACAGCTCCTGTCCATGCTGTACCTGTTTGACTAGTTTTTTTTGGAAAATAGAACTAGATGTGAGAAAAGAGAAAGGAGAAGGGACCAAATACCTATGCTCTGATACCAACTGTAATGAAGGAGACAGGAAAGAGAGAAGGAGAGGAGAGAGAGAGAGTGTAGAAGAGAGATAAAGACTACAGGAAGAGAGAGAAGAACTGCAGGAAGAGAGAGAAGAACTGTAGAGAGAAGAGAAAGAGAGAAAGAAAGTGACGAGGAGAGAGAAAGACTAGGAGTAGAGAGAGAGATACAAGAAGAGGAGAGAGAAATGCCTGGTAGCCATGGAAGGACGGGGAAGAAGGTGAAAGGACAGATGTATATTTATCAAATGGTACCATGCCAGTGTCCTTCACACCTTTTATACCTAGGTCAGTGTGACACTAGGTATTTCCCTCCATTACAACGAGTTCTTCACCGGGTTTGGCCTCTGCACACCTGTTTTCGTGTTTCACCGATCACATAAAATTTTTTCTCATTTTTCGATCTTTTGTCTTGTGAAATGCAATTTTGAGGCCTCTTTCCATGGTTCTATCGCGTTTGATTGGACATTGTTGCCATTTTGATTTGTTTGCAGGGATAAATCTTTTGTTGGTCAAGATGACAAAGAGAAAGCTATATTTTTAAGGAATGGATGAGGAGGAGCTAATGGAGACTTCTGATGATAGGCTCTTTGATTTCTTACACACAACTGGAAATTCTTCCAAGTTTAGCTATATCAGGGAAATTTTCAATGTTCCTTTTGATTTGAAAGACTTATTGGAGGATCTTGAAGATAAAATTAAGGAGTACATATATTTTTATGATAGACATGTGCAAGGTTTAGAAGTCAATGGATTGGTTCATTATAGTGATGTCATGGGAGCCACCAGTACAGCCAGATCAACTTTGCTAGGCAGGTTCAACCTCATTGATGAGGAATTCAAGAAGAGAGAAACATATTGCCCTTTCCATAGGGATCAACATCAATGCCTTCTGATCCACAAGGATGTTGGATTTATTGTGTATCTTCACTACATGGAAAATTCTTCTCTAGATATAGCCCAATAGAGAAAGCTAGAGGATGTTGCAAGTATGGATAAGGAGGTCAAAGAGAAGGAGGAGATGTTCCAAGAAGATATTGAGAATCAACTTGTCCAAGGTTTTTATGTAGGTTTGTTTAAGAGTGACAATATCACAATGGTGGAAGAAAAGGAGATCGAGCCAAGTGCACAAGTTGATGAAGAAGGTCCTCTTGTATGTGTTCCAACATTTCCCACTTATCTTATCAACAAGAAGAGATATGTGTTGCTAAATGATATTCAATATCTTTTTGATCTTAGAGAAGATTATTGCTTAGCAATGCTTGCAGGTTGGGGCCAAAATGACATGAATTTTATAGGTTATGACCAAGAACCACTAGCAAGTCTTGATGTTGAGGGAGAGAATTTCCAAGACAGCTCTATAGCCTTACATACATGTATTAATCAAATCGTAGAATACAAAAAGGAGGGGCTACCTATAGAAGAAGAGTTCTTGCAGGTCTAGAAGAGACTTCATATTGATGATATAGGGTATGAAGAGAGATTGAAGTCTCCATCAGATGAGAAACCCAGGAGTTCAATAAATCTTTATGATGATAGTCTCCTCAAAGAAGACAAACACCCTAAGGTATGAAATATAATTCGAAGTTACCCATTGAGTTTATGTTAGACTTTATTATGCATTATAGATAAATATCTTATATCTTATATTATTGTGGTTTGTTGTGTAGATTGAGATTGAAGATTTGGAAAACTTTCTTGGAAGGGCTAAGGGCTCTAGGCCAATGAAGCTTGCAAAGCCTTGGCCATTATATTGAAAACTTAAACAATCAAACAATTTTAACATCTCATAGTAGATTGTCAAGCTCTCCAAGTCTACCAATGATGGCTTTGAGAGCTATCTCAAAGGTAATTGGATCTCAAGTTTTCAGTAGAGGTTTGGACAAGATCATTTTAGTGGAGAAGAAAGAAGCCATAAGAGTTTTTGGCTTTATGCCTGGATACAGTGGATCTAGAGCTGGATATTTTGGAGTTCTTGGCTCCTATTTGCTCTCTTATATAGGAGATAGTAAGAATTTGAAGCTTCTTCCAGGCTATCGAAAACAGGAGTTTTTGAAATACAAAGGACTTATTGAGTGGGATGAAACAAAAGATTCCTCTAGAGGCCCTGTCGAGCTACTTGAAACCAATGACTCCTCTGAAGGCCCTGTTGAGGTGCCTGAAACTAAGGACTCCTTTGGAGGCCCTGTCGAGGTGCCTGAAACTAAGGACTCTTCTGCAACACAATTAGACTAGAAGATGCCAAAGATCAAGGGTTTCTTGAAACCCATCTTTTCCCAACTCTTTGTTTGGTTTGTAACCATTCTGTAAATCGTTGCTTTGCGCAAGAATTTAAATATCAATCTTTTCTTCTTTGGGTAACAATTTGTATAGTCTTTGCTAAAGATGATGTATTGCTTGATGTGGTTGTATCTTTAAGCTTGAATTTATGCCAGATTTGTCGATAGAACCATTGAAAGACCTCTAATAAACTGTTGGCTTTGTGTCTTCCACCTCCATGTCTTGTGTGTCTGAAATAATTTATTCTTGCTTGATAATTTCGATTTTTCCATACCTTGGGTTGACCAGATAGATAGAGATCCATATCATTTAATAAAGTATGGAGCATGGTTGTATAAAATATGCTGCATAGTCAACAAATAAAGAAAGTTATTAAAAAACATTATATGAGTTCGACAATGAAGAAACATACGTATACAAACTTCTTACCATATAGTGAGTAAAGTGTTGATCACCCCAAGCTTCTGTCATCGCCTTTTTGAAAAGGTTCAATTGGTTTTTAAAGTCTTTGAGACCATCATCATTCCATTCAGTCTTATCACAATAAAAAAATACTTTGTCTAGTATTCTAAGCTTGTCCATTATCAGTTTGATCCTTAACTGCATTATGTAGGGATTTCCACTGATTAAATTTAATAGTTGAGCCACCATTTCTCGAGTTTATCTTGCCAAGTCTCCCATGAAAGCCTAGAAACCTTCTAGCCTTCACTCCACCAATAGATGGTTTTTTCCTATCTATAGGTACCTATACTACACTTAACCTTCTAGCCTTGTTTTTCCTATCTTACACTTAACCCAATGCAACAGAAAATATAGCAAGTAGTATTGCATGGTATTGAAAAGAAAACCATTGAGCTAATCATTCTAAAGAAGATTTGGAAGGAGATCAATGCTAAGTCATGCATTTTTGTACTTTTGAATTTTTGTTATTAAAAGTAGATGAAAAACAATATTCTAGCTCTTCCAAAGAAATGGATCCTTGTCTTTGTTAGATATGCTTAATATCCCACACTCGTACGGTACCATCAATGATCCATGATGCTATAACTTATAAGGTCCCCATTATGAGGAGAAACCATGTGTAAGCATGGACATTGGTTGGGTTCTGACTTGTATGTTAGATGAGCTCTATGTGACTGGATAGCAAAAAGGTGACCTTTGTGGATCTAACCTTTGGGTTAGATAGAGTAATTATGCTGGTAGCAACTTGAGGCACAACGCATCGAGTTACAGGTTGTGGGAGTTATTACAGACCTTCAGTTGGGGGTGGCTGACTAGGAAAGGTTAATAATATGGTGGGACAAGTTGACTAGACTACCTTTCTAGGCTATTAAATAAAGACCCCTCCAAAGCCATTGTCAACCTATCTTTCACCAAGTTAGAGTTCTTCTTGCTACCTTTAAGCTCTTTGCCCATCATCTATTTGGATCACCATCTAAGCTTCATAGTGGAAGCACATGGGTGAACAAAGCCATCTTTGTATTAGTTCATTTGAAATTAAAGAAATTTCTAATTTTCTCATATTTATTGTGTATTCTCCACTCCTTCCTCAAATTATATTTGTTGTATCGTGTAATTTCTACCTGATATCAAAGCCCAGGGGACTCTTAGGAGTGAAGAGTATGCGAGAGGCAAGGGCTTCAACAACAAAGAGGAGAAATATCGTTTGCTACATCTAGTAGTGATGTTTGTGCATCAGGTGGTAGTATTGCTATATCGACAATTCAAACAATAAGGATTTGTCCACCAAATTTGGAGAAGGCAAGTTAGATGGTACAAACTACACTTTGTGAAAGTTTAAAATTACAACTATGCTTGATTCTTATGAGCTTCTAGAGATGGTGCCAGGGATTGACCTATAACCACAACCCACCTCCAATCCATCAAATTCAAGTGTTATGATTCCTCCAAATACAGATCTTCTATGAGCTTGGAAATGAAGGAATGCAAATGCATTGTGTGCCTTAGTTACAAGATGTTGTGACAATGTTTTTACCTTGATTCAATAGTATATAACCAAGGTATCAGAGGCTTGGAACATATGAGGAGTTAGTACAAACATAAACTTAAACAAGGATTTAGAACATGAAGAATCAATTAGTAGTAGAGAAACTTGCTAAAGGAGAGATAGCTGAAACATTCATCACTTGAATCAAGAATCCGTGTGACCAAATGATTGGCATGGGATACCAAATACTAGCGAGGAGCTATCTTAAAGGTAACTTTGGATTTGTCCACCAAAGATTGATGCCTTAAATACTGAGGTGAGACCCTAAGCTTTGACGTTTGAGGAATTTTGTGCACTACTAATGGAGGAGGAGTTGTGGCTTAAAGTGCGAGAAGGTAGTAGTAGTGGAGATGTTACATTCTCTGCCAATATGAAAGGAAAAGGTGGTTCCTATACCAATGGTGACAAAAAGAAGGGTGGTAAGAAAAAGTTTCAAGGAGAATGCTTCTACTACAAGAACAAAGGACATGCATTTGTAAATTGTTGTGTCAAGAAGGCAGATAAAAAGAATTGCATCACAAAGACTAAAGGAAAGGAGACATTCGATACGGTTGAAGCAAAGTTGGAGTTATTCACGACGATGACCATTGAGGAAGTGTGTTCCTTGTTGGTGCAAGTAATATTTACCACCACTGACTCATGGATATTGGATAGTGTTGCCTCTCTTGTCACATGACCAATAAGAAAGGTCTATATAGTTCTATTAAGCCTCTACAAGAATCCATCACTATGATGGCTGAAAATGATGCAAAATACTTTACTAAGGGCACATGTACTATTTTCTTTACTGTTGCAAATGGTAAAACACAAATATTTCAAATGTGTTCTATGTTCCAAAGATTAAGAGAAAATTTCTATCAGTTGCTTCTAAAACTAATCTTGGCCATGAGGTGAGGTTCACTAAGATAGGTGCAAAAATTATCTACAATGTTGGCAAAGTTGTTAGCAAAGGAGAAAGAAGGAACAACCTAGATTAGCTAAGTGCTCTTACAACCATTCTTGGTGTGGGCACAAGTAAAATTTGGCATGAAAGATTTAGTCACATTGGTTTTTTACTGTTAAAGGAGATACATAAGCAAGGTATGGTTGCTCATCTACGTATTACATGGAAAATATTATCAAAATATGCACCATGAGCATGGTAATTTGACTTTTCCATACCTTGTGTGCTCTATGTTTCCAAGGATTCATACTTTGAAAAGTACAATTTGTGGGTGTACAATATATACTGCAAAAATTTGAGCTTTTATATTTGCAATACTCAATTAAACACACAAATTAAAGTAGAATAATTGAAGTCAATACGGTATTGTGTAATGGGCGATGTTTATTTCCCTTATGCACTGACAACTAATTTGTGTGAAATCTTCAACTACTTGATGGAATTCAAATTGATGAACTTGAAAAAATCTAAATGCAGTGGCTAAGTGTGTGTCTTATTATGGTTTCTTTGTTGTTGCTTCATCTCTCATTTCTTTTATTTTTTGGTACAAGGGGGTGGGGAATGCTAGGTTGTTAGGTTACGGAAGATTATATTGTAAGGATTCAAATGAGAAATGATGGCTAAACATCCAATGGTTTTGAGATATCCTTAGATGAAGAGGTGCTAAGGAGAAATTGATGAACACAAGTGGTAAACAACTTCTCTTACTCATGTCATCTAGGAGAGCTAGGTAACAAGTGAGGAGAGGTAGGGCTCAAAGATATAGTTGAGTCATACTCTAGCATCTATATTGCCATTGTTATTTAGAAAAAGCTCAAGGGCCCACTTCTTGTAGAACAAGTCCTAGGCTCACTAAGTAGGAGATTAGTAAGAGAATATTATAGTGATTTTGAAGTTAAGGTCAAGATAGTTAGTGAAGAGATTGAAGAAGTTTGGAATATATAGGGAATGATGTCATTATTGATATTATAAAGCTTGGAGGAGTTTTAGTGGAAGTTGGAGGAGTTGTATGATGTCTCATAATGGTGAGGATATGTGTAATAAGAAGGGATAAATTGGTGGTTGATAGATGTATTATAGTAAGCAATATTCATTGCATGTAATAGACTTTTAGGGAGTATGATTGATAAAAGAATCCATTTGTGGATATTGTGATAACATACATGGTACTTTGTAGAAAGTTCAATTCCTCTTTCCATCATAAAGGTACCCACTTTGAGAGACCATACCAATGTATTTTTATCATGTGCTTTGAATAATGGAAAACAAAATTCGAGGCATATCATTAGTCCTTATGCTAACATGGCAAACATGCATTGGTATATAATTAGTCCTTATGCTAACCTTGGCCTTCTTCTTGCAGTGCAAAGCAATTGCTATAGAGTAGGAGTAATTGGATTCCTTAGGGATTTTTCCCTTTGTAATGCTTGGTTGGGCCACTACTTGTGCTCATCGAGAGGCTTCCTTGGCCCACCATGTGTGCTTGTCTAGGCTAGTAGTTGTGTGGTTTCTAATGTAGTCCATGTAAATAGATTGTTAATAGCCTATCACCTGTGCCAAATGTTTGGGCCAATCTTGAGTGGAGAGTCCCACCTCAGCATGAAAGTTTTTTGGAGTGGAGATAATAGCGATGCATCTTCGAAGACCCTACTATGTTCAGGAGGATAGTGGGGAGTTTGATCTACATGACCATTACAAGGCCAGACTTGAGCTACGTTGTTGGTCTTGTGAGTCAATTTATGCAAGTACCTAGAAAGCCACATTTGGATGCAATCAGATGCATATTGAGATATGTGAAGTCCACATTACATTATGGACTTTTCTATGAGGCAGGTATAGATGTACAGGTGTTTGGATACACAGATGCAGATTGGGATGGTAGTATGTCTGATAGAAGATCTACTAGCGGATACATGTTCTCTCTTGGTAGTGCAGCAGTTGCTTGAAGCAGCAAAAAGCAATTTACAGTTGCTTTGTCGAGTACAGAGGCTGAGTATAGAGGTGCTGCTGTTGCAGCATGTGAGGTAGTATGGCTACAAAAGTTATTGGCTGATTTGGATGTGCAGGTGGAAGGTCCAGCTGTCATTTATTGTGACAACATGAGCAATATACAGTTGGCTAGGAACCCTATGTTCCATGCTAGGACAAAACATATTGAGGTACACTACCACTTTGTGAGAGAGAAGGTACTAGCAGGTGAGATTGACTTGGTGTATGTCAGCACACAGGATCAGATAGCTGACATCTTCACGAAGGCATTGGGTACAGAGAAGCTTCAAAAGTTTCGAAGCTTACTTGGAGTTGCAGAGATGCAGTTGAGCTTGAGGGGGAGTGTTGAGATGACAAGCTCAACACATGCGGAAATTGATGATGGACCGCCTGGTTAGATGGGTCCACACTTCTACACTTAGCACGTCGGTGGTCATTATGACTCTCACATGGCCACTGACTCATTACTTATTATATTCAGGTTGTTACACCTATTTACAGCTGGCATAGTTAAAGCGCCACTCAACTAGTGTAGTCGGTTATGCATTGTTTGACTTAGTAGGCCACTTTCCTTTATGTTGTATCTTATCTATACTTTGTGTACATTGTAAAGTGTGTGGAAGAAGAAGAAGAAATCAGCAAGAAAACGTTTTGGCCTCCATCTCTCTTCTTCTCTCTTGAGTGAGCTTCTCCTTGTGCATTCTGTGTGTGTTCGGTACAGCATCTTGAGCAAGTCCCCCCACCACACGATTCTTGACATATTGTATATTGGGACCACTCCACTATATATATTTTAGGTTTTTTTTAAAAAAAAATTGTACCTATCTCTTTGAGTTTGGCTCTAAACTTATCTATCTTTGAGGTCGGCTCTAAACTATGCTCACATACATACATTTTTATAACAGTTAATAGATCTTCCACTATGCCTTGAAAGTCACAACTCCTTTTGAAGCCTTTATTGGTCAAACGCTAGTAGTGAGTTGTTTGAAAGTTTTTGGAAGCATTACTTATGATCATAGAAAGAAATTAGACTCTAAATCTCTCAAACGTATTCTCATGAGTAATAGTAACATCACCAAAGCATTTTACTTTTATGATCCTAGCTAAGAAGTATTTCTACATCTAGAAATATCATTGTGGATGAATATGTAGTTTAGAAAGATCTTGCAAAAGATACAATCCAAACAAAACAAGCATTTCATTTCTCTTTCTCTACATCTCTATCTCTCTCACTCTCTCTCTAAAATTATAATCAAGCAAAACAAGCATCCCCCTTCACACTCCTTTCCATTTCTCTTTCTTTCAACATTTCCTACCCTATATACATTGGAAAGATTGAAGAGAACCAACACAAGAAAAAATATAAAAACACTCTCTTCCATTTCTCTATTTCAACACTTCCTAACCTACATTGCAAATTAAAGCAACACAAAGATTGAAGAAAAACCAACACTTTCTAACCTACATTGCAAAGAATTAAAACCAACACAAGAAAAAATTTGAAAACACTCGCTTCCATTTCTCTCTCTTTCAACACTTCCTAACCTACATTGCAAAGCAACACAAAGCAACACAAAGATCGAAGAGAAACCAACACTTTCTAACCTACATTGCAAAGCAAAACAAAGATTGTAAAGAAACCAAAACAGGGCATACCGTCGTGCCCTCTTCTTCTTCCACGACCTCTTCGTGCAGGCGACGCTCCTCTCCTCGCATGCGGCTCGCGGATTGCTTCCTTGCTCACCTCCCACTCTTGCTCACCTCCCTTTCTCTTTCTCTCCGCCTTCGCCTTGCTTCTGCAGTTCGCGCGCGCGTTTGAAAGAAACATTCGGGTTTCCGCGAAATGTTACCAGAGTAAGTTGTCACAATTAGCGTCACTAATACCGACGCTTTTAGCGACGCTAATACCGATGCATTTTTGACTTAAAATATTTCGAGGATTAGTGACGTAAATAGTGATGCCGAAAAAAAAAACATCGCTACTTAGCGTCGCTATATGTGTGTACCCTTGTAGTGTTGGTCATTTCCTAATGGCAACTAGTGTCGAACCCAAGCGAACTACTTTACGCAGAAACACCAGGTCCGAAGCGGATTCACGCTGCACTTGGTTCAAGGAGAATGGGAAACAAGAGGGATACCAAGCTCAACCTCTCTGTCCCATAAGGCATAGTCCCATTCTGTTCCCCTAAAATAGCATAAATCAGGATTAGTTATAACTCTAGGTCAACGTTCTTGTTGTTTGTGTTCTTTTGAACCATCTTCCTGCTGTCCACCGTGATTTGAGAAAAGTTTCCGGCCAACCTGGACCACCCATCCGTAGGACCTATGGCCCATCCACTGCACTTTCCTCAGGTTGTTTTAGTTATTTAATTACCTAACACATTTAGTTGGACATGTATCAATCAGCTTCCTTAATTAGCCAATTAGGCACTGGTTCCTTCACGTAATCATATCACTTGACATAGAAAAGCAATGTCAAACAAGTTCCTTTTTAACAGGTTATCATATTTATCTTTGAAATACATAAAGTCCAGCCCGTAGGCTTATCCACAATCCTCCCGAAGACTATCCAGCAATCCACAGGGATCATTAATCCAAGTTTTTGCCCATAGACTAGTATGCGGGCCTCGAGATCCAATCCCAAGTCACGTTAGCCTCTTGTGCAGGGCCCTGAAGGCGAGGGATTTACGGCCAGAGCCCCCCCGACACCCAAGCGTCCTCCTGATCCAAGTAGCACTCAACGGAGAGACCTCTTGCGGCGGGTTCGGTCCACCTTCCTGGCGCGGTTAACAACCCCCTTGGTTAGGGTCAGGCAGGCAGTCAAGGGTAACTGAAGCTGCCTCTCCCTTCAAGCCTTCAACCTGAAGCATTAGATATCCATTTATCCTTTAAATCATTGATCAAACAAAGCAAAACAGTGCTCTTAAATCTGTAACAAGCACAATCATTTCCATTGGTCGTTATTGTTGGCCAACTGCTAAGGAGTGAATCATTCTTTCCGAATGCATGCAGCACTCGATCCGAGATTACTTTCGACTTGGCTAGATTCCCTATATCTTCAGTTAGGGCGTACCCTATTAACCCGACTTGATCAATACCTTAAGTTCATATGTTATCCCAATTTATTGGCTTGTCCTTTGCTTCCAAGCAATTATCTTTACCCCAGAAAGATACTATATTAGGACAATTATTCATCCTCTTGCAAGATAACTTGCATAAGAATCTTCCAACCTCATTTCGAGGAATTGGCCATTCCTTTGTGATCAAATCACAAATCGTGTGACTCTACTACTTGTTGCACAAGTTTCGCATCAAGCTATGTGACTATTTACCCTTCGAATGGAGTTATGAAACAATCTGTTCCTGATTACTTTAGGCTGACATTGTAAGTCCTAGGGCTCCACGTTCCATCTTTTTAGCGAAAGATTCTTAGGGACAAACCCTAGATCAGTTCTCAAGTATGTTCCAATGTCCCTACATTCCATGAATGTGGGCAAGTCTTTAGGACATAGGAGTTCCAGCCTTGGCAATACGAGCGACTAGGTCATGTGTTAACTCCTAGTTAATTCTTTGGAATTGGATTAACTCTTCCTAAACGAGTCACTTCACGATTTTTAGGTGTTTAGATTTAAGCCAACTTGTTTAATTCTTAAAGATGATTACACTATCATTTCCATAAACACATGACTCATTGTCTACGCGTAAGTTGGTTTTCAACCCTAGCTTTTCGGTTTAAGATCAAGCATAGGTTAGGTTATAGCCCAATTCCAATTAATCACCCTATAACTTGCGAACAAGATTCATGCTAAAACATGTACCCTTTTACTAATAAATATGTAGTTGAAAAATGATATTTATACCAATTTCCTAGAGTTATGCAACCTAGTAATCATTTCATGCCTTGCAATTTCCTATGGATTATTAGCACCTTCCATAATGACTCATTCCGAAGAAGATATGTCCTAATAATGAGACATGCAATTTATACTTCCATGCCTAAACGGAGTGCACTATCTTAATTCCATTTTGTAAATGTGGACATTAATCTAAGTTTAGTTCATTGCAATGCATAAAACTACTTGCTACAAATGCATATCAATTTTCTGCTCACTTTATTATGTTCGTTTTATTGGAAATACTAATGACCAAACTTTTTTGTCTTGTGAGGTAATTCTTTCACAGTTAACCTAAGTATTTAAGACAAAAAAATGCATCCTATCTCCAGCAATTATCCTCGCACGATTGAATTATAACAATACCAAATAAAAATTAGGAAGGAAAACCTGGACTTGTGGTGAGATATCCACGTGGATGCTAGGAGACGATCCTCCTGTGGTTGTGCCTTGGGCTTTCTTAAGAGCCATCACGAATGCAGCCTTTCCGTCTTGGATGCGGATTTGCGAGATCCCTTTTGAAATACCACCGTCCTTTATGAGTCTTCTATTCCTTCTTTTCGTAGAAGCTCTTTGAAGGGATACTTGTGGAGGAGGGGAGAAACCATGGAAAGGGTTTAAAACCCGAGAAGGGGGTGTTTTAAAAACCTCCGCGAGTAAGGCCCATTAAAGCCATGGGAAGGGCTTAATGGCTTTCTAAGGACCCATAGGAAAGGGGAAGATAAAATTTGTAAAAGACCCTTACGAGGGTTTTTGTATGGGGGAAGAAGGTGTCAAAAACCCCTAACAGTGGATTTTGTGTGGGGCTTAAAGAGGGGTCTTTTTGTTTTGTGTGGGGGGGAAAACAAAGATATAAAAGGGGCTAAAGAAGGGATTTTTGCATGGGGGAGAAAAAGGGGCTTAAGGATCACTTAAAGGTCCTTCAATGGCAAATCAAGTGGGGGAAAAGGGGCCTAAGGAAGCCCTTAGGAGGGATTTTTTTGAGAGAGTGGGAAAAAAAGGGCTTAAGGTTCGTATGAAGGCCCTTTAAGGTAATTTTTTTTTTTTTTGGGGGGGGGGCCCTTAGAAGCTTCTAAAGCTTCTCTTTTTTATAAAAAACACGTGGGCTTATACTGGCGGCGCGACAGACGGTAGTTTGGCAGTGCCTCCCCTTCTTCTCCAAGCTGCGACCCCGACCTCAACTGGCAATCGATTGGTGGCAGGCGGCATCTTCAATCTCTCCCTCCCTCATGATTTGCACCTAGAGACTCACTCTCTCCCTCTCTGCAGTTCGACGGCGTCCCCTTAATGCTTTCATGGCAGCGCCTCAGCCTATGGCAGCAGCCACCCCTCCCCATCATCCCACCATCCCCGATTTAAATAGGGGAGGGGAGGGGATCCTCCCTCCCCTGCGTGGCTTCACGCATGCACCCATAGCCTTAGCAAGCTCCAGCAAGGAGCTTGCTTATACATGCTATTCCCCTCCCCTCCAACACAACTGTCGATTGGGGGGGGTAAGGGGAATAAAAAAATTTGCCATTATCCAAATAAAAAAATTATCCTTACTACTTATAAAGGGGGTTCACGCGTGCTATTGGAAGTTCGGTATGTTACATTCTCTCCCCCTTGGAGGAATCGAGATGTCCTCATCTCGAGACAAACTGGGGATATTGATGGTTGAGAGTGCTTTCATCTATCCAAGTGGCATCCTCTTTGGGATAATCTTTCCACTGGATGAGGCATTCTCTCAAGGTTCTAGATCTTAGTTATCTCTCCCTAACATCTAAGATCCTATCAGGCCTTAGTTCCAAGATTCCTTGACTAGGCATTACAACTTGTTGCTCATCAAGTACATGGTTAGGATTAGGTACATACTTCTTCAATAGGCTGATATGGAATACATTATCAACCTTTAGGTTCTCAGGGAGTTGCAGTCTATAAGCATTAGGTCCTAGGCACTTGAGGATTTTGTACGGTCCACAATACCTTGGACTTAGCTTTTGCAATCTCCTAAGGATAGGAAACTCTTCTTTGGGCATACGCGAATGAAGACCATGTCTCCTTCTTTGAAGACTCTATCTTGACGCTTCAAATCCGCGTATGCCTTCTGTCTATCCTTGGCAATTTGGATGTCCTGTCTTATTGACTTTATTTGGTCATCCATCTTTCCAACATCTGCCTTGAAGCTTCAACCCTCAAGGTTGGATCTGAGAAGTTTAGGGGGATTTGACAGTCATGACCATACAATGCTTGGAAAGGGGTCATCTGAATGCTTTGTTGGTAAGTAGCATTGTAGGCAAATTCAACCAAAGGCAAGTATTGAATCCACCTTTTTGGCTCATGACAGCAGTGTGTCCTAAGGATATCCTCGATGACTTGATTGACTCGCTCTATTTGGCCATCTGTTTGGGGATGGTAAGCTGTCCTAAAATAGAGTTGAGTCCCAATGGCTTTAAAGATAGCTCTCCAGAAGTGTGATGTGAAGAGAGAATCACGATCACTAATGATTCTTCTAGGTAACCTATGTAGCTTGAATATCTCCTTGATAGACAATCTTGCAATGTCTGAGGCTTTATAGTTTGTCTTTACTGGGATAAGGTGTGCAACCTTAGTTAGCATGTCAACCACAACCATGATGGAGTTGTATCCTCCCTGAACTTGGGGTAGGCCAACAACAAAGTCCATACTGATGAATTCCCATTTCATTTGGGGAATGTCAAGCGGTTGCAGCTTCCTTGGCATCTTGACATGTTCAGCTTTGATACGTTGACAATATAAACACTCGGTGACATATTTGAGAACGTCACCTTTAAGCCTCTCCCAATGGTAGCTCTTCCTAACTGCATTGAGAGTCTTGGCATAGCCAGGATGTCCTGAGAAAGGGGAATCATGAGCTTCCCATAATATCTTTTGCTTAAGTGACTGGCTTGTTGGTATACATAGCCTCGTTCTATAGTAGACAAGTCCACTATTGACAGAGAATTCATGATACTTAGCCTGCAGCTTTTGGTCCTGATCCTTGATAGAAATCTCCCTTAGCATTGTTTGGTAAACTGGATCATGGCATGCTTCCTCTCTAGCTAGCTCAAGTATTGGGTTGTTTGGCATAGATACCTTTGTAGCTAGAGATCTAGCTGTTGATGGATTTTGCAAGATTAGAGAATTAAGGAATGCCTTGTGACTAAGTGCATTGGCAACTACATTCTCTTTTCCTGGTTGGTACTTGATTTCAAAGTCATACTCTTTCAGCACTTCAATCCACTGCCGTTGCCTCATGTTGAGCTCGTTCTGGGTAAAGATCCACTTGAGACTCTTATGATCAGTCACTAGAGTAAACTTGTTACCCAGTAGGTAGAATCTCCAAAGCTTTAGAGCATGGATGACAGCTAACAATTCCAGATCATGCATAGCATAATTCTTCTCATGACTCTTCAGTTTCCTTGAAGAGTAGGCTACAGGATGACCTTCCTGCATGAGCACACATCCCAAGGCAAGTGTGCTAGCATCAGTTACTACCTCGAACTCCTTACTAAGGTCTAGAAGTTTTAGGATAGGTGCTAATACCAAACTCTGCTTCAACCTATCGAAGCTAGTTTGTTCGGGAGTTGACCATGCAATGGAAGTTTGCTTCTTCAGTAAGTCCGTCAGAGGTGCTGCAATCAAAGCATAGTTTTTGATGAAGACCCTATACCATCCTGTCAATCCCGGAAAGCTGCGTATTATTTCTTTGACAGTTGTTGGTATTGGCCATTCGAGCACATCTCTGACCTTGGCTGGGTCTACTAAGATTCCTTCTGCTGATACGATGAATCCCAGATATTCAATCTGACGTTTGAAGAATCACACTTCTTCATCTTAGCATACAGCTTATGTGACCTCATTGTCTCAAGGACAATCCAAAGCTGGGTCTCATGATCTTCTTCCTGTTTAGAATAGACTAAAGTGTCGTCGAAGAAGATGAGCACAAAGTCATCAAGATATGGCCTAAAAATATCCTACATTAACCTGTTGAAGGTGGCAGGTGCATTCGTAAGTCCGAATGACATAACTAGGAACTCAAAGTGCCCATATCTTGTGTTGAAGGCCGTCTTTGGGATATATTCTTCCTTGATCCTTATCTGATAGTAACCAGACATGAGATCAATCTTGGAGAAGATCTTCGCACCCTGAAGACGATCAAGAAGGTCATCTATTCTAGGAATAGGGTACTTGTTCTTGACAGTTGATCGATTCAACCCTCTGTAATCAATGCATAATCGAAGTGTTCCATCTTTCTTTTTCTGGAATAGTACTGGAGCTCCCCATGGTGAATTTCTAGGACGGATGTAGCCCTGATCTAGCAGTTGCTTGAGTTGTTCCTTCAGCTCAATTGCTTTTGGTATAGACATCCTATAAGGTCTCTTTACAATTGGCGCAGCTCCTGGTATTAACTTAATCTCATGATCCACTTCTCTTTGAGGCAGAAGTTCTGTCAACTCTTCAGGAAATACATCTGCGTATTCCTTTAGCCATGAAGGTCCTTCACTAGACTCTTGCTTCTGATCTAACTTGTTGAGCTTAATCAACTAGATAGGTAATCCTTTTCTGACTCCTTTTATGATCCGAGATGCTTTGGCCAATTGAATTTTTGGATTTCCAGCCTCACCTTGAGTTGTAACCAATTCCCTTTCAGAGTTTCAAAAGGAAACTTGGCCCTTTCCACAATGAATGTGGGTGTCATTAGGCTTAAGCCAGCTTAAGCCAATCCATTCCGAGTAGACACTCATGGATACCTAAATTCATGACTCTAAATTTGACCGAAGTCTTCTTTCCTCCCATAAAGAATTCCACCTTAGCAGTTTGCCTGGTACAAGTAACCTCATGACCATTTGCCAATTCCATAAGCAAGATAGGTGCTTCTACTGTGGCTATTTCTAGTCTTTTTGCACAAGCTGGTGAGATAAAGGAATGTGTACTACCACAATCAATCAAGGTCTTGAAACCTTTACCTTGATAGTCCGACGGTGTCTAAATCACCGAGAACTGGCGATTTGGGCCTTTCTTGTGAAGAGCGGCATGGACTATTGCCCTTTCAAACTCTGCTTCCATGGTCGGATCTTCTTCTTCTTTGCACATTTGCCTATTGGCAACGCATGCAGTTCTTCCTTTGCTTCGGGTAGCGGCTCCCTGACCACGGCCCATTCCTTGGAAAGGTGCTTGGCGATGTCCTCCTCCAAGTTTGGGACATTTCATCTTGAAGTGACCAGGCTCGTTGTAGTGGAAACAACGGAGGTTTCGGCCATTGCTTTGAGTAGGGACAAAGTTGTTGGCGTTATTAATTCTTGCTTTCTTTCTTTGTCCCTGATTTTGACCTTGAACTCTCTTCATTTGAGGCCTGAATGCTCCTCTGTTCGGGTCATTATAAGACCAAGTTTTGTTACCTCTTGGTCTAGCCTGCATCTCCTGAATTATAGGGGCAGCTCGAATGAGTGCGTCCTGAAGATATGATGGACGCATAGATTCGAGATGGGTATTTACTGGCGGATTTAAACCAGCACAAAACTTTGACACCTACTGTGTCATGTCCATCTGTGGCGTATACTTAAGAAGTGAGACAAATTTGGAATAGTATGCGTCAAGAGTGAGTCCCGGCTGTATTAGCTCGTAGAACTCATTCATTTTCTACGTGCGATATGCAAGTGGTAAGTATCTTCCTTGCACGACTTTCTTTAGCTTCTCCCAGGTAACGGATCCTTCCGCGATCCCTTGATCCTTGTACCATTGTTTCCACCAAAGCCTGGCTTCGCCGATGAGCTTCAACTTGGCGAGCATAGCCTGATTGGCGGGTGTAGTCACGGTTGCTTCAAAGTAATCCTCCATGGATTCAATCCAAATTTCAGCATCTGATTGGAAGGACTTGCCTCTCCCGTCAAATTCGGGTGGCTTAATCTGCTTGAGAAGAAATTTCTTCTCCTGGATTACAGCAGTACTTGATGTAGGAGGCGAACTGGGATTCTATACCTGGGGTTGTGCTTGAATAAAGGTTTCTTTATTAATCAATAATCGTTACGATTCATATTTCATTTTTATTTCAGCTATCAATCAAGCAATCTAACCACTTAACTTCTTATCAATTCTCGACGACGGAATAGATATTGATAAAAAGAAGTCTTATTGTATTTATATGGGCATAGCCCTTTTGGAATACAACATGTCTTGGGATGATAAGCCAACTGTTTACATTTAGTTTGAGGAGAATAATGTTGTATTACATTTATCTACATGAATTGTATAATAGTATGGTTTCGGGTCATGGATCTTCAGGAATCGGTAAGTCATTGGAAGTCCACGGTATCTTTTCCTTTGGAACCCATTCTTCTCATGGCGCCCCAACACTTTAATCTTGTCGGTAGGGATTACACGAGTCACTTCCTCATATACATATGAGTTCAGTTCAACCCTCCGACCTCAAATATGTAGAGTTGAATCTACGTGAGCTTCCACAAAAATGAACAGCTTCACGACTTTTAGGTCTTCCAACCACTTGATCCTCTTTAGGTTGGTCTGTAGGTATGCAAACCGGTGGGCAGCTATATAGTAGATTCCTGAGGCACCAGTCCATCTTCGTTCCATGTACAAAGGTGATGGATTATAGATATGCTCTAGGATGTTCATCATCTCAACCCTTTGTTGATAATCCGGGGAATGCATTGCAGTCATGAACATGACTCGAAACACTAAAAACTTGTTCCATGCTTCGTAATTCTGCAAGATAGCATTGAAAGTAAGAAAATGTTTGGAACAGCAACATTTGCTTTACTTCATCTTATTAGGATTTCATAAAAACAATTCCGTTGTTGGTTCGCTCTAATACCAACTGTAACGTGACCACCTATTATCTTCATGACACGTCTTGGCAGTCCATTGGAAAGGATGTCTAGAAAGCTCTACCTGGCACTCCCATGGAATGTTACGGGGTTTGTGATCTAGGGCTTTCCACGTCTGCCACGTAGCGGAAGTATTCCAACCGTTCCCACTTAGGACCGACCTGAATTAGGGTTTTGCTTATTGGTAATTTCCTAACTGCAACTAGCGTCAAACCCAAACGAACTACTTTACGCAGAAACGCCAGGTCCGAAGCGGATTCACGCTACACTTGGCTCAAGGAGAATGAGAAACGAGAGGGATGCCAAGCTCAACCTCTCTGCCATAAGGCATAGTCCCATTCCGTTCCCCTAAAACAGCGTAAATCGGGATTAGTTATAACTCTAGGTCAACGCTCTTGTTGTTCGTGTTCTTTTGAATGATCTTCCTGCTGTCCACTGTGATTTGAGAAAAGTTCCCGGCCAACCGGGACCACCCATCTGTAGGACGGACCTGTGGCCCATCCATCACACTTTTCTCAGGTTGTTTTAGTTATTTAATTACCTAACACATTTAGTTAGACATGTATCAATCAGCTTCCTTAATTAGCTCATTAGGCACTGGTTCCTTCACGTAATCATATCACTTGACATAGAAAAGTAATGTCAAACAAGTTCCTTTTTAGGTAATCATATTTATCTTTGAAATACATAAAGTCCAGCCCGTAGGCTTATCCCAATCCTCCCGAAGGATATCTAGGAATCCACAGGGATCACTAATCCAAGTTTTCGCCCATAGACTAGTATGCGGGCCTTGAGATCCAATCCCGAGTCACGTTAGCCTCTTGTGCAGGGCCCGGAAGGTGAAGGATTTATGGCCAGAGCCCCCCTGGCACCCAAGCGTCCCCCTACTCCAAGTAGCACTCAATGGAGAGACCTCTCGCGGCGGGTTCGGTCCACCTTCCTGGAGTGGCTAACAACCCCCTTGGTTAGGGTTAGGCAGGCAGTTAGGGGTAACTGAAGCTGCCTCTCCCTTCACGCCTTCAACCTGAAGCATTAGATATACATTTATCCTTTAATTCATTGATAAAAAAAAGCAAAACAATGCTCTTAAATTTGTAACAAGCACAATCATTTCCATTGGTCGTTATTGTTGGCCAACTGCTAAGGAGTGAATCCTTCTTTCCGAATGCATGCAACACTCGATCCAGGATTACTTGCAACTTGGCAAGATCCCCTATATCTTGGGTTAGGGCGTATCCTATTAACCCGACTTGATCAATACCTTAAGTTCATATGTTATCCCAATTTATTGGCTTGTCCTTTGCTTCCAAGCAATTATCTTTACCCCAGAAAGATACTATATTAGGACGATTATTCATCCTCTTGCAAGATAACTTGCGTAAGAATCTGCCAACCTCATTTCGAGGAATTGGCCATTCCCTTGTGATCAAATCACAAGATCGTGTGACTCTACTACTTGTTGCACAAGTGTCGCATCAAGCTATGGGACTATTTACCCTTCGAATGGAGTTACGAAACAATTTGTTCCTGATTACTTTAGGCTGACATTGTTAGTCCTAGGGCTCCACATTCCATCTTTTTAGCGAAAGATTATTAGGGACAAACTCTAGATCACTTCTCAAGTATGTTCCAATGTCCCTACATTCCGTGAATGTGGGCAAGTCTTTAGGGCATAGGAGTTCCAGCCTTGGCAATACGAGCGACTAGGTCATGTGTTAACTCCTAGTTAATTCTTTGGAATTGGATTAACTCTTCCTAAACGAGTCTCTTCGCGGTTTTTAGGTGTTTAGGTTTAAGCCAACTCTTTTAATTCTTGAAGATGATTACACTATCATTTCCATAAACGCATGACTCATTGTCTACGCGTAAGTTGGTTTTCAACCCTAGCTTTTCGATTTAAGATCAAGCATAGGTTAGGTTATAGCCCAATTCCAATTAATCACCCTATAACTTGCGAACAAGATTCATGCTAAAACATGCACCCTTTTACTAATAAATATGTAGTTGAAAAACGATATTTATACCAATTTACTAGAGTTACGCAACCTAGTAATCATTTCAGGCCTTGCAATTTCCTATGGATTATTAGCACTTTCCATAATGACTCATTCCAAAGAAGATATGTCCTAATAATGAGACATGCAATTTATACTTCCATGCCTAAACGGAGTGCACTATCTTAATTCCTTTTTGTAAATGTGGACATTAATCTAAGTTCAATTCATTGCAATGCATAAAACTACTTGCTACAAATGCATATCAATTTTTTGCTCACTTTATTATGTTCGTTTTATTGAAAATACTAATGACCGAACTTTTCTGTCTAGTGAGCTAATTCTTTCAGAGTTAACCTAAGTATTTAATACGAAAAATGCATCCTATCTCCAGTGATGGACCTGAAAACGGGCCGGCACTGGCTCATGCACTAGCCGGGCCTAGCACTACGCACAAGACAACCCCTCGGCCTCGCGGCCAGGAGCGTCTATCAAAATCTCTGCCTTCCTAAACATTGCGTTTGTAATACGTTGTAGTCCAACTGATCCTAACCCAATATTACTCCTCAGAGGGAGTCCCTTTCACATAGCCAAAAGGCTCGAATCAGCTACACATGGGGTTCCTCCTACGACTGAATGCCGTCAACCCTCTGCGACTCTCCTACACCTTGGGGATTGGCCCCTCGATGCGTCGCTCAACATCTAAACATTTCACACAAAAGTCGCACAAGGTACCAAATAAGCGTGTCCAGGAGTGTACCATTTTCTCCTCACTTGCTTTCCCCTTTGGGACCCGCGTCTACCTATAGCATGGGTACCTCACTGTCTCTCAACGTAGGTCATGTTTTAATAAAACAATTGCAATGCATGTCCAGGAGCTGGTCACTGATACTTTTTAAATTCTTTTTATGCTCTATGCATTTGGTGGATGCCTAGTGCTCAAACATTTAGCAAAACAGTATCGTGCACAAGTGCAAAACCGTTCTTTTAATGATTTCCAACTACCGTTCGTGCTTCGTTGCCTGGGCCTAGCACCGAGGTGATCCTCGTGCTACTAAGCTCTTAATTTTAATTATCATCCGTCCTAAATGCTATGCATGGAAATAAGCAACTTTTCCATAATCTCACACGGCATTTAGACATATTTCAACTTCTCTACCCTTCCCCGTTTAAATATTGCATCGTTGCATAGATTTACGAGGCATTTTACCATCATTTTATGTGTAAAAAACGGGAAAAACACACTAGAACAAGAAGTTGGGGTTGAATTGAGGCAAATCCTCATGCTTCAGTCCCCACAAACATTCACAAACATTTTTTTTAATTTTCATTAATTTCCTGCACCCAAAATACATTTTTTCCCTATTTTTAGTGATTTTTCTCTATTTTCCTTGTATTTTTCCCTTATTTTTTGGATTATTTAATTACTAAAAATTCAAAATAGGTTATGGGCTGTGGCCCTTAGTTCCTTCTTGCAGCAAAAATGAAAATTTAGTTGGTGTTCCTATTCATTTTTCCATTTTTATGCCCAAAAACATCATTTTCCCTTGATTTTCCATATTTTACGTGTTTTAGTGTATTATTTTAAACCACAAGATGCATATTTTTCTGATTTTCTGATTATGATTAGCAAGTACTCATGGAAAATAGCAACATAAACAATTTTTAGCCCACATGAACAACATTTTATCAATCAAAAACCATAAAATCTCAAATTTCCTTTGAAAAAATTGAATTACCGCTTATTTGCGTGTTTCGGGTTTCATGTCCATGGCTGTAAATTTGAAAATCAGCAGCACTTCATGCTCAGCACGATCACAAATCACCATTTCCAGCCCGTGGAGCAATCCGATCCATGCCAGACAAGCCTCCATCATTCTTTCTTCTTCCTTCTTCTTCCCACATGAACTCCCTGTTAGAGGAGAGAGAGGGAGGAGAGAGAAAGACTGATTTTCTCTCTTCCTCTACAGGCTGCCATTCCCCGCGTGAACTGAAGCGATGCGGAGCGGAGATCGAATGTGGAAGCATGATATAATTGAATCCATGGCTTATTCTTCAGCCTGCATCTCGATTTGAGGGGGGGGGAGGGGGGGGGCGCCGTTTTTTTCGCGCGGATCCCTGCACGGCACTACCTTGGGCACGATGAAAAAAATAGGGGGGGTGAGGAGCCAAAGGGCACCCCCCACTAATCACACCCTTTGAAATTTCAAATTTGGCCCCTTTTTGGGCACCCCGGCCGGTTTCGGGCCAACTTCCTCATACGAGCTCCGATTGACGTGCTGTAAATTTCTGGGTGTCCGTCTCGGCATCCCGAACAGGCCTGCAGCTCCCGTATCCCATCCCAACTGACAGAAAAATTACTAAAAATCCGGACGTGTCACTTGGGCGCCCGTCGACTGCTTGTCACAACTAGGAGCTCCTACAAGGCGAGGACTCCTATAGCCTGATCAAAGAGTATTTTCTTTCAGTACATGTCTTCTTTTAGGGTTTGTATTGGATGAACATACTTGGGCATGTAAAAAGGAGGGAGCTGAGCGTAGTGACCCAAGGAGAACAGGGCATCGGTCTCAGGACCTGTCTCGGCACCCAAGAACCTACCAAGCCCTCGCAAGGCGACACTTAATCCTTTTCTAACGCTCACTTTTATTTTCGCTCCAACCTTCCTTGTTTTGTCATTTTTTTTCCAGTAAGAAGCCACCCCTAGGAAGACAAGGTATCGGCCCCGGGTCTGATTCGTCCCCAGGAACCTACCAGGCCTTTCCAAGGCAATGATCAACTGCTTACACATTTTCATCCCTTTTCTTTTCTTGGGATAGGGGTTAGAACCCCTTTTTACACACCTTCGTATTTATAGTCATCTTGTAGGATATTCAGGATTTCTTGGCATCATTATTATTATCTTCTGGCAGGCTTCTCTAACTGCCTCACTACTAACAAGAACTCCTAGAATGGCTGCCTAGCAGGCTAGCAGAACAGGGCCACTAGGACTTCTTTCTAAAACAGGTCTTTCGATGCCTGACAATGTCTTTACAGGAGGCCATGACTACTCCGACCTCCCTCAAACATACATAGCCTAAACCTGGGACTTCATGCCTTGGTTGCCGGTCCCCAACAAAAATATATCCCCTCGACAAGTACAAAGACACATATAACAGGAAAGAAAAGTACTCGTAAAGGAGAAATATCACCTGGATTGGCCACAAGAAGCTTCCATCGCAGCAAAGGCTCCTCCAGGCTCCACCAAATTCCACTAACCACGAAACCTGTCCAGCACAACACTTAAAACAAAAACCCAATTAAACGCACCCGCACTAGACAGGGAAATGGCTCTCTTGGCCTAATGAAATGAAACTTGACTTTGCTACAAAACTGAATCGGCCCTCTTGGCCTAATGAAGTCAACAATACTACACATAACATCCACCTGGAAACAACCATGATAGACAGCAAAGCATACCATTCCCAGGGAAACAGAGGCTCGAAGCCCTAAACTAGGTGCATTAGATTATGACCCATCCCTCCTACGTATATCGCAAGAGGTGTTCGCATCACATGTCGTCTAATCAATCTATGGGTCCAAGATAATAAAGGTAGATGAGTCTCGCTTACCCTCTGCATCACCCAGATCAACCATCGTCTACCAAAGAGGGCATGTTCAGAAAGCATAACCCACAAACGACCAGGTCCTATCTCACCATCAATAGATATATCGGGACAAGGGCCACAATTAAAGAAGAGGTCTTCTTCATACGCGAAATTAGCCAATGAATCGGCAAACTGATTCCAATTCCGTGGAATCAGCTGAAAAGACACTCTATCGAATTCATCTAGCAGGGCTATGGCAGTATGATGGTACATGCAAAGGATGGGGTTTCGTACCATGTATGTCCCATTGAGTTGATTTAAAACCAACTGAGAGTCCCCTTTCACCAATAACTGGCGGATACCACCCTTCTTTGCAATATTCAAACCCATTATCAAGGCTTTGTATTCTACCATATTATTGGTAAAATTCACCTCCTACACTTCATTTTTTGCATGCACCCCTGGACGCCCCATCAAAGTACAAGGTGTACGTCCATAAAGGGTTTACATATCCCGCCATCCTGAACTCTACTCGTAATTATGGTAATCGAAATTCAGCATATTCAACGGGTGGACTGTAGGCTCCATCCCGCCATCATCATTGAATTCAACAGGGATGCTTGTCAAAATTTGTAGGCAGTGATGGCAGAAGACCTTGATCTCCCAAATAAATGTCCCACCTTCTTGCTCAATCACCTTGTATCCTTTGCTCCACCAAATGAGCTTTCCCTGATGATACCTCTGTTCTAAATATGGGTGTTCTAAATAAGGGATCAAACGACCCATCAACCTCTATCAGGATTTCCTTGCAGATGTTTGATCGATCGCGCCTAGACCTGCAGGGCAGTCATAGCATTAGTGCAATCAGAAATAATAAGGTTTAATCTTATTAAGATTAACCTTATTTTTAAATTCTACCCCCTCAAGGTCAGCTAACAAGACGGTAGATTTATTCTTTCCTATTCTAACGATCCTATAGGGCCCGTCCCATTTGGGCTCTAGCTTGTCTGGAAATAATTCACGTCGTGTGTCATAATACAGAACAAGCTGTCCTTTCTTGAAGGTGTATTTCTTGGCTTTGAGGTCGTGTAGCTGCTTCATTCGGCGCTTCGCCACTTCTTGGTGCAATAAGCTCTGCAGTTTAAGCTCATTTAAATGTGCCAGCGTCGTCAAGCGCTCAAAAAGTGCATCTTCATCGCTCAAAGAATGATTGATGGCAAACCGAATAGTCGGCAGCTCAATCTCTAAAGGCAAGACACACTCCTCCCCATATACTAACTTGAACGGGGTATGGCCAGTGGCTTGTTTGAGAGTCGTATTGTAGGCCCACACTGCCACGTATAACTTTTTATCCCAATCCCGTTTCTTTTTCGATACAATTTTGGACAGGATGCCCACAAGCTGCTTGTTGGTGCTTTCAACTTGCCCATTGGCTTGCGGATTATATGGGGTTGTCTTGTTATGCTTGATTTGCCACATTTCTGTCAAACCTTTGATCACCTTATTCAGGAAATGGGTTCCACGGTCCGACACTAATTCTTTCGGTGGACCAAAACGGCATATTATCTACTCTAAAAGGAAACAAGGAGTTTCTTTAGCATCATCTTTCCTTGTTGCACGTGCTTCTAACCACTTCGTGAAATAGTCAGTTGCTACAATGATGTACCTCTTTTGCGCAGTCGACGACGGAGTAATAGGACCCACAAAGTCTATTCCCCACTTCTCAAATGGAAGTATCGCCATAATAGGGGTGAGTGGTCGTTTCCTATTCTCTCGACTATCATGTTGTTGACAAATATCGCATCTCTTAACATACGCAAACGCATCCTGGAAGATAGCAGGCCACCAATAACCTACTCTTAAAGCCTTTTGTGCTGTAAGCCGTCCAACAAAATGGCCGCCGCAAGCAGAATCATGGCACTCTTCCAAAATGAATGGCACCTCGTCAGGCATCACACACCGGCGATAGATGTCATCAACCCCTTGCCGATATAATGTACCTGCGATCAAGGCAAACTTTAACGCTTGTTGCTTAATTTTCCTTCTCTCGGCTCTAGATAATTCGGATCCCGCCTCTCCCATTGATAAATAATGCGTTATTGCAGCATACCAGGAGGGGATAGATGCCGTATCTATTTTAAATAACGCCTCCATGTCACTACCTTCAGCCACAGATTCTTTCGGCTCCCCAAAGTCTACTAGACATTCTACGATGCCTTGCAACCTTGGTGGCTTACTCCTGATTTCATAATCAAATTCCTGCAAAGTGATCAACCACTTTGCTAGACGATCAGGCGGTTGTAGCTTATTCATCAATAATTGAAGTCCCTCCGCCTTCGTATAAAGCACGACTTTCTCATAGAGAATATAATGCCTGAATTTCTTGGTCCCAAAGACCATCGCTAGACACAACTTCTCCATGTAAGTATAATTGATTTTGGATACCCCCAGCTTCCGGCTAGCAAAAGCAATCGGGTGGTACCACTTCTCTTCCCAAATTTGGGCTAAACAGCAGCTGATACTATACATGGTGGCTGCTGAGAATATATAGAACACCTCACCTCTTTTAGGTGCTTTTAAAACGGGCGCTCTTGCTAGCTCTTATTTCACATCCTCGAATGCTATCTTACAAGGGTCGCCCCATACAAACGAACAGCTAAAGGACAATAAATTTGTAAGTGGCAACGTTCTTTCTGCTAAGGCGTTGATGAATCTACGGTAGTAACCAACCGAAGACAGAAAGCTATGAACTTCTTTCGGAGTGCGTGGTGGACCCATGGCAACTATAACTTTAACCTTCTCGGGGTCTGTCGCAATTCCTACCGAACTGACCACATGACCCAGCAATAGCCCATAAGGTACTCCAAAAACACACTTCCGTGGGTTTAGGGTGATGCAAAATTGTCTACAGCGCTCGAAGCATTCTCTTAAAATGATCAACTGCCTTCCTCTCACGGTGGCGGCCCCTAAGTCATCAATAAACACCTTCAACTCTTCAGGGGATATGTCACCGAATGTCTTATCTGCTGTTCGTTGCCACGAACCAGGTGCATTGCATAAACCAAAGGCCATCACATGGTATGCAAAAGTACCAAATACAGTGACAAAAGTTGTTTTCAACTTGTCCTCTTCTGCAATTGCCATTTGGTTATATCCTGCAAAGCAATCCATAAACGAATATATCTCCCTACCCGCTAATTGATCCAGAATCTGGTCAATAAATGGCAACGGGTAGTAGTCCTTAACTGTCTGCTTATTCAGCTCCCTAGAGTCTACACATAATCGGATTTGATTATTCTTCTTCTTTCTTATCACAACCGGCGAACACCATTCCGTGTGTTGCACAGGAAAAATCAAACCCGCTTTTCGAAGCTTCTGTAACTCTTCAAACAGCCCGTCCCTTAGTTCGAAAGGCATACGCCTTACTTTCTATCGTACAGGACGACTGCCCTCTTTCAATGGAATTGTATGAACAGCCAGACTAGGAGGAATGCCTCTCAGCTCATCATAACTCCAGGCAAAGATATCACGGAATTCCTGAATCAAGGCCACATAGTCCTCCCTTTCTGCTATGCTGAGCATAGAACCTAATTTGATTGGCCGCGAATCATCAGGCGTACCAAGGTCTAGCTCGATAACATCTGCATCTCTTATATGATCTTGGCCCTCTATCGGCTCGTTCAAAGTGATCTGATAGATGTCTTCCGTGGTGGATCCCTCTTTGGACTCATCACTCGATGATATCTCACTGGCAGATAAATCTTCTAATGTCTCCAACTCTGTAGAAGATAGAGGAGCTCTCTCACTCTGCGGGGACTCAGGATAAGCATCAACCACCACACGCTGGGCACCTCTGCCGAATATTAGCCGACCAGCGGGTATATCCACTTGGCAGTCCGCTTGCAAGATCCAAGGTCGTCCGAGTAATACTTGGTAACTTGGAGGGCCTGCAAAACGAATCACCCTAAAGTCCAACAGGCATTCTACATTTGCAACAGTGACATGGA
Organism: Lygodium microphyllum; assembly: GCF_053477565.2. Classification (NCBI taxonomy): domain Eukaryota; kingdom Viridiplantae; phylum Streptophyta; class Polypodiopsida; order Schizaeales; family Lygodiaceae; genus Lygodium; species Lygodium microphyllum. Next base: position 74,591,636 of record NC_141144.1, read on the forward strand.
CCTTAGTAATGCAGCCTTCCGGTTGTCTCAAACTATCATCTGCCATTCTGAGAATTGTGGAGGTATCTTTATGGATCGCAAGACCCAACCTTTCCATCAGTTCAAAACTCATAATGTTAACAGATGATCCCGTGTCAACAATGGCATAATCTACTAATATCCCATCGACATAGGCTGCAACCCTTGGACAATGCTTCTCAGCATGCTCGAACTAGTCATCACCAACTCGCGCAATACCCAAAGGTTCTACGATATACCCGGTACGTAGGATCTTTCTAAATTCCTTGCGTACTCTTGGGGAAAGCTTAATAAGCTGTAAAAGATTCACATCCGGCTTGACTTCACAAAGAGAGCTCGCCAAATCGAATTCATGATAGTTTGATAGAGCTCACTTTTCACGCCAAACCATCCGCTCTTTAGGTCGCTGAACCGGCTTTATTGCCTCTTTTTTAACTTTCACCTTCTTCTTTGGTGGTTCCTTATCGGCTTTACTTTCTACGGGCTTCAAAGGTCCCCCTTCCAGGGCAGGATCCAAAACTTTCGTTCCTTTGTCGCCTTGTTTAGGGTTTCCGTCGACAGGCTTATCCTTGTCGGCTTCTCTACCCTTTTGACCTCTTGTAAGAACAGCACGCAGATTAGAGGTTTCAGCATCATTAACGCGTACAACCTCAATCAAACTAACCCCACTACCACTAGGTAGCTCCTCCACTGTAGTCTTTGGTCGTTGAAGTATTTGTTTAGGCCCATCTTCTCGCTGGGAATCATTTCCTTGGGCACGATGATTAACAGGCCCTGGCTGCCGACTACCACGCTGGAGGGAACTGATCTTACTCCAGCAAGTAGCTGCTAAATGGCCGGATTTTCCACAAATGTCGCACTTAACATTTGGGCAATTTCTTGGATAGTGTTGCCCACCACACCATTTGCAACTAAACCTCGAAGGTGCACCCTCCTCTGGGTATCTACTTCCTATCAAATTTTGTTGTTTTTTAAGGAAGTTGACATCAACGGCTATTTGTCGATACTGCTCCGTAATCATGTCGGTATAATGCTTCATCATGTCCTTAACCTCGCCAAGAACATTGGAAGCACTCGACTCATAGCCTTGGTCATTACCATGTCGTTCCATCGGCCTAACAATTCGATTAGGCACTGGTTGTTGAGCCACAGGCATGGTGTTAGAATTGACCGCCTGGCCTCCACCATTTGGAGCCATTTGACTGCCCGTAGGCATAGACATGCTAGGGGGAGCTGGTAATAAAGGGACATTCTGCATCATGTTCCCTCTCCCATTAGGGTTAGCCATCGCTATCCCTTGGCCACTACTGCCATTGGCCATTGCCACATTATTTCCCAATACTAAACCCATATTCGAATTGCCTCGAGAAGCATAGGCTGCTTGTAGTCGGGATTCCACCTCTTGTGCTCGTGTAATGGCAGTATCTATATCCCCCAAGGGGACACTACTCAACTGCAATTGGATATTAAAGTCCAAACCATGTAGGAAATATTGCAATTGGGCAGCTGCGGGGATAGGAATAGAGGTGTCCAACTTACAGAAAACCTCTTTTATTTTCTTCGCATAAGCACGAATATCCTCGTGTGGTTCTTGGCGGGTCACATTGAGTACACGCAACCAATATTGCCCACCCCTTTCAGGGGCAAACTCCCTTCGAAAAGCTCCATAAAATGCATCAATATTCAATATGGTTCCGGCTTCTAAACCATGATACCATATAGCGGCTCTTCCTTTGAGAGTCATATTGAAGAACATCATTAAATGTCCTTCTTCTTGAATGCGACAGTTAAACATCAGCTTTTGAAACTCCCTAATGTGGAGTTCCGCATCTTCCTCAACTAGCCCATTAAAAATGGGTAGCGGGTAGCCTAGAGTCGGCAAATCCATCGTTCCTGCTGGAATTGCAATAGGCTGCGCCATGACGAGGATTGGATTTGCACTAGGAATAGGGGACGGTGGGGTTACACCTCCCGTACTTGATGTAGACTGGCTTATGGCAGAAAGGGGAGCACTAGAGCTTCCACCTTCTCTTAACTTGCTGCTTGTGGCCCCAAGACCACTAGATCCACTTCCTCGTAAGGGTTCAGCACCGCTACGCTTAGGGGAATATCTCCTAAAAATTTCTGCACGTCGCCTAGCTCTTTCGTCTCTTTCTTGCTTTTGGATTTCTGCTAGACGATGCTTATCAATAAATAACGGATCAATCTCAGTATCCTTTGGCATAAACTGCTAGTTGGTCCCTAGACAACCAGGATTCGAGGACCGCCACTTTTAAGCGGCTCCCGACAGACGCACCACTGATGGACCTAAAAACGGGCCGGCACTGGCTCATGCACTAGCCGGGCCTCGTCACTACGCACAAGACAACCCCTCGGCCTCGCGGCCAGGAGTGTCTATCAAAATCTCTGCCTTCCTAAACATTGCGTTTGTAATACGTTGTAGTCCAACTGATCCTAACCCAATATTACTCCTCAGAGGGAGTCCCTTTCACATAGCCAAAAGGCTCGAATCACATACACATGGGGTTCCTCCTACGGCTGAATGCCGTCAACCCTCTGCGACTCTCCTACACCTTGGGGATTGGCCCCTCGATGCGTCGCTCAACATCTAAACATTTCGCACAAAAGTCGCTCAAGGTACCAAATAAGCGTGTCCAGGAGTGTACCATTTTCTCCTCACTTGCTTTCCCCTTTGGGACCCGCGTCTACCTACAGCATGGGTACCTCACTGCCTCTCAACGTAGGTCATGTTTTAATAAAACAATTGCAATGCATGTCCAGGAGCTGGTCACTGATACTTTTTAAATTCTTTTCATGCTCTATGCATTTGGTGGATGCCTAGTGCTCAAATATTTAGCAAAACAGTATCGTGAACAAGTGCAAAACCATTCTTTTAATGATTTCCAACTACCGTTCGTGCTTCGTTGCCTGGGCCTAGCACCGAGGTGATCCTTGTGCTACTAAGCTCTTAATTTTAATTATCATCCGTCCTAAATGCTATGCATGGAAATAAGCAACTTTTCCATCATCTCACACGGCATTTAGACATATTTCAACTTCTCTACCCTTCCCCGTTTAAATATTGCATCGTTGCATAGATTTACGAGGCATTTTACCATCATTTTATGTGTAAAAAACGGGAAAAACACACTAGAACAAGAAGTTGGGGTTGAACTGAGGCAATTCCTCATGCTTCGGTCCCCACAAACATTCACAAACATTGTTCTCAATTTTCATTAATTTCCCGCACCCAAAATACATTTTCCCCCTATTTTTAGTGATTTTTCTCTATTTTCCTTGTATTTTCCCCTTATTTTTTGTATTATTTAATTACTGAAAATTCAAAACAGGTTATGGGCTGTGGCCCTTAGTTCCTTCTTGTAGCAAAAATGAAAATTTAGTTGGTGTTCCTATTCATTTTTCCATTTTTATGCCCAAAAACATAATTTTCCCTTGATTTTCCATATTTTACGTGTTTTAGTGTATTATTTTGAACCACAAGATGCATATTTTTCTGATTTTCTGATTATGATCAGCAAGTACTCATGGAAAACAGCAACATAAACAATTTTTAGCCCACATGAACAACATTTTATCAATCAAAAACCATAAAATCTCAAATTTCCTTTGAAAAAGAGGGGTCTTTTCGTTTTGTGTGGGTGGGAAAACAAAGATATAAAAGGGGCTAAATAAGGGATTTTTGCATGGGGGAGAAAAAGGGGCTTAAGGACCACTTAAAGGTCCTTCAATGGCAAATCAGGGGGGAAAAAGGGGCCTAAGGGAGCCCTTAGGAGGGAATTTTTTGAGAGAGTGGGAAAAAAAGGGCTTAAGGGTCATATGAAGGCCCTTTAAGGTAAAACTTTTTTTTTTGGGGGGGGGGGGGGGGGCCGGGGGAGGGGGGGGGGGAAGGGGGCTTATGCAGCTCCCCCCTTAGAAGCTCCTAAAGCTTCTTTAAAAAAAAAAACACGTGGGCTTATACTAGCGGCAGGACAGATGGCAGTTTGGTAGTGCCTCCCCTTCTTCTCTAGGCTGCGACCCCGTCCTCAACTGGCAATCAATTGGTGGCAGGGTGGCGTCTTCAATCTCTCCCTCCCTCTACGACCCCGTCCTCAACTGGCAATCGATTGGTGGCAGGGCGGCGTCTTCAATCTGTCCCTCCCTCACGATTTGCACCCAGAGACTCACTCTCTCCCTCTTTGCAGTTTGACGGGGTCCCCTTAAGGCTTTCACGGCAATGCCTTAGCCTATGGCAGCAGCCACCCCTCCCCATTGTCCCACCATCCCCGATTTAAATAGGGGAGGGGAGAGAATCCTCCCTCCCTTGCGTGGCTTCATGCATGCACCCATAGCCTTAGCAAGCTCCAGCAAGGAGCTTGCTTATACATGCTATTCCTCTCCCCTCCAGCACGACTGTCGGCTGGGGGGTCAAGGGGAATAAAAAAATTTGCCATTATCCAAATAAAAAAATTATCCTTACTACTTATAAAGGGGGTTCACGCGTGCTATTGGGAGTTCGGTATGTTACATGTAACAATGATTGATGAGTGTTATAGAATATGGATGTGTGACGTGCTTGACTCACGAGTTCTTAGCAATACAATTTAGTAGTCTATCAAAAGATTTTTCCTAAGCAAGATCGCCTGCTACTCCTTAGAATAACATAGGGCTTGTCCTCACTTAGGCTCTCTCAAGTCCACTCCACAAAATTAAAAGGTGCCTGCCATAACCCATAAGGATTGGCTTGAATCCAAATTTCTAATTCAATGCTAAGGTCACCTAATAGCTTAACTAGCCTCGGCCCTTGAGCCATTGCATTCACAAGTCAACTTGAACCAAAGTAGATGAATACTACACTTGGTTCAAAGAGAGTGAGAAATGAGGGGGAGTGATATGTGTTGAGCCCTCTACCCATAGGTTTTAGTCTCAACTTCAGTCCCCTAAAATGGCATTGATTGGGGTCTAAGATGACACACTAGGTAGTCACGCATTTGACCACTTTCTAATTCTAGTGCCTTAAAGAAAAACTCTCGGCTCACCAAGACCACCCATTTGTAGGATGGGACCCGCGGGGGGGATCTCACCCTCCTTCTTTCCTTAAGGTGTGTTTTAGTTAATATCTAATTATCCTAACACATTAATGTTTGACATGCAAAGACAACTTTATTAACTAATCATTTAAACACTCATTTCTTCATGTATTTTATTGTCACAGACATAAAGATGATCCTTTCAAAGTAGTTGCAAAAGTGCATTATTTATCCTACACCTTCTCCAAGATGCAACTCCACCTTGGAATTTCGTACCTTAATCTCGGACTCTCTCCAAATCTTAGGCACATGATCCATTAATCTGCCATTATCTAGTGTTAGGGCATTTTAAGAAGTCCGTCCTAGGCTCATAGGGGCTAAACGAGTCCTCTATAGACCCAATAAAATTTACAGCTAGAGACCCCTTGGCATCCTTGTCGCCTCTTAGCCTAACATTCTCCCTACATAGAGAGACCTCTCACATTAGGCCCAATCCTAGACTCTAGTGTTATCAAACAGCCCCTTGGTGAAGGGCTCTACCACTAATTGTGGAGGAGGTTTAGTGCAACAAGCACTTTGAATATTCCAAAAAAATTAGCACTTTTTTAAAAGAAAATTTCAACAAACCAAAACAACATCCTTTGGATGCTTGAAAAAGAAGATGCGATCCACAATGAATTATTCTCATTATGTTAGAGGTATAATATCAACTAGTACTAGGAATAAATTAGTCTTGTCTAGTATGTGCAATTATACTTCAATTATCTTGCATTATTTCAATATACTAGTCCTTGGAATACATTATGTAATGAGTAGTTTAGGTTGCCAAGGTTCATCTCTACAAAACTTCTAGATTGTCCCTTATGTTCATGGCCACAAGGTTTCTTAAGAAACTCATTTTCAGCTATTGAGGTTAAGTGATGAATATAATAAATTACTACTTGCAAGGAAGGATATCCTTTTTTCATTTATCCTTTGGTCTCAAGAACAATTTCTTGATTTAACAAGTGTATATTTGAGTATCATAACTCTTTTAAGGTTTCTTCCTTGAGTAGTTATAGATATGCAATTATCAAACTAGAGATAATGTACTTTTGGTGGAAGTTGTCGAGATCCCAATTTCATGCAATCTAAAGATTAGTAGCATAAAATAGTGTGGAGAGGAGGTAGGTAAGCTGTAGATGGTAAAAGAAAAATCTATTGATGATGGAGAGAACGTAAGATAGAGAAGATAATCCTATTTCTAGTAAATGCAACCAAACAATAGCATGGCAGTTATGGCCGATTGAAATCAAGAAGATTTTGAAATCTTACCTTGAGAGTTATACATGCTACGTGGTGGTGGATTTTCTTACCACAAGTTAATGCTGCTTTGTGCTTGTGCCCTTCGAGATGTGTTGGCTATGGAGTCAAAATCTCTTATAAGATCTCTCTCTCTTCTCTCAATCCTTCTCTCTTTCTCTCAATCTTCCCTCCTTCTCTCTTCTTGTAATTCTTCCTCAATCCTTCTCTCTCTCTCTCTCTTTAATAACTTAATGAAATCAATGAAAATTTTATTGAACATTTTATAACTCAATTTTTATTGAAGGGAATCATTACAAGTATGGGACTTGTTACATTCTATGAAGATCTATCGAGGACTTATAATCATCTTTAAATATCTCAATGGGCCATAGGTCCTCATTATTATCCAACTCTTGAGAGAAGCTAAATGCAAAACTCATGCAACCTTTCTTTGTTGTTGGTTCTTCCTCTTCTTGATCCAGTTTAGGGAAATCAACGTGGTTATGTCTTAGCTCATTGCAAAGGAAGCTTCAGTGATTGGGGCATCTCTTTCAGATATGCCCTATCTTGATGCACTCATGACACATCTTTCCTTGGTCCTTTGAATCATCATAGTCTTCTTAGGTGTCCGTTAGGAAGTAGTTATCTTCAAGAACTCAATCTCCATTAGGCATGATCAAAGCTTTGGCTCATATGAGAGCATCTTACAAGTTGGTTGGTCTGAGAGACTCTAGATGAGTGTCCAATAGTCGATTCAATCCATGGTAGAATTTGGCCACCTGTTGGGTAATATCCATAGGCACTCCATATTTTTGAAGTGTCACAAACTAAGAATAATAGGCCTTTGGGCTTAACCCTAGCTAGCACAAGGAAAAGAACTTGTTCATCTTGATGGTACGATAGGAAGGTGGCAAGTATATTTGTCTTATGGCCTTCTTGATATGTTCCTAGCTTACAAGGGTTTCCATTGTAGCATTGTGTCCACACCATTGCTTCCACCATGAGCGTGCCTCACCCAACTTGACAATCATGGCGTTATTAGTGCTCTTACTCCTGCTGTATCAAAATAATCCTCAAGGGTTTTCGATCCAAACTCTAGCTCCAATCTTATTGCCAAGTGGCACCTACACGAGGGGATGAGCACCTTCAATGGTTCTCTCTTATATGCACATGTTGACGGGATGAGCCAATGTTTGGGGTAATGTAAGTGAGCAGGGAGTAGTTAACCATATAATCGGGGGAAACTTTGCCCAGAGTTCAACACCAATTAATGGATGGTTGCGTGATTTCCTATGGGCACAAGCTTCCCAAGTTATTCAATCATACGGTTCTTCTCTCTCAGCATATGGTCTATTATTTTTAGGAGCCCATTTTGTTTGGGCCTCTAGCTTAATGTTTATATTCAGCGGTCGTGGATACTGGCAAGAACTCATTGAATCAATTGTTTGGGCCCATAACAAATTGAGGGTTGCTCCTGTCACACAGCCTAGGGCCTTGAGTATTGTACAAGGACGCATTGTAGGGGTGGCTCATTACCTCCTAGGTGGAATTGCTACAACATGGGCATTCTTCCTAGCAAGAATCATTGCAGTGGGATAATGGCTAGGAGGATTTGAGAAACACTATGGCATCAAGATTTCCAAAGTTCAGTCAGGGTTTGTCCCAAGACCCAACTACCCGTCGTATCTGGTTCGGCATAGCCACTGCACATGACTTCGAGAGTCACGATGATATTATCGACGAAAGACTCACCAAAAAATATTTGCTTCTCATTTTGGTCAGTTAGCTATAATTTTTCTTTGGACCTCAGGAAATTTGTTCCACATGGCTTGGCAGGGTAATTTTGAAGTGTGGGTGCAAGACCCATTACATGTAAGACCAATTGCTCATGCTATTTGGGATCCACACTTTGGTCAACCAGCTGTAGAAGCTTATACCTGAGGAGAAGCCACGGGTCCGGTAAATATCACTTATTATGGCATATACCAGTGGTGGTATACTATCGGTTTACGCGAAATCAAGATCTTTATGACGGAGCTATTTCTTACTAGCCATTTTTGCTTTGTTTCTATCAGTGGGTCAATTGCACTTACAACCTAAATGGAAACCAAACCTTTCCTTGTTCAAAAAGGTTGAGTCTCGCCTCAATCATCATTTATCGGGGCTTTTTGGTGTAATCTCCTTGGCTTGGGTGGGACACTTAATTCATGTAGCTATTCCCGAATCTAGAGGCGGACACGTAAGATGGGCGAATTTACTCACTGCATCTTCTCATCCCCAAGGGTTAGGACCATTCTTTTCAGGTTAGTGGAGTATTTATGCACAAAATACAGATTCCAATGATCATTCATTTAATGGTGCTCAAGGAGCAGGAACCGCTATTCTAACGCGTCTGGGAGGATTTTATCCACAGACTTAGAGTCTATGGTGGACCCATATTGCTCATCACCACCTAGCTATTGCTGTTGCGTTTATCATAGCTGGACACATGTACAGAACAAACTTTGGGATTGGACATAGCATAAAGGAGATCCTGGAGTCACATCTTTCGCCAAGGGGTAGATTGGGATGTGGACATAAAGAACTTTATGATACAGTCAACAACTCACTACATTTTCAATTAGGACTTGCTCTCGCCGCTTTAGGGGTCATCACTTCCTTAGTGGCACAACATATGTATTCCTTACCCGCTTATGCTTTTATAGCACAAGATTTTACCACCCAAGCCGCACTTAATACCCATCATCAATATATTGCTGGGTTTATCATGGTAGGGGCTTTTGCACTAGCAAAGTCTCCTTAGTTGATCTTTCATCTTTAATAGCAAAACAATAAACTCAAACAAGCTAGCCCCACATCCTATGCAAATAATTCATTGCCACATTATATCAAGCTACTTTTACAACATGCTATGTCCTCTATTCTATTATTAGAAGGTTGATAAGTTGCACACTGTCGGAGGGGTTTTTGTCGAAAGGTCGAATCCACCGGGGATCAGAAGTAGAAGGAAGTAGAGATAGAAGATTGAAGAGAAGATAGAGAATACCCAAGTGGTAAACACTACAAAAACAAATCACAATGAATTGAATTAATATGTATTGAAAGAACCTCGAATCTTTGCACTACTCAGAAGCAATCTCCAAGCATTAGTTCTTCTGGAGCTTCTTTGTAGAACAAAAATGTGGATTAGAAAAATCAGCTCTTTCTCTGCTACCCGGAACCCAAATCTGATGGCTCCATTGGCTCTGAAAGGGGGGTAAAACCCTAGGACACCTGGTCACGGATCTCCTAGATTACTCCTTCTTTCAGTTCAATCTGTAGTTTTCAGCCTGTTTACAGCGATCGCGACGCGTGCGATTTTGTCAATTTGTCTTTTTTATGAAAAATTTTCTGATTGGCTGAAAAAGCAACTAGCTTTTTGCATGCCATCCTAATCTAGAAGCTTTTTCTAACTTTTTTGGATTTTTATAATAAATAATATCAAAAATAGGCTAAAATTATCCAAAAATCTAATATTTTTGGATAATCCATGCAACTCACATTAGTACTAATGGCTCGGATCACATTGACTCTCTAGATCAATAGAGAAGTCAGATGATGATGCATTCCATACTTTTTCACACTGTGTCCTCATAACATCACAACATCCACCCCCTCTAAACCTGCACATCCTTTGGTATGTGCCAAAATCCTAGTTGTCCCCAGATTTTGAGTCCTCCTCATCCTCTGCAACCATATCCTTTGCTTCTTCATCGTCCATATCTTCCTGGCTAGCCCCTATATCATGGCCACTATTTTCTTCCAATTCTGGCAACTAATAGGTAGTAGATTCCTACCTTTTGAATAATTTAGTTCTTTTCCCTGCTATTGGAAGTTTTATGGCTGTCCTATCCAGCTCATTTAATGCATTAGTAGCATTATCAAACACCTGTCTTACCACATAGGGTCCAAACCATCTTTTGGAAACTTTACGCATGGCATTATGCTAGTTATCTAAACTGCTATCATAAACCAATTCCCAATCCCCATCTTGTATGGTTCTTGGTCTCAGTCTATGTCTTTTGTCAAACCGTTTCTTGTTCTGTATCCTTGGTGCCCTTAACTTTGTAGTTACTGCCTCTATGTCTTCTGACTTTCTTTCCAACTGTCTAATGTGTAAGGCCAACAACTCCTCTCGATTCAACTCCTCCTCCCAAGGTAACACACTCCATGTGATTGTCATCTCTTCTATCGGGATGATAGGTTTTTGACCATACATCAATTCTGCAGGCATATATCCTGTAACAGCACTATGAGTTGTTCTGTCAGTCCACAAAGCATAAGGGAGCAATCGTGGCTACTCTTTTATCTTCTCTCCACATGCTTTTGCCAATGCCTTTACAATAGGTGGATGACCTCTTTCACTTTTGCCATTTCCTTCATGGTTATAGGCTGAAGTTAAAGCAAGCTTTATCCCCAACTGTGCAAAGAAATCATGAGCTTCATTTGCATCCAACTCCCCCCTATCTGCTGTAATTTTCCCCACATAGCCATATCGACAAAAGATCTCTTCTAAGATAAAAGTACATGTGGCATTTGTCATCTTAGTACATAGAGCTCTCCCTTCCACTTGATTAGTCAAGTCTTCACGAGCAAGCATAAGATACCTCATTTGCCAAAGACATGTAGGCATTGTGACCAAATCCACCACCCACTTAAAATGAAGAGACAATGGATATGTGGGTTGCAATCCATCCTGATATCTCACAATTGAATACATTTGACATGTCGTACATGTTTCCACAAAGTGAGCAACATCCTTACACATACCCTTCCACCAATATCTTTCTTTGATCTTTGTAAAAGTACCCCAAACACCTCTATGACCAACCCACAAGCTTTCATGAAATTCTTGCACTACTTTTACTTGTGAAGCTCTGTCATCCAAAACTCGCAATGGCATACCCTGTTTCTTTTTAGCATGTTTCCATAAGTATCCATCTTTTAAGAAAAATTCATAGGCTTTCCTCTTGATCTTCTTAAACTCCTCATTTGACCATTCATCTCTCTTTGTTAATGTACTGAGATATTGACCAATTCTCAGCCACTCTCTTGCATATTTGTCTTCCAAAAACACTTCTACACAAGATGCAAAACATCTAAAGTGTATTCTCTTTGTTTTCCAAGCTTCTGTTAATGCTGTAGCAACACCTTGCATTACAAAATTCACTCTTGCAACATCATTTTCAGCCATAAGAAAGTCATTTTCTTCCTCCTCATCCATCATCCCATCTTCATTCTCATAACGTGTTTGAGATAACATGTCTGCCCACTGTGTTATCTCTTCTTGCAATATGCTGAAATTCAGGGTTCAAAGATTTAATGTATGCAATCCACCGGAGCATAGCAATGCATCCAAGGTAGCACAACTAGTAATCATACCCAATACCGGCAAACAATCAGTCTCAATGACTACATGAGCACCCATAAAATTCTCCTTATCACATTTAAGGGTTGTCACAATTCCCCATAATTCTCTTCTTATCTATGGATATCTTCTCTATCGTTCAATCAATACTTTTGCACGAAAGTGAATTGCATATCTTTGCCCTTCCTCATCATCTTGCCCAATTTCCCATCCAATCCCAATTGGGCTTGTATCAATAGTAATAATGATAGGCTTTCCATGTGAACAGTCAGCATTTCTCAACGTTGGAGCAGATTTTAAGAGTTGCTTCAATTTCTTCATTGCTTTCTGATGCTTCCTTTCCCAATGAAATTTCAGACCTTTCCTTAGAAGCTGATAAAGAGCATCGACTACATGTGCAAAGTGAGGAATCCATATCAAATAGAACACACATGTGCCCAAGAATCTATGGATCTCTGATACATTCGTACATACATCTTGCATTCTATCAATCCCATCTATTTTTGCTGGTGATGGCCTTCACCCATAAGGCCCACACATATGCCCAACAATCAAAACCTCTTCAACTCCAAAGACAGAATTTTGTCCAAAAAGAGTTAAATGCACCTCTTCTAGACGTGTTAAAATTCTCTCACAATCCACAATATGGTTTGCAACAAACTGTCTGCATCCATGAGCATCCATCTCTTCATTCTTTTCATCCACTACATACCCTTTGATTGGAACATCATCCAAGAAGGGCATAGTCAATTGTGGTATAAAATCCCTGAGTACCCTATTCATAGTATTTGTCATGTGTGCCACTGAGTTTGTTGCACCCTGTGGGAGAGTACACATCCGTACTAACCCCAAAGGAGTCTTCATGGTTGTGATATCCCTGCTTTCAATTGCAAGCTGAAACTGATCATACCCCGAGTAAAGATCACCCAAAGAATAGATCGCTCTGCCTGCAAAAGCCTTTGCAAATTCATCAACCACAGGACCTGCACCCACATTTCTTATGGTCACTTTATTGACTGATTGCATGTCTTGAATGAATCTCAAAGCCCCATTCTTTTTGGGCACAGTAAACCAACGATTTGAGTACGAGGCTCAAGAAGGCTCCAAGATCTTCATGCGAATCTTTTCATTTAGCAAATCCATCAGCTTTGGCAAGTAAGCTTTAGGCACTGGAATAGGCCTCAAGTTCCATGGTACATGTGGCACAGTAAATATGACCATAGGAGAGACAACATTTGGATCCACACAACCTATTTCACTTGGTTGAAATGCAAATGCCTTCCCATGTCTAGCCAACATCTGCATAAAACAGTTTCTCTCAGCAGGCAAAAGAAACCCTTCTGCACCAACTTTCAATTCCTGTAATGTTTCATATGTAAACCGATGACCTATATCTTTAGGATCCCGTAAGCTTGGCTACCTTGACACTTTTTCATACATACCCTCACTCTCTGGTGAAAGTGGCAAAGCAATTGGTTTCACCTTTTTGTCAATTGTCTTATACTTTGTCTCCACAAGTGCTTCAGCCCATTGTAATCCTTCCTGCTGACCAAACAATGCTATAACATCATACATATCCAAGGAACATACTGACAACACTTTGTTTTCAACCTCATTTTTTGCATGTATAGTTGCTGAAATTTTAGCCATAGTGTTAGTAATATTCAGCCCATAAAAGATGTCTGAAATGTCACCATTTTCAGTTTTAACAGCCCCAATGATCTCAGTTTCTTAATAGCCTGTTTCATAGATATGCGTTCAGCCCTACACATTGCTTCTATAGGCTTAAACCAACATGAATTGTTTGCTGTAAACTAAGAATTACCAATAGTAAATACATGCTTCATTTCATCAAGAGGCGAGTATACCCTCTAAAAAACACTACTGTAGCCCCGCATTACAACCGTGCTTAATGAAAATCCATGTCTTTGAATTCCCTTGCATTTGGAACCAAACGAGACTCTCGAAGTGTATCACGATTTCCAGGATGATTAACACAAACAGTAAGAAATTGGACTGCTTTCCTCCTAACTTTGCTTCTAACTCTTGCATAAGCAGAACCATTATCAAGTACCTTTGTTTCCATACGCACTCCTGTAATATAGGGCTATCCCAAAATCACTGCATATGAGGAATTATCTTGCACAAAGAAGTGTTGCTCTTCTTGTACATCACCAATTGTCACTTTTACATTAGGACATGCAGCATAGAGCTCCCCTGAAGAATTATTTCCAGGCCTCATACGCCAACCATGATCATTGTCCACAAGCCATGCACCATTTTTATACAATCCCCACTCAATGACATTTATCTTAGACCCATGGTCAAGTAAAGCAACACAAGGAGTTTCACGCTCCCCTATTTTCACTATCATTTTAGTGGTAGCTCTAGCTCAATGATTTCTTGTGTAGTGACTTCAAGGAATAAATCCTAGAGTCTCTTCTCCATATTGTTGCATTTGCCTTACTCCACCATGCATATTGCTACAAGACAATGCATTTTCAACCACTTTCTTCTCTTTTCCACATGTTGTCCATTGCTTGGAAGCATCCTGCATAGAGAATCCTGTACTTCATGCTCATATTCTGCCCGAATACCCAACAAACCTATTTTCTCTTCAAATTGCAGCAATGCACCAATGGTATCACCAAGAAACTAATGCCTTCTTTTAATTATGCCAATGATGTCATCATGAAATTCTCGCTTAGCAATGCCAAGCACCTCTCCCAAGGTAAATTCCACCCGACTATTTAAGATCCGTTCTTCAAGAACCTTCTTTAGATCTGTGGTTGTCTCAATGTCAGATTGCAACTTATATCTTGGCTGCTTTCCCTTCTTTTTGCTCTCTTGTTTGTTATCCTGTTTTTGCTCCTAACTGACCTCTTCCATAACATGCTCGGGAGGTAGCTGATTTGCAGCTTTAGGCTGATCCATACTTCTTCTTGTCATTCTTTTAGATGTCCTTGCAATATCTTCATTTCTTTTTCGTTTTTCTTACACAAGTACATCCGTGTTTTGTACCTTTGCTAAATATGCATACACTGAATATGCATCTACCAGTGATTCCCAACCAGTTATGCCATGAATGTCTTGCCCTGCATGAGATATTTCACTATCAGTGACCTTTCTCTTTTCAGCTGCATGTAAAGCATGTGCCCATATTTCAGCCTTTGGACGAACCATCACTTGGCCATGCATTCTATCCAACTGTAGACCAAAAGTAGAAGCATATACTGCTGCATAAGCATTTCGGACAGCCAAGTCTTCCAACAACTTCTGCATACCTCCCTTTCCAAAATTCAAAGCAAGAGAAAATCTCGTTTCTTGTGCATGGATCTTGCCATCTTTCCAAAAGATAAGCTGTTGTGCTAAGGCCTCTTGATAGGTAGCAAAATCCTTTCTCTTGTGCTGCAAACTGTCACACCACATACATCTTTTTCTAGGCTTAGGGACTGTTGCACGTTCCCTTTCCTCTTGTCCTTTTTCGTCCAATTTTGCAACCTTCAATTGAAGATCCCGCATCCCTTTGACCAATTCATCCAAGACATCTTCCCTAACAGAGGGAACAATAGTAGGTACAGTCATAGGGTTAACCACAGAAGTAGATGGCTTACTGGATACATAAACTGTCTTGCTCATAACAAGGGCAAGCTAGAGACATGCAATCTTTCTCTTCTTCTATGCTTCTTCACAAGTGCAGTAACAGCTTCCTTGACATGTCTCCACTCTATTTTCAAACCTGTCTCTGCAGTCTGATCCTGCAGTAAATCATCAAGCTTCCCTTGAAGCTCAGGATTAGCCACCTGTAGAAACAATTCAATTTTCTGACTTGCAAGAGCTTGTTGTTTTGCAAGATCCAACTGCTCAAATCGACTTTCAAATTCTCTTAACAATTCTATAGCCACAAGACCCTTATTGGGTTGTATAACCCACTCCTAAAAAGTCTTGCATGTAATCAAACCGGTGTCCTCAATGTAAAATTCTTCCCGAGTGTCTTCTTGAAGGCTACCCAGTCTGCATCCTGCAAGTATAATTCAGTAATCTGTGCTTTTAGTTCATGAATAGTAATATGTACAAAATACCGGCTCCATGCAGATTGAGCCACTCCAAAGAATTCCATCTTCTGAGCATAGGTATGTACATATACAGTTACATTCCTACCATTGAATAACTTCACCTCACACTCAACTGCTTGCAAAGCATTCATCACAACACTTTCTATTTGAGCTGAAGCTTGCATCACCTGTTGTTGTTGTTGTACCTGCATAAGCATGTTCATATTTTGCACCAACTGTTGCAAAACATCACTGGAGAATGTATTCAAAGATTCTCCCATCTTGTCTTTCCTTCTTCTGACGACCTTTCACGTCGGGTTTACCAATGTCGGAGGGGTTTTTGTCGAAAGGTGGAATCCACCGGGGATCAAAAGTAAAAGGAAGTAGAGATAGGAGATGGAAGAGAAGATAGAGAATACATAAGTGGTAAACATGACAAAAACAAATCACAATGAATTGAATTAATATGCATTGAAAGAACCTGGAATCTTTGCACTACTTAGAAGTAATCTCTAGGCATTAGTTCCCTTGGAGCTCCTTCGTAGACCAAAAACGTGGATTTAAAAAATCAGCTCTTTCTCTGCTACCCGGAACCCAAATTTGATGCCTCCGTTGGCTTCGAAAGGGGGGTAAAACCCTAGGACACCTGCTCACGGATCTCTTAGATTACTCCTTCTTTCAGTTCAATCTGCAGTTTTCAGCCTGTTTACAGTGATCGCGATGCACGCAATTTCGTCAATCTATCTTTTTTATGAAAAATCTCCTGACTGGCTAAAAAAGCAACTAGCTTTTTGCATGCCATCCTAATCTAGAAGCTTTTTCTAACTTTTTCATATTTTTACAATAAATAATATCAAAAATAGGCTAAATTTATCCAAAATTCTAATATTTTTGGATAGTCCATGCAACTCACACTAGTACTAATGGCTCGAATCACATTGACTCTCTAGATCAATAGAGAAGTCGAATGATGATGCATTCCATACTTTTTCACACTGTGTTCTCATAACATCACGAAAATGCTCGGAACACAAAAATTAATTGAATATATTCATAATTATAGGTAACTATTAGGCCGCTCGACTAAACATACCAATAGTCACGAAATTCATATAAGCTACCGAGGAGTAGGCAATAATCTTTTTTAGATTGATTTGTCTTATGGTAGTTAAGGGCGTATATATGACTACAATCATGCTTAAGGTATAAAGGAAAGGAGTGAAATAAAGCGTCACTTCAGGAAACATGGGTATGGAGAATCTTAATAAACCATAGGTTCCCAATTTTAAAAGAATTCCTGCCAAGATTATAGATCCAGCTGTAAGTGCCTCTACATAAGCCTCAAATAACCAAATATGAACTGGTACCACAAGCACTTTTATAGCAAAAGAGACGAAAAGGGCAAGCCGTAACAAAATTTAACATCATTCACTAAATCCTTAGTTAATAATACATGTGAATCAATAGTTCTTGCCTGGAAAAAAATCAATAGAATAGCTAGAAACATAAAGACGGATCCAAATAGAGTATATAAAAAAAACTAATATACCGCTCATATCTTTCTTTATCTAAAACCCCATACTTCTAGAATAATGGGAGAGTCAAAAATAGGCCCCTTATTTTACTTTAGGAAATAGGCCAAAAAAAGGCTCCAATAAGTACCCAATCCCTGCTTAAAGAACCATATGTGATACTTTCGCACCATATGGCTCCATTTTAAGATAGCAAATGACCTGGCTCTTGTTAATTGCCCGTGATAACCACTATTGGTCTTGAAATTGAATCCATTGTCATGATTCTATTTTTTTCATTTTTAGGCTCACCCTAGCAAGCATTTCTCATGCCTTTTATCTAGAATGGGTTAATGAGTACATCATCTTATATCATATATGTGTTTTCTTGTTTTGCTTGTAAGCGTTTTTGGGATATCTGGCTAGAAACCAATCAATTTTAGATGCATGGGTTTTCTGTCCACTTGCCAACAAGTTAGATCATAAACCTTGCCTAATTTTCCCTTAAAAGGGAAGCCCTTTTACTATTTTGCTAGCCATATACATGAAGCTTTTACGAATTTTGTTCATCATGTTGTAAAAGACAAAGGTTCATAGGAAAGTAATTTTGTTTTCTGAAATTAATATATTAAAGCACGGTTGATGTGAATTGCTCGAACTTGAGCCTTTCACTTTTCTATGCTAGGGTGAAACCTTTTTCTATCCATCATTCATAGGTCCTTAGAGTAGTTAATAATTAAACCAGGAAACCCTTGCCATAAAAGACCAGCCGGCCAAACAGGCTAAAAGCGGCAAATTATTGGACCTTGACAATCAATAATCATCCAAACTTCATAACATAACACAAGCCGTTGCAATATTTGCAACGGGCCTCTTAAAATGCCTTAGTTGTCGACACGACATAGGCTAGTTTGGTAGGTTGGGCAGACTTTCGTATTCTCATTGAAAAAAAGTTTTCCTTTTCTCTAGCTTGAAAATATTTTTTCAACAAGCAGGCTCTTTAGCTCTAATACCTCTGTCGAAAATTCCTAGTTACAAACACAACTGCTTCATTTGCCACTAGAAAGGTTGCCATATCTGGAATTTCAAGGAAGCGCCTATCCGGACAAGTATAAAATCTTTTGCTGCTTTCAAATGAGAAAAAAAATGACCTTATAAACCCATTCTCTTATCTTGTTCCATTTTAAAGCTCCCTTAATCAAGTAAACACCACGTGCCTTGTCAGCTCGTTATCTGCTTCTGAGCAGATAACCTAAACAAATGCTGTGGTAGCAATGTTGTAATTATTGAAGCTCGCAATGCGTTTGCATGGCTTTTGCTACACTTAAGAGATTTTGGTTAAAAATTTACTTGCTCAACCTTTGCAAGTAAATGGAAACTCCTATGTTATAAACCCTCTATGTAACCAAGGGACATTTCCTCTACAGTTAAGTGATTACATTTGTACCCTATAGAAATTAAAGTAAATCTAATGGAAGGTGCTCACCCCTTGACCCGCTGGTATCTGCTGGTTTATTTTGAAAGGATTCTATGGGTTTTTAGCAATATAAGTAAAGTCAACGAAACTAATTTCTAAACCTGTAGTCAAACTCATTGAATGTTGATCCACATGATTGCATATATTTTGCCCGTATATGCAATCCATTTTAGGCTTTATTTATATTGTTAGCATATCCTTTTTTTATCTCATCATGATAGAGGATAATTTGATATTATGTTCCCAATTGGAAATTAGGAAAGTAGCTTTGGAAATACAATAGAAATTGCTTCCTATATGGTGTGAGCTTTCTTATAATCTAATCAAAATTAAATAGGCCAACTTATTATTTAAAAAATCCCATCTATGTAAAAAAACAAGCAGTGCTTCCGCAATCGAGATTACTGTGAAATCTTGTCCTTTCATTCCATTATGTTCTTCTCTTTTTGTCTCTACTTTTTATGCTGG
Organism: Lygodium microphyllum; assembly: GCF_053477565.2. Taxonomy (NCBI): domain Eukaryota; kingdom Viridiplantae; phylum Streptophyta; class Polypodiopsida; order Schizaeales; family Lygodiaceae; genus Lygodium; species Lygodium microphyllum. The sequence continues at coordinate 74,610,883 of NC_141144.1, forward strand.
TCATTTTCCTTTTTGAACTTTTTAGATCTTAGAATCGCTATGACCGGTTCACATCTAATTTCAGAAGCCAAGAGTAATCTTTTATACGAGTAGTATTGAATGCTTTAATTCTTTTATGGTAACTTTTGTTATGGCCGGGCCACCAAAAGCAATCCGTTAAAAGTCTTCTTTTGAGATTAGGACAAATATTTCTATTGACTCCACAAATAGCCGACGAGTTTACGTCCATCCCCAGGCATTAGATACAATCCGTCACCCTTGTAGCCATCATCTGCAATTCACGCAAGTGTGCCCGCACCCTATATATACCTGAAAGCACCCTTTTCCGCATGTCCATATGATATTTAAGTAGGAAAATTGGGATCTCAGAGTACCCATTCAACAAAGAACTTCCCGCCAATTGCAAATAGGTCATCTGACACATTCGGCAATCAATACTATGCCTACACATAAGACTACCGTTTACTAAAAGCTTTGGGAGGATAATTCGAATCCAACCACTTAAAAGAGTTTATTGCACAAAGCTCCTATCCGTAGGGGGATTTATCCCGACGAAGATCAGAGGTCCGGCTCCACATGACATAGAGATTAACACGCTTTCAAAAAAAATGTGAAAAAGTAAGATATCCAACATACGGAATACAACAATCATAAAAAAATCACCAATTAAAAGTGCTATTACATACTCCTTTCTGAAACTCTCAATACTAAACCAACCTACTAAAATGCAAATGAGAATTAAAAACCTAGTCAAGACTACCAAAAACAAAAAAATACCATCCATACCTATAACAAGGCTTATGTCTAAGTAGGGAAGCCATCAAATGATTTCCACAAATTAAAATTTGGCTGTGGAATTATCAAATCATATCCAAAAGACTGAAAAATACAGAAAAGTCATAAAAAAAGCACATGAACCAATAATTCATATCCGTCGTATTTCAGAATCAGGAAAGACCAGAAAGATAATGCTTCCTAACAAAGGACACAAAATAAGACCACTAAGATGGAATTTCGCTAGTAACGTCATTTCAATTATCCATTCAATCCTTCCCCCATCTCTCTATCTTCCATATGCATGAAATTCAATGAGAAGAATAAAAACCGGCACCCATTATGTATTCTTGGCTAGCTATTGAATCTATACATCAGTGCATTCCGACAATAGCCAAAGCTTTAGATTGGCTATTCGTAAAGGTTGATGATGATTTCTTAGTAAGTTATTAGCTTTTACTAACAATCATAAGCGGAATGACCATTGGCAAGGCGAATCATCTTACTGCCTCGAACAGTTCTCCATTAGCGTAGGGCACATTCCTAAGAGTGAAATACTTTTCATCTCAGATGGAAGGTCAATGGGGACGCCTGTCCTTTCTAACTGTGATACTTACAGGTGTGAACACGGGTGAAGCCGTACATAGGTGGTGCCACAATATTCATATCTCAAGTGCTAACATCTATGTAATTTCATTGTTTAGTGAAATTCCAATTATTATTTGATCTATTATAGCTAGCTACATTTATTCATTTATTTATTTTTCTAAAATGATTTCCTAACTTTTTGGCAGACAGTTGATGTGTAGAGCAAGATGAATTGGATACACACAGCAAGGGCAATTTATTCCATAGGCTTCTTCATTGAACTATTTAAATAAATGTATCATTGATATTTGAGATTCTAGGAGACATATTGAAGATATTTTAGAAATATTTTATGACTCTTAAGAGTTATGAGTTGTGTAACTAATTGCAACCATCTATTTAGTGAACTCAAACTCTTTTATGAAAAGAATGATTGTAAAGGGCCTATCTTTGGGCAAAGCAAGATTCATTTTAATATTATAAATACAGCACGAAGGAGATGCTCACTCCATGTATGAGGGGAGATTGCATCCAATAGTGTGTTGCTCAATTTTACCTTACTTTTCTTTAAGTCTATTTTGAGTTTTATGAGTCATGCTTTCATTTTTATAAGAAAGTGAGGGAGAGCTTTTTCTACTTACTATGCACAAGCCTCGCATTCGATCTATGCAACAAGTCTCAACATTGGATCCATTTTTCATGAACCTAAGTAGCTTGATTTTCTTCAAGAGAAACTTATTTTCCTAGAGATTAGCACCACCCATGTTGCTAGAAGGTGCCTAATAATTAAGATAATATCAGTTAGGCCGTTCCTTTAGGATAGATGCAACTCTTTTGTTCTTGACTTATAAGTCAAAATGTTAAGGCAACACATGCATAACTTATTGACAACTGATTCATTTTTCTTTGATACCACATATAACATGCTTGACTGAGGAGTTCTTATACTTCATTACTTCTTGTAAGTGCCACATCAATAGGGTCTGACCCCAAAAAGTTACTTTTTCCCTCCCTCTCAAAAAATTATCTTTTCCATCTCTTATTCATCAAAATATTTTCATTCTCTATTTTTCCCTTTAATCCTTCTAAATCAAAGTTACATTGAAAAAATATATCTATAACATTTCCTCCCCTATCTTACATTTCCTAATGAAATCACTTAGGGATGTAAGCAATAGTAAGAGAAATGTGGATTTGCATATTTGTATGGATGAAGAGTATGCTATTGCAATGACCCCTTATAGCAAGCATGGCCCAGATGCAAGAATTGCATTTCAAGATAGAATGAAAAATATTGATCTTTGGGTAGATGGTTCCTTGTATCTAAAAGACACTAGCACTAGGCTAAATCCACCTTTTAATTCCATTTCTTTGTTGCTCACTTTTGTTGGTAATGATAAATAGAGCATTATTAGGTTATTGCAAATGCTTAGATGGCAATATTCATATGCATCAATATTACCCATATTGTAATGTCCTCCCCTCATCCTGCATGAACACAAGCTTGGGGGGGGATTAACTAAGGGTTATAAACCTTAGTTTTTTTTTTAAAAAAGGGAGAGTTTACATGATCATCATTAGTGAATCACTGCTAGCCACCATTAACAACATCCTGACATCGTGCATATCATCTCGAGCTATTGGTAGTCTTGTCCTTCCCATGTGACTAGTAATAACACTCATCGTGAACATATGAGGGGGAGAGAAGTCTTGTTATTTCCAACAAAGGGAGGAGGAGTAAGAATACCCCTCCTAAGGCTATAAAAACCTTAGTGATTGGGCTTTCGCCTTTGCGAAGGAGGGTGCCGTATGTTGAGAGAGAGAGAGAGAGAGAGAGAGAGAGGAAAAAAGATAGAGAAGAAAAGAGAGAGACAAGAGGTAGGGAGAGGGAAGAAGAGATAGTGGGAGAGAGAAGAAGGGATAGAGAAAGAGAGAAAAGAAGGAACACACACACACACACACACACAAGGATTGAGAAGAAGTATAGGAAGAGAGGAGGAGGGAAGATTAAGAGAGATAGAGGATTGAGAGAGGAGAGAGGAGAGAGATATCTAACAAGAGGATTTGATTCCATAGCCAACACATCAGGGAGGAGGACATAAGCATAAAGCGATATCAACTCATAATAGGAAAATCCACCACCAGATAGCACTTATAACTCTCAAGGTAATATCTCAAACTCTTATTAGTTTCAATTGGCCATGGATGCCATGCAATTGGTAGGTTGCATTGACTGGGAACAAGTTTTCTTCTCTATCTTACCTTCTCTCTATTATCAATAGAATTTTCTTTTAACATCTATAGCTCACCTACCTCCCCTCCACACTATTGTATGGTATCAATCTTTATGGTTGCATGAAATTGAGATCCCCACAATTGCCAAAACATGATCTCTAGTTTGATGATTGCATATCAATATCTACTTAAGAAAGAAACCTTAAAAGAGTTTACGCTTGTTAAAGCAAGAAATTGTTCTTGAGACCATCCTAAATATAAAAGAGGATCAATGAACATAAAGGACAATCTAGAATTTTTGTAGAGAAAAACCTTGACAGCCTAGAGAAAAACCTTGACAGCCTAAAATACTCATCAAATAATGTATTCCAAGGACTACCTTGAAATGATGCAAGGTAATTGAAGTACAATTGCACATACTGGGGAAGACTAGTTTATTTCTAGTACTAGTTGTTGATATTGTACCTCTAACATAACAAGAATAAGTTGTTGTGAATTGCATCTTATTTTGCAAGTTTCCAAAGGACTTTGTTTTAGTTTGTTGAATTTGTCTTTAAGAAAAGGCTTATTTTTATGGAATATTCAAAATTCTTGTTGGGTTGATGTTATAGAAAATGAATGTTTTCCTAGTTGTTGATGATAGGATGATTGCCTTGGTTGTGTATTTGTATAAAAGGTCTTGTGAGGCCTCATGGTGGGCAGAATCCAAGTTATGCACTAAATCTCACCCAAGGTTAGTTACAGAGCCCTTCATCAAGGGGTTGTTTGACTATGTTGGAGGCTAGGACCCTCGGCCCCAGATGTGAGAGGTCTCTTTGTAGGGAGGACATTAGGTTAGGAGGTGACAAGGGGGCTTTGGTGGTAAATCCCCTGGGTCTTTTGTCAAGGACCCCAACCTAGCCCCTAGACCCCATGATGGACTTCTTGGAAGACCATACTACTAGATAAGGATGGATTGTGGATCGTGCTTGAGATTTTGACTGACAAGTCTTGGATTCAAGAATATAATGCTAAGGTGGTGTTGCATCTTGGAGAAGATGCAGGATAAATATTCTTGTTTTGTAACTACTTTCAAAGGATTGTTTGATATTGTATTTGTATCTATGATAATAATTACATGAAGGAGATGGTGTTTAAATGGCTAATTAATGAAGCTATCTTCGCATGTCAAATATAAATATGTTAATATAATTAGATAACTAAAATGCCCCTTGAGGAAAGTGAGAGGGTGAGATCCCCCATGGGCCCATTCTATGGATGGGTGGTCTTAGTGAGCCAAGAGATTTCCTTCAAGGCACTAGAATTAGGAAGCAACTAAATGCATGATCACCTAGTGTGTCGTCTTAGACCCTAATCAATGTTGTTTTAGGGGACCATAGTTGAGACTATACCCTATGGGTAGAGGGGTCAAAGTGTATCACTCCCCCTTGTTTCTCACTCTCCTTGAACCAAGTCCAGCATTGAACTACAATGGTTTGAATTGACTTGCGAATGTAGTCGCTCAAGGACAAACTATTAAGCAACCTTACATTGAATTAGAAACTTGGATTCAGGTTGACTGAAGGGAGAAGCCCAAGTGGAAGCACAAGAAAGTGAAAGCAAGAGAGGTGTGAACTATGGTAGATGGAGCAAGAGAGCAAGAGAGAGAGACTCAAGATGTGGGAACTCCAACATTCACAATGTGTGATCAGTCTTCCCTTTATTCAAATGTCACTGAAAGAATAAAGAATGAAGTGATAGTGATGGACACCCACTACCTGTAATGTGCAGGTGCGGGTATTGTCAATGTAGTAATACATGAGCGACTAGTAACAGGTGCCTTTACCCCCAACAACCTCACACTTAAAGGTGAATTTTCCTTGAGTGAAGAGGGAACAAGGAAAAAAAGTGATGAAGTACAATTGTACATAGAGCACAAATGATGCAGAATAAAGGTCATCTCATCCAATGCCCATCAACTTTGTATGGAAGGCAAAATTATCTATTGAGAGACTTTTTTTGAGTAGATCTGCAAGATTTTGGTCAGTTGAGATCTTGACAAGGTCAATAGACTTGTCCTCAATGACCTCTCTAATAAAGTGGTATGGTACCTCAATGTGCTTCATCTTCACATGGATGATCATATTCTTAGCTAACTGGATAGCACTCATAGAATCCGAATATAGTATAAGGGCCATGTCAGTCATACCAAGGTTTGCTATCAGATGGGATAACTAGAGAGCCTCCTTACAAGCCTCAATGGTTGCAACATACTCAGCCTTTGTAGTAGAGAGGGCCATGCATTTTTTCACCCTGGACATCCAAGAAATAACACCCCCAGCAAAGGTAAACACATAGCCAAAGGTGGATTTCCTACTATCTACATGTCTTGCATAATTAGAGTATGTATATCCCACGACTCTTGTATCTTGGCCACCACAACATATATACATATATGTTGTGCCCTTTAGGTACCTCATGATACCCTTGAGACAGCATCCCAATGTTGCTTGCCAGGTGTAGCCATATAGCATGCCACAACTCCCACTGCAAAATCTATATCAAGACAAGTGGCTATCATGGCATACATTAAATTGCTTGCTATGGATGCATAAGGGATCTTGGTCATCTCGGTCTTCTACTCATCAGACTGTAGACAAGAGTGCAGACAATCGGCCTAGCTCACCTTCATATGAGAAGGCAAAGGATAGCCAATATGCTTAACATCATGCATATGAAACCGCTCAAGGACCTTTTGGATATACTTATTCTGTGATAAGTAAAGGAGCCCTTGAGAGCGGTCACACGTAAATGCGCATCCCAAGAATATGTGAGACCTGCCCCATGTCTTTCATCTCAAAGCTCTTCTTGAGCTGACTTTTCAGAGCGTCCAGCTCATTAAGAGCTCTCCCAGAAATCAACGTCATGCATAGAGAGTGCAAAAAAAAAATCAAAAGGTTGCCATCACAAGCCTTCTTTGTGTATAAACACGGATCCATATCACTGCGTGTATAGCCTTGTGAATATATAAAAGCATCAAACTTGTAGTATCATTTTCTAGGTGCTTGCTTAAGGCCACAAAGGCCCTTTCTCAATCTACACATTAGGTGTTCCATACCTCTTTCCTCAAAGCCTTTAGGATACTCCATATAAGTCTCCTCATGCAAGTCCCCATGTAAGAAAATTGTCTTAACATCCATTTGTTAAAGGTCTAGATCTAACTGAAAAACTAATGCTAGTACCAGGAGATTAGAGTAGTCATCTTGACTACAAGAGAAAAAACTTCCTCAAAGTCAATACCATGCTCCTGTTTAAAACCCTTAGCAACCAATCTGGCCTTATAGGCAAGCCTGGGGCATCTATGGGTACTCTTCAACTTTTACACCCACTTGCATGGCAATGCACACTTTCCACCGGGCAAAGGAACCAACTTCCACGTATGTTTTTTCTATGAAGAGTCAAACTGTGATTGCATGGACTTCTCCCAAGAGTGATTATCACCATGACACATGGCCTCATCATAAGTGAGAGGCTCACTTGTATCTGTCACTATCATATAATTAATGGAAGGCTCAAACCACTCATGAGGACATTTGGCTCCTCTAGTGGAGCATCTTAAGGCATGTTGAGGAGCCTGCACATTCTGTCTAACATCATGGTCATGGGCCACTGGAGTATCAAATGTTGCTGCTACAGGCTATCTAGCTAGCTGTATAGGAGCAAGAGGCTCCTCTTGAAATATAAACCTATGTATCTCTACTATTGGCTGTGGCTACTTATGTATCTTTTCCTCATGGAAAATTACATCATGGGTGTGGATGACTTTTCGAGCCTGTGGATCCCATAGGCAGCGATAGCCCATCTCACCTACATCCCCATAACCAAGAAAGATGTATTTCACAGACTTAGGATCCGACTTTGTGCGCTTGTCCTTGGGTACATGGAAAAAAGTCTCACAACCAAAGGCATACAACTGAGCATACGAGGGAGGTTTTCCAGACCACATCTCCTCTACAACCTCAAAGTTGATAGTACTGCAAGGAGATTGATTGATCAAGTGTACGGCAATAGTTACTAGCTTAGTCCAAAATTGATGTGGTAAGCATGCTTGGCTAAGCATGCTACAGACCCTTTCCTGTATTGTCCTGTTCATGTACTCAGCCATACCATTCTAGGGTGGGATGTAGGGGAAATCATCAATTGATGCTTAATACCCCTCTCATTGCAAAACTGCTCAAAGGCTTTAGAGACATACTCACCCCTATTATTTGACCGTAGGAATTTCAGCCTATACTCAAACTAGTTCTCAACCAATGCAAACCAACATTGAAAGGTAGTCAAAACATCGGATTTCAGCTTTATGGGATATTCCTAGACCTTATGTGAGTAATCATCAATGAATGTGACAAAGTATTTTGTGCCTTATAATGATTGATAGGGCGGCATAGGTCCACAAACATCAAAATGAATAGGAGCCAAAGGCTCACCCATGCGCAGAGTGTTGGACTTCTTATGTGCACTATGTGTTAGCCTACCATATAAATAATGATCACATGACTTAAAACACTTACAATCAACAAGGGGAGAAAGATGCTACAAATGAGTAAGCATTTTCATTCCCTTTAAGGACATGTGCTAAGGCGACGATGTCAAAGAGAAACATGTGGAATTGTAGCCATAGAAAAAACATAATCTATGAATCTAGATACAACCAAGGGATATAAAGTGTGAGAACAAAGTTCCCATGTGTCCTTCCCTTGATATGCCCTAAGTTCAAAGTGGGGGGGTAGGCATGGAGCTGACGGACCAAGGCCATCGGGCATGCCTAACCTGAGGACCCCTAGGTGTAGTGTTTGTGGCACTCTGATATACATGGAAAAGCTCATTATTCGTTTCCTTTTTCTTCGAGTGGGTCTTTTTTTGTTTTCTCTTTTCTTTTTCTTTTTCTTTGATCTTTTTTTGTTTTGGAGATGCATTGGGAGGGGGCATGCTAGACATCATCCTGATGCTCTACAATAGTTACATTCCGAGGGGAACCAAAGAGATTTACCAAGGAATGCATGGCTTGGCATGGATCCCTTTTCTCTTCTGACTACACTTGTTGTGGCGGCCATGGAGGTGTTGGGTTCATGCACTCATTCAGTCTTTCTTTGATCTAATTTAGAGTCACACCCTTCTTTGTGGACCAGCTCTAGTGGCTCCTGTTGAGGCGATTGTATTTGTTGTTTTGGCTCCCCAAACCGCTAGCAAGGAGAGTTCCTGTAAGGTTCATCTAGTTGAGATTAGGAGAGCACATTGCTCCTCTGCTCCTAAGCCAATGTTAGACTTAGGTGTCATGGCATGAGTCCATGTTGCAACGATGTGCCAGCTTGTAGGCTAAATCTTTGATTCCATCTTCATTAGAGTAATCTCCTCCTCCCTTTTTGCCTTAGTTGTTCTTCCTCCTCTTCTGGCATTTGCTTGCACTCTTCTTCTAATTTCTTTGATCCCTCCTCCACCCTTTGTAGCTCTCTATTTACTTTGGAGGTGGATCAAGTTCTTCTTATGGGGATTTTGAGAGTGTGATCTTTTCTTTCCGCTTGACTTGACAATTTTTGAGCCTTGGTGCTCACAGATTGTCCTCTTTCTCTCTTACTGTTGAGATGGTTGGTCATTCTCCTTTTTATTAGTAATTCTCTCCATGTTGTCCTACTATTCCTTGTGGACTTTGTCTCCCTCTTGTTCTTGGATTGGTGACAACAGCTCACCCCTAACACATCCCTCCTTGGGTATTTCTCAGTCCTGCTACTGGCTAAACCTAGGGCCTTCTCCACCATCGCAGGGCTCCACTCCACCTCTACTTGACGAGCTTCTTCTCCTCTTCTTACCATCACCATGCCACAGTTTCTTTTGGCCTCAAAGCTCCTAAAAAATTTTGCACATTTGTTGTAATCGATAGCCTGCCCCATCTTCTCTACATACTTCTATAGAGACTGCATTGGTCTAGAAGTTGTTTTATGGTTGGCTCCTCCATGATGGTGTCTTTTAGGTTTAGGATAAGATTTAATGTAAACTATTTGAAACCCCTTGTTTCCACCATTAAACCATACTTTGCTTGCTCTTCCACCGTGAATGGGAGCTTGCCACCTTAATCTTGCCTCAGATGTAGAGTCTACTGGCCAAGAAAGAGAGAGTAGCAGATGACAATGCTTTGGGCCGTGCTCAAATGCAATGTGTGCTTTTTGCAAAGGAGATTTTCTCTTCCTGTGGGGATTCCATCATGGCTCTTTGTTCTTGGTATTTTTGTCACTTTCCCCATAATGGTTCTTTGTGGGGTTAGTGGTCTTGTGGTGACTTGGACATTGAATACTTTTGTACAGAGACCTGTGTCATCTTGCATTCACTTGGTAACTTGTGAGAGTACATGCAAGTCATATGCTTCAATTATAATGGAAAGGTGTAGCTCAAAGAGACATCACTTATCTAAATCCCATGGTGTTGACTTCAATGCATATCACCTACGCTTGATTATCATTGCTTGTGTGTGCTGACTTTACTTTTTTTAGTATTATTTATACATAGTCACAAAAATCATTGTTTATTTATGTACACTTTATGAATCCATGTCACTTCGTGAGGATAAAAACCAATTGTAGAACTCAGGATTGTACTGGAGTGTGGCACATGCATCTAGTACTCGTGGCAGCCTACTCAATAACAACAAATATTTTGCAACATGGAGTAGCATGGCAACATGTAGCTCCTCCTCAGTGAGAATTTTATCAATCAGAGAGTTCTCTTGGATAGCTCCGGCTATGGCCATACCCCGAATGGTAGTTAGTACTCAAAAGGAAGTTGGCGCCACATAGGTTGGGTCTCTTTGAGATCGCCATTTAGCCAATTGCTCCTCTGAGACTATCATAATTTGGGCTCTAAGTTCGGCCATTGTAGTGCGGTTTTCAAACCAACATTTTTCAAATTGACTTTGACCCTCTGATTTTCGCTTTAGTTTCTCTATCTCCAAGAGGTTTAGTTGGCAAAGTTCTTCATTGAATGTCATAATTAAGCATAGTTCGTCAGCCTCCTCGTCAGAGATGAGTCGCATGCGTTCATGTACGAGCTTGTCATAGTGCTCTTAAGATATTCTTGCTCTTCCCAGGATAGAGGATACGGTAAGTGTTCCTCAAGCTACTCCCTGGGGAATGTGCCCATGTCTGCAAGGACGTAGACATGTGCAAATAATTTGAGCTTAGCATCCAACTTAGTCAAGCACTTTGTGACACTTGTATGTTCTATGAAAGCTTTCTCGGTTGCTATCCCATGCAAGGTTCTGGGTGTTTGCCTAGGCTTTAGCATAGTTGGGGGCTTAGGCCTAGCTGAGCAAGATTGGTTAATGCTAGGATTGCTTATGTCCTCAGGGTTTTCATGTTTCTCCTAAGGCTTTGTTGCAAGTGTGTCATGGTTCTCCTCGAATGTGACTAGTTAGTTTTGTCAACTTGTTGTGACTGTGTTGTATCCACTCTTAATTGGTCAATGTAAGTTCTGTTGTTGGTGGATTGAGTGTTGCAAGAAACCGTTGATGGTAATGGTTGGTTTGACTTATCAGAACACATGGATGTATTTGAGGTTTCATCGCTGTTAGGAGACATGGCAATGGGTTCATTCGTCGATGGAATCGAGGCTTTATTCCTTAGCTCTTCAACACTCTTAGTCTCAAACCCCTTGGTGTCTACAACCACTTGCAACTGTTGTTGTTTTCACAGTTTTCTCCTCTTTTTCTTGGGCAATTGAGGTGTATCCTTTAAAGATTCAGGACCTTGAACTAGGTCAGCCATCATTTATGTGCTTGGTTGGGCCTCAACATTCCCTATTTCTAGTGTGTCCTCATGGGACACAGTTGCGGCCTGCTAGAGAGTCTCGCTAGGTTGTGAGGGTACAACTACCTCTCTTTTTGGAGAGTCTAGATCTTCAACTAATTCCCCTCCATTTAGCCCCTCATCTAATTGCATCGGCAGTTGCTCCTGGTTTGACATTTGCTCTAGACTCTTGTTCTTACCCATTAAAACATGACTCCATTGCTTCTTATCAGAGCTGGTGTTGTGTTTAGAGCTATTTTTCTCTTGCTCTGGAGGTTCGAGTGACTCTAGTGTAGATCCAAGAGACGGTTTAGGGTTCCTATCATGTAGGCTTGGACAAAACCTGGTGAAGAAGTCAAGGTTGTATTGATGGGAAGCATAGAGATCTAAGATTGTAGGGTCTTGAGTGAGGAAGAAGACATACGTGCTAACATCAAGTACCATGCTTCTTTCTCCTAGCCTACTAGCCACGTGTAGATCTTCTTCTAGAAGTAGTTCATCATACAAGGGATGTTTTTGGACAGTGCCAGAAAGTTGGAGCTCATGGACCATTTCCAACACTCTTTATGAGGTCGGGGCAGCGTACGTGGGATTATGTATTGATGTCCAAAGGGCTTTTCTTTGCTCAGTGAGTGTCATTAGTCGATGGCCAATTTTGGTTGCCAAACTTTGGTTGGAGTACCATTTTTGCACAAAGTTACCTTGTCCTTTCCCTTTTTGTTTGATTGCTTCGAGATTTTCCTTGTTTGTCTCACATTGAGCAGTATAGAGTGAGGGTATCGAGCACAATTCTCTAGTTGTGGCCTTTGGGATGTCCTTTATGACTTCCTAAAAAAAAACTACATAACGGGAGCAAACATGTTGTTGCTCATCCCAAGCCAGCAGGGATTTGGCTATGAGATTTGTGTGCTATGGTGTTGGCCTTCCAATGTCCACATGGACGTATGCACGTGTAATGGCTGTCAAAGCTTCATCATACACTTCATCTCTGGTTCATTAGTCAAATGAGCCATCTCCTTGGCCAAATCTTCAAGATATTTCTCCTCAAGCCTAGGCTTTAGGTGCTTTGGAAGTGTTGGAGGTGTCAAAGATGTTGGTTGCGACACCTCTTCCACAGGTGAATCGCTAAGGACATGTTCTGCAAGGGGTGTTGTCACGGCCAAAGGCTGTGACTGCTTTGATTCCTGATTGGAAGTAGTAGCAACTAGTTTCGTGGACTAGCTACTACTACTATTGGTGGATTGCAATGTCAAGTCCTTAGGCAGATTGGAAGTGGTCGTATCTTTTGTTGCCCTTTGAGCATTCACTTATGCAGATCGAAACATCAGTTGAGCTAGCCACTGTGGATTACAGAGGCATATCCCTATGTTGAGAATTAGGGGTGTTGTCATGTCCCACACCTTGGACATTTGGAAGCTCAGATGGAGATAAAGATTGGGATTGAGTAGCTGCACTTGATGACTGTTGTTGTGCTTCCTGTGTCCATCTATGGAAAGAAGGTGTAAGAGATTTGGGACTCCTAAGTGGACTTGGCACTGGCTGGAAGTTTTTCTCATTGATGTTTAACGATTCTGCCATTTTCTTTGTTGAGAAATTAACCTTATCATGAGCAACATTGCACATGTGGTGCTCATTATCCTCTTGGGAGGTCAAAGGCTCCTTGGGCACACTCGACGGTTACATTGTTAAGGATGCTAGGTTGAGGATCTACCTTTTGAATAGTTATGTTTGGTTTCTTGATTTGAACCGTGAGGGGCTCAGCCACTCCAACCTTGTTGAGTGAAGACTTGGATGGCACCCAAATCTATTGGCTACCTTCGTAATATCCTTGAGCACGTACCAACGCTTTTGACATCCATCGTGGCATTATACTGACTCTTGAGAGTGGAGTTTTAAGCCCGGAATGTGCCTAAAATTTACCAAAAAAGCCAAAATTTAGGGAAAAAATAATCGACATTGCAGGCAGCGGCTACAGCTAGGACGATTTTAAGCACCAAGTAAAAGACGGCTTTTAAAAGGCGCCCGAGCGACACTTGTGGATTTTTGATAATTTTTTCGATGCCGTATGGGATGCCGGGAGCTGCCAGTTAGTACGGGATGCCGGGAGCTACCAGTTAGTGCGAGATGCTGAGACGAACGCGTAGGATTTTTCAGAGGTCGAAACGGAGTCCGGACGCAGAAGAGGCCAAAAATTGGCCAAGATTTGAAAAGGTGGACAAAACCTAGGACCAAAAGGGGGTGCCCTTTGGGAGGAGACACCCCCCCTCAATCAAATTTTCACGTGGATTATGGCGATAGCACGCAAGAAAAACGGCGCCGAAAAAATCGCCATCCCCCGCCCCCAAAAATCTATTTTGGGGCTGCAAAGAACCCATGGAACAGACATTGGGCACCAACTTCTCCCTCTTCCCTGATCATATCGCCGGTCCTCGCATGAGATATGGCTGTCTAAATGAAGAGATCATAATCTAGTCTTTCTCTCTCCTTCCTCTCTCTCCCCTCTATGGGTTGTTCATGCGCACTATCTTGAAAGAGGAATCGGGAAGGAGACTGAAGGAAACGGTGATGGAGATTGATGGAGATGCTGAAGATTAATGTGTAGCATTGGATTGAGAGCAATGGAGGCTCCGTCCACTGGTCACGCAATCATTTAATGCGTCTCGGGTTTCGTAAAAACACGGTATGATAATTTTTATGAAGAAAATGAAGGCTTTTTGGTATTTTATGATGGTAATGATGTTCTTATTGGATGAAATTTTGTTTGAGTGCTGGTTGTATCATGATTAATTGTTGTTTATCAGAAAAGTTTGATTTTGCAATGATTTACATGCGCTATTGAATTCCCGTAAACCCAAAATGCGGTTTTTAAGCGTTAAAATGGTAGTTTTGTCGTTTCGGGTGGGTGAAATGTGTTCCTATGGGGGAAAAATGGAAGATAAAGTGAATGGTAGTATGTTGAAGTGATTGAACAAGAAAATTCAAAAAATAGCATATTTTATTGACAAATAAATCAAGAAAATAGGAAAAATAAAGGGAAAAATAGAAATACGCTTCACAAAAATAAGAAAAAATATGATGATTGTTTGTGGATGTGTGGTAGTGGCAAAGCATGAGGTTTAGCCTCAATTTTCCCTATCTCCTTGTCAAAGTCTGTGATTTACCGCTTTTCATACATCAAAACATGACAAAATGAACCTCAACACCTATGCAACGAAAGCAATACGTAAACGTAGGGGGTTGGGATGTTTGAGTGGTGCGATTTGTGTGTTGATTATTGTTGATTTTTTTATGCATATCATGGCATAGAGTTTGTGTATTTTAATTAAGAGGATAGTAGTACGAGTGTTGTCTCGGTGCTATCCTTACATCGCCGCAACGAGTTAGTGAATGAGCATTGGAAAGCCTGGTTGTGCACAATACGTTTCTGATTGAAAATTATGTTTGAGCACTTTAGGATCATCCACTTTTGCATGTGCATATCAACCATGGGATCATAATACAAACGATTGGATGCATAGCATCTGTTTTTGATTATGATGACCCACGCTTGAGTGTGGAAAGGCAACCTAAGACGTAGGATATACGCTCGTTTCTTGGGGGATTATTTGGTAAGGACACATGGTATCTCCTGGAATACGTTCAAAATGAAAGAGTGGAGTTTGTTCGTTTGTGCTATATGTTGAGCAACGCATCAAGGGGCTAATCCCTGCGATATAGGAGAGCTACAATGGGGCTGCGGTGATTCCACCAAGAGGTTGCCTCCCATGTATGTGATTATTGTGGCATTTATTGCCAATGTGTATGGGTTCTCCCTCTGTGGAGTTTATAGAAAGGGAAACGTTGGACTACAAAGCTATAAACGTATAGATTAGGCTTTAGGACAGTTCGTCCTTTAGCAACAGATAGACGCTCCTGGCCCACGAGGCCATGAGGGTGTGTTTGTCTGTTATGAGCATGAGGTCCGGCTAGTGCCATACCCAGTGCTGGCCCATTTGAGGTCCCATTAGTGGTGCGTCTGTCAGGAGCTGCCAACAAGTGGTGGTTCTCGAATCTAGGGTTTTTAGGGACCAAAAAGTTGTTTTATATCCTCTGACAAGGACCGTCAAGCCGAAATACAAAAAACAGAACGTGCTAAGAGGGCTAGACGGCGGTTGGAGATTGTAAGTCGCTATTCTCCTCAAAGGAGTAGTCTGATACGCATAACATGCAGTGGTCTTAGTAACCCAACTACTGCACATAAAAGGAAGGGCTGCAGTATGGTATCATAGCATAGAGACTGGAACCATAACTACAATCGACCAATTTTATGCAGCTTTCCGAGGAGAGTATGCCCCTGAAAGAGGTGGCTAATACTGGTTGCATGTTCTGATGTAACACGCCAAGACCTCCATGAGAATGTGAAAGCCTATGCCAAGAAGCTTAAGGAAGTGTTTCGTAAGTTACAAACTTACATTGCCATTCTGCCGGCTACCCAATTGCAATACTTCTTGCATGGATTGGATTTCAATATTCAGGTACACTTGAGCAATGTGGCTTTGGCTGATATAGACACTGCCATCATGCAGGCAGAAGGAGTAGAGTCACAATTACAAACGGCCTACTCCTCTCGAATAAATCTTAATGCGGGTTTAGTACTTGGAGGAAATTTACCATTGATAAATAGAAGTCAAGGGATGCCTATGAATAACCCCAATGGGAGAGGAAGCATGGTTCAAAATGTACCTTTACTGCCAACTCCTCCCAGTGTGACTATGCCTATGGCTAGTCAGTTGGCTCCACCAAATGTTGGAGGCCAAGCTTCGAACCCTAATGTTGTTCCTGTGAGTCAACAACCGATGCCGAATCAAATTGTTAGGCCAATGGAATGACGGATAGACGATCAAGGCTATGAGTCGAGTGCATCTAATGTCCTTGGCGAAGTTAAGGATATGATGAAGCACTACACTGACATGATTTCTGAACAATATCAGCAAATAGCTGTTGACGTCAATTTCCTGAAGAAGTAGTAGAATCTGATAGGGAGTCGACACCCTGAAGAGGGTGGTCCCTCAAGATTCAGTTGTAAGTGGTGTGGGGGACAACATTTCCCTAGAAACTGTCCAAATGTTAAATGTGATATTTGTGGGAAGTCGGGCCATTTAGCCGCTACCTGTTGGAGTAAGATTAGTTCCCTCCAACAAGGGAGTAAACAGCCAAGTCCAGTTAATCATAGAGCGTAAGGCAGTAACCTCCAGCAAAATGATGGACCAAGGAAAATATTGCAAAGGGGAAAGACCACTATAGAGGAGTTGCCACAACGTAATGGAGTCAGCCTTATCGAGACTATACGCATCAATGGTGCTGAAACCTCTAACCTACGAGCTGTGACAAGAGACCAAAAGGCTAAAGAGGGTGATAAAGATAATGCAAAACCGGTCGAGGAAAACCCTACGAGGAAAACCCTAGGCAAGGGGATAAGGGGACGCAAGTCCTGAATCCTGGTGTGGAAGGTGGACCTCTAAGGCCTGTTGACAAAAAAATCGATCCTAAGAAGGATGAGGAAGTGCCAAGAAAGAAGGAAAGAACTAAAAAAGAAGCACTAAAGCCGGTCCCGAGACCAAAAGAAAGGATGGTTTGGCGAGAAAAGAGAGCTTTGGCTACCTATCATGATTTTGATTTAGCAAGTTCTCTTTGTGAAGTCAAACCAGATGTAAACCTCTTACAGTTGATTAAATTATCTCCAGGAGTACGCAAGGAATTCAAGAAGATCTTGCATATTGGGTATATTGTAGGACCTTTGGGCATAGCACGAGTAGGGGAAGATTGGTTTGATCATGCTGAAAAGAATTGCCCTAGGGTTCCAGCATACGTGGATGGAATATTAGTGGAGCATGCTATTGTAGACACTGGGTCCTTTGTCAATATCATGAGTTCAGAGTTGATGGAGAGGTTGGATCTAGGCATCCAAAAAGATAGCTACACCCTTCTTAGAATGGCTAATGATAGTCTAAGGCAACCAGAAGGTTGCGTTACTAAAGTCCATGTTACAGTGACAAGTGTAGAATGCTTCTTGGACTTTAGGGTGATCAGATTTGCAGGACGTCTGAGCTATCGAGTCTTGATAGGTAGGCCTTGCATCTTACGAACAAATTGACAAGTTGATATACCCACAGGTCGAGTGGTTCTAGGTAGGTAGAGGTGCTAATTGAGTAATAGTCGATGCTTACCCTGAGTCTCCTCAGAGTGAGAGAGCTCCTTTATCCTCTACTGAATTAGAAACAGCAGATGATCCATCTAGTAGTGAGACATCATCCACAGTGATGAATCTAAAGAGGGGTCCACTACAAAGGATATTTATCAGATAACTCTAAATGAGCCGATAGAGCTGCAAGATAGGATAAGAGATGCGGATGTGATTGAGTTGAACCTTGGCACGCCGAATGATTCGCGGCCAATTAAATTAGGTTTCATGCTCAGTTCAGCAGAAAGGGAGGACTATGTGTCCTTGATTTAGGAATTCCGCGACATCTTTGCTTGGAGTTATGATGAGCTGAGAGGCATTCCTCCCAGCCTGACTATTCATACTATTCTTGTAAAAAAAAGCAGTCGTCCTGTGCGTCAGAAAGTAAGACGTATGCCTTTTGAATTGAGGGACGGGCTATTTGAGGAGTTACAGAAGTTACGGAAAGCTGGTTTAATCTTCCCTGTACAGCACACAGAATGGTGTTCACAAGTTGTCATCAGGAAGAAGAAAAACAACCAGATCCGACTATGTGTAGATTTTAGAGAGCTGAATAAGCAAACGGTTAAGGATTACTACCCTCTGTCATTTATTGACCAGATTTTGGATCAATTAGAGGGTAGGGAAATATATTTGTTTATGGATTGCTTTGCAGGATACAACCAGATGACAATTGCAGAAGAGGACAAGTTGAAATCAACTTTCATTACTATCTTTGGTACTTTTGCATACCATGAGATGGCCTTTGGTTTGTGCAATGCACTTGGATCATGGCAACGAACAACAGACAAGACCTTTGGCGACATCTCCCCAGATGAGCTGAAAGTGTTTATCGATGAGCTGGGGGCAGCCACTGTAAGGGAAAGGATGTTGATTATCTTAAGAAAGTGCTTTGAGCACTGCAGACAATTTTGTATCGCTCTTAACCCACAGAAGTGTGTCTTTGGAGTGCCTTATGGGCTATTGTTAGGCCATGTGGTCAGTTCAGTAGAGGGATCGCAACAACTGACCCTGAAAAGATCAAGGTTATAGTCACTATGAGTCCACCACGCACTTCGAAAGAGGTACATAGCTTTCTGTCATTGGTAGGGTACTATCAGAGGTTTATAAATGCCTTGGCAGAAAGGATGTTGCCATTAACAAACTTATTATCCTTTAGCTGTCTATTTGTATGGAGCGACCCTTGTAAGGTAGCTTTCAAGGATGTGAAACAGGAGCTAGTAAAAGCACCTAAAAGAGGCGAGGTATTTTACATATTTTCAACAGCCACCATGCATAGTATTAGCTACTATTTAGCCCAAATCTAGGAGGAAAAGTGGTATCATTCGATAGCTTTTGCTAGTCAAAAATTGGGCATATTAGAAATTAACTACATCTACATGGAGAAGTTGTGCCTTGCGATGGTCATTGCGACTAAAAAATTCAGGCACTACATCCTTTATGAGAAGGTAGTTTTCTATACGAAGGCGGAAGGGCTTAGATTGCTTGTGAACAAGCTACAACCGCCTGATCGTCTGGCAAAGTGCAGGAGTTTGATTATGAGATTAAGAGTAAGCCACCGAGGTTGCAGGGGATTGTGGAATGCCTTGTGGATTTTGGGGAGTCGAAAGAGACTTTGGCTAAAGGAAGTGATATTGAAGAAATGTTTAAAATTGATACAGCTTCTATCCCATCTTGGTATGCTGCTATCACGCATTATCTATCAACGGGAGAGACTGGAGCTGGTTTATCAAAATCAGAAAAGAGGAACACTATATCGGCAGGGTGTTGATGATATCTATCACCGATGTGTGATAACTGACGAGGTTCCTTTCATCTTGGAAGACCTTCCATCTTCCAAGACTCCTTTGAGTACGTTAAGAGATGTGATACCTGTCAAAGACATGACAACAGAGAGAATAGGAAATGCCCACTTACGCCTATTATGGCTATCCTTTCATTTGAGAAGTGGGGCATTGACTTTGTGGGTCCTGTCACCCCGTCATCTACTACTCAGAAGAGGTACATTATAATAGCAATTGATTATTTTACAAAATGGTCAGAAACGCAGGCAACGAGGTAGAACAATGCAAAAGAGAGTGCAAGTTTCCTTTTAGAGCAGATTATCTACCGTTTCAGTCCACCGAAGGAACTAGTGTCAGGGACCGTGGAACCCACTTTTTGAATAAAGTGATCAAAAGACTGACTGAAGCTTGGCAAATCAAGCATAACAAAAAGACCCCCTATAATCCGCAATCCAACGGGCAAGTCAAAAGTACTAATAAGCAGCTTGTGGGTATCTTGTCTAAAATAGTCTCGGAGAAGAAACGAGATGGGACAAGAAGTTGTATGTGGCAGTATGGGCGTACAATACAACGTTCAAGTGAGCTACCGGCCATACTCCATTTAAATTAGTTTATGGGGAAGAATGTGTGTTACCCCTCGAAATCGAGTTGCCAACCATACAATTTGCAATTAAAAACTCTTTGGGAGATGAGGATACACTCTTTGAATGTTTCACGACCATAGCCCACTTGGATGAACTGAAATTGCAGAGCTTATTACACCAGGAGGTAGCTCAACGTCGGATGAAGCAGTTGCACGACCTTAAAGCAAAGAAGTATACCTTTTAAAAATGGCAATTAGTTATGTACTACGATGCGTGTAGGGAGTTGTTTCCAGGGAAGCTAGAACCTAGATGGGATGGCACCTACAAGATTGTCAGGATAGGAAATAATAGGTCTACAGCTCTACTAGCTGATCTGCATGGAGTAGAATTTAAAAATAAGGTTAATCTTAATAATATTAAACCTTATTATTTCTAAGTATACTAACACGGAGAAATGCATTGCAGGTCCATGCTGGGGCTGATTTGAGACCTGCAAAAGAGCTTAAAGCTGGTTGATGGGGCGGTTAATTCCTTATTTGGAGCACCCATATCTGGAGCAGAGATACCATCAGGGGAAACTTATCTGGTGGAGCAAAGGATACAAAGTGATTGAGCAAGAAGACGGAACCTTTTTGTGAGAGATCAAAGTCTTCTGCCATCACTGCTTACGAATGTTGACAAGTATGCCTATTGAGTTTAATGAAGAAGGTGGGACGGAGCCGTCAGTTCATCCTCTAAACATGCTAAATTTTGACTATCATAATTACGAATAGAGGAGTTCGTGATGGCAGGCTGTGTAAACCCTTTGTGGACGTACACATTATATTTTGACGGAGCGTCCAGGGGCCCTAATAAAAAAGGGAGTGTTGGAGTAGTAATCTGAGATCCTTGACGTAGAGTCACAATGAAGTTAGCTACTTATCTCAGGGTAGGATTCACTAACAACATGGTGGAGTATAAAGCCTTGATTATGGGACTGCATATTGCCAAGCAAGGTGGTATTCGGCGGTTGTTAGTAAAAGGGGATTCCCAGTTGATCTTGAATCAGCTCGACGGGACATACACAGTGCAGAATCCCATCCTTTGTATGTATCATCGAACTGCCATGACCCTACTTGAGGAGTTTGAGAGAGTGTCACTTCAGTTGATTCCACGTTACTGGAATCAGTTTGCGGATTTACTGGCAAACCTTGCTTATGAAGAAGACATTTTCTTCAATTGTGGTCCTAGTTTGGATATTGCTATCACTAATGAGACAGAACCCGGTTGCTTGTGGGGAATGTTATCAGAGCATGCAATATATGGCAGGCGATGGTTGATATGGGTGATGCAAAGGGTAGCCGAGACCCATCTACCGTTGTTATCCTGGACCCATAGGCTGATTAGACAACATGTTATGCGTACACCTCCTGCTATATATGCAGGAGGGATGGGTCATAATCTTATGCATTTAGCTTAGGGCTGCGAGCTCTATTTTTCCTCCTTGGAAAGGAGCATATTATTGTATATCTGTACTATTTCGGGGAGGGATGTGTAGGTGCTATGCAATTTTATTTCATTAGGCCAAGAGGGCCAGTCGTCTGTTTAGTATAGGTGCCGTTAATGGTTTCTTGTTTTAGTCCTGTGCTAGACAGGTCCAAAGAAGAGCTTGGAAGGAGCCCATGTTGCGCGGAGATTTCTCGTGGCCCTATCTAGGTGATATCTCTCCTTTACGAGTAACGTTTTTTAATGCTATATGTGTCTGTGTACTTGTAAGGGATTCTCTTTTCTTGTTGGGGATCGGCATCCAAGGCATGAAGTTCCACGTTTAGGTTAGGTATGTCTGAGAGAGGTCTGAGTAGTCGTTGTCTCCTGTAAAGACATTGCCAGGCATCGAAAGACCTATCTTAGAAAGTAGTCCTAGTGACTCTGTTCTGCTAGCCTGCTAGGCAGCCGTTCTAGGAGTTCTTGCTTAGTTGTGAGGCAGTTAGAGAAGCCTGTCGAAAGAAAAATGATGATGATAGAGAGGAAAAAAAAAACCCCCGAATATCTCAATGAAAATAAATATATACAAAGGTGTGTAAAAAGGGGTTCTAACCCCTATAAAAATAGAAAAGAAAAGAAAGAAAAATGTGGAAGCAGTTTATCATAGCCTTGCGCAAGCTTGGTAGGTTCCTGGGGACGAGTCAGAGACCCAGGGCCGATGCCTTGTCTTCCTAGGGGTGGTGTCTCGCTAGAAAAGAAGAAAGAGAAAGGAAGGTTGGAGCGAAAATAAAAGTGAGCGTCAGAAAAGGATTAAGTGTCACCTCGTAAGGGCTTGGTAGGTTCTTGGGTACCGAGACAGGACCCGAGGCCGATGCCCTGTTCTCCTTGGGTCACTACGCTCAGCTCCCTCCTTTTTACATGCCCGAGTATGGGAGAATAAACACCCAAAAGAAGAAATGTGCTAAAAATAAAACTTATTGATCAGGCTATAGGAGTCCTTAGTTAGGTAGGTAGTTCAGACCACCACTTAGGGCGACCTCTTTGATAGTTCTTTTTAGTTTGGCCATGTTGGAGCAGTCAGTTAGTGACTAGCTTGGGACCTTCTATCAGATTATGCTCGGCCTACTCCTTGTGGATTTCATGCCTTGGTTTTGTCAGGGGTAGGGTGAGCATTGTGCTATGGTTTAATGTGTAGCTATTTTGTATCAGCTTGATGCTTCCTTTGGTTGTTTTGTGCAGATCTGTTATGGGATTCAACGGGCTGAGTAGCCTTATCACGTGGTCGCCAATGAGAGGGTAGTTTAGAGCCCGAAATGTGCCTAAAATTTGCAAAAAAATCCGAAATTTAGGGGAAAAATATTCGACATCGAAGGCGGCGGGGCTGCAGCTAGGACGATTTTAAGCACCAAGTTAAAGATGGCTTTTAAAAGGCACCCAAGCGACACTTGTGGATTTTTGATAATTTTTCCGATTGCCCTACGGGATGTCGGGAGCTGCCAGTTAGTATGGGATGCCGGGAGCTTCCAGTTAGTGCGGGATGCCGAGACGGACGCGCAAGATTTTTCAGAGGTTGAAACGGAGTCCGGACGCGGAAGAGGCCAAAAATTGGCCAAGATTTGAAAAGGTGGACAAAACCTAGGACCAAAAGGGAATGCCCTTTGGGAGGAGGCACCCCCCCTCCCTCAAATTTTCACGTGGAGTATGGCGACATCACGTAGGAAAAACGGCACCGAAAAAATCGCCATCCCCCCTCCCCCCAGAAATCGATTTTGGGGCTGCAAAGAACCCATGGAACAGACATTGGCCACCAACTTCTCCCTCTTCCCTGATCATATCATTAGTCGCGTGAGATATGGCTGTCTAAATGAAGAGATCAGAATCTAGTATTTCTCTCTCCTCCCTCTCTCTCCCCTCTATGGGCTGTTCATGCGCACTATCTTGAAGGAGGAATCGGGAAGGAGATTGAAGGAAACAGTGATGGAGATTGATGGAGATGCTGAAGATTGATGTGCAGCATTGGATTGAGAGCAATGGAGGCTCCATCCGCTGGTCATGCAGTCATTTAATGCGTCTCGGGTTTCGTAAAAACACGGTATGACTATTTTTATGAAGAAAATGAAGGCTTTTTGGTATTTTATGATGGTAATGATGTTCTTATTGGATGAAAATTTGTTTGAGTGCTGGTTGCATCATGATTAATTGATGTTTATCAGAAAATTTTGATTTTTCAATGATTTACATGCACTATTTAATTCTCGTAAACCCAAAATGCGGTTTTTAAGCGGTAAAATGGTAGTTTTGTCGTTTCGAGTGGGTGAAATGTGTTCCTATGGGGGAAAAATGGAAGATAAATTGAATGGTAGTATGTTGAAGTGATTGAACAAGAAAAATCAGAAAATAGCATATTTTATTGACAAATAAATCAAGAAAATAGAAAAAATAAGGGGAAAACTAAAAATACGCTTCACAAAAATAAGGAAAAATATGATGATTGTTTATGGATGTGTGGTAGTGGCAAAGCATGAGGTTTAGCCTCAATTTGCCCTATCTCCTTGTCAAAGTTTGTGATTTACTGCTTTTCATACATCAAAACATGATAAAATGAACCTCTACACTTATGCAACGAAAACAATACCTAAACGTAGGGGGTTGGGATGTTTGAATGGTGCGATTTGTGTGTTGATTATTGCTGATTTTTTGATGCATATCATGACATAGAGTTTGTGTATTTTAATTAAGAGGATAGTAGCACGAGTGTTGTCTCGGTGCTATCCTCACATCGTCGCAACGAGTTAGTGAATAAGCATTGGAAAGCTTGGTTGTGCACAACGCGTTTCTAATTGAAAATTATGTTTGAGCACTTTAGGATCATCCACTTTTGCATATGCATGTCAACCATGGTATCAGAATACAAATGATTGGATTCATAGCACCTTTTTTCAATTATGATGACCCACGCTTGAATGTGGAAAGGCAACCTAAGATGTAGGATATACGCTCGTTTCTTGGGGGATTATTTGGTAAGGACACATGGTATCTCCTAGAATACTTTCAAAATGAAATAGTGGAGTTTGTTTGTTTGTGCTATATGTTGAGTAGTGCATCAAGGGGCTAATCCCTGCGATGTAGGAGAGCTGCAGTGGGGCCGCGGTGATTCCACCGAGAGGTTGCCTCCCATGTATGTGATTATCGTGGCATGAGGGTGTATTTGTTTGTTATGAGCATGAGGTTCGGCTAGTGCCATAGCCAGTGCCGGCCCATTTGAGGTCCCATCAAATCTCCATTGATACCTTCGTCAATAAGGCTTGGGCTTCTTTTGTGGTCTTCTATGATATTTGTAAATCCAAAGCCTATCCTTGGCATTGTCTCTTGACCTTCTTGTTTCAAGCATGGCCTTGGTCACTAGTTCTCTCTGTTCAACATGCGCTTCACCCTTGCCAAGATTGTGATTATCCTCACACCCTATAGTGTCAAGTGTATCCTCTGTGCTACATAATCAGCCTCACACTTCGTTGCCCTTTTGAAGGGTCTTCCTAAGAGGGTTTCCTTTCCACAATTAGCACTATTTGGAGGAGCATGGAATAGGATAGGCAAGCTTTTCATTTCAATAGTCACAATGATTTTGCACTTTCCTATAAGTGCTTATGGGCGCCCCCATAAGGACTAAGAGTTGAATTAGTTGGTGTGAGATTTGGTTGGCCTAGTAGGGCCCATGCTTCATAGGTCAAGATACTAAAATTTTCTCATTCATCGATGAGAGCATCGACACTATGCTCTCTTTTTTAGGTGAGTTTGACCCTAAGATAAGCATGTGGTACTATGTCTTCATCTTTCGGGTCTTGGCTTAGAAACTCAAGCCTTCTCATACATGTCTTTGATTCCCCAACTGCACAACCAGATGTGGATTCTCCACTGATGTCTTGGGTTGTCTATGCAATGTCGTTGAAGGTGCATCTATCATCAGGACTGTCATGTCTAGTCATCCTCCCAGTTGCAGCTTGATGTTGTTTTATTTTTCTTTGACTAGATGCAGTCCAAATGCAATATATACATGTTTTTGTGGTATGGCCTTTTTTTCCTTGTTGGCTAGATTGGCCCATTGAGGTTCTAGGGTCTCTGTTTCAGGTATGGGCTTTTGGTTGTTGTTTACCAAGTGAGAATCTATGCTTATGTAGAGCCATCACTACACTAGGATCTAATTTGGAGGACATTTCATGGCACATATTTTCTCTCCAGCATACTTGGGGGAGGTGCGGAGGGAGTCCCCCCTGTGGGGGTCTCCGGGGGGGGGGGGGGGGGGGGGTGGCAGCCCCTCGCAGCTCGAAGGGTCGTTACGCTAAACACCATGCACGATTTGAAGGACCATTTGTAGCCAAGTTTTGAACCACTTGCTCTATATTTCAGCCCAATGATAAATCTATAATGTGCTTTTAGCTCTATATGGTCTTTGGGTCCATATTTTCTTATTTTGGTTTGTTGGTCTGATTCCCAGAATCGGATTGGGTGGTCCAACTTTAAGAGTTAGATGGTCCAACTGGACTAGTTCCGATTCCGAAGAGTGGTCCAATTGGTAGTTCGGTCCGAGTCCAATGGTTGGTCTGACTATAGAGTGTGATCTGATTGTTGTGTGCATCCGACTGGACAAATGGGGTGTTCGATTAGATAGGTGGTCTGGTTGGGAAGGTTTTTCGATTGGACGATTGGGTATCCGATTAGAAGGTTGGTCTGATCAGACCAAAGGGCTTGGTCCGACTATCAAAGAGTATTCAATTGGATGGGTGGTTTGATCAGACCTGGGTGATAGTATGACTCGTGGAATCGGATGGTTTGATGCTCCTAGTGAGACGGGTCCGAGTGTCTAACTTTGGGAGTTGGACTAGGACACAATGGTTTGCCAACTGCAAACTCGATGGTGCAACACGATGATTTTTGGCCGATTTCTTCTAGCGCTCATCATGCGCCCTATCATACCTTCTAGATCACATCAATGACATATAAAGAAGATCCTTACGTACCTGGATTAGTCAAAAATGCTAGAATCAAAGCGCGTGATCTCCTCTGTGATCAGTAGGTCTCTCTCTCTCTCTCAGGCTCTCCTTAATCTCTCAAGTGTGAAGTGAGATCTTCCTTGCCATTCCTGGCCTCTTATCACCCTGCCTAGATCTGCATTCACCTTAGTCTTGCTCCTTTTACCAACATTTAACCCAAAATTTTATTTTTTGCCCTTCCTTTCCCTATTTTCAGGCTATTATACAATAGTAGAAACCCTACTATGTACTCACATTGTTTTCCTCCTATGCTACCTAAATGTAAACAAAAATCATAAAGAAAACACCTATACTACTCCAAAAACCTACTTGCTAAGGAGATCGAATACCTCTTCGAACTCCCTCACTTCCTACCTATCTACTTCAAGCACCGATTTGGGGAAAACCCTATTTCAATGCTTGATTCGAAGTGCACACTCAAAGTTTGAATATGTTGGTCCTAGCAATAGAACCAAAATGTAGAGTGGGCTCAACTGCCAAGACCCACAGACCGCTTATTGTTTCAAGCATTCCAAGTTGAGCATTAATGGCTACCTCTCACATATGCTCGTCTGGGATGGTGTCGCTTAGGGCCTCGCTTCTTCGCGTACCTTTTGAGGGTGGGCACGTAACGCACCAGTGGAGGGGCGCGTGCCGCATGCTCCAGGTGTGTGCGAAGAGCATCCTTGCACGCCATCTGACCGTGGTTCTCCATGTTTTTCTTGTGGAACCCTGCAAAATGCAATCCAAGAGTTAGGCTTTGATACGGGATAAGAGCGTTCCCATAGGAGGGACTTGGTGTGGGTTGTCAAACGTATGTGATTAGAAGAGGAGGTGTGGAACATGCTGGACTCTTGTAATGGTGTCCCTTTGGCCGCTAACTACGAGCATGTCTTGACTCACGCCGAGTTGGATCGATTGGTGGTTCTGCGTTTGGAAGGCTCCTCTGGTCAACACCTTCAATGCAAAAAGGGGGAGCCTTGCATTGTCAGGGGAACACTCATAGTGAAAATTTATAAGTTTTAATGACAAACATAATGTTCATCGTTCACTCTAATTAATATAATCTTTGTCTATAATAAATCCTAGGACATGGTAGTTGTGTGTATGCATGCCATCTACCTTTGTGTGATCAAATTTTCCAATGTATTGTGAAAGAGCCACATCTTTTTTGTGCCCTGTTGACTTGGAGTTGTTGGTGTGGCTAATATCCTTGAGTCTCCTACATGAGTAAGGAAGTCATCGCTCTATACTAGGACTTGGCTGCAAGGATGAATTCGTAGAAAAGAAAACCAAGAACTATCATTGACCAAGGACAATGAGAGTATCAACTAAATACTAGTTGATTTTCATCGCCTTCAACCAAACATAGCATCCATAATGGGATTATGCCACTCCCATCCTTGTGCACAATTGATGCCTCATACTTTCCCATGTTGGCTTGGTAAAGCCTTTCAATTATTGCAACCCTTTCTTCTTCAATAGGCAATTGCCACCGGTCATAAGCCATGGCCTCAACTTTAAGGCTTACAAGGATACACTCACATGCAACAAACTTTACATGAGGCCTCACTAAACTACGCTAGGGTAGTGAGACTATAGTTCTCACAGATGTCTAGTGAATCCATTATATTGGCCAACAACAGATACTCTTGGCCA
Source organism: Lygodium microphyllum (assembly GCF_053477565.2). Taxonomy (NCBI): domain Eukaryota; kingdom Viridiplantae; phylum Streptophyta; class Polypodiopsida; order Schizaeales; family Lygodiaceae; genus Lygodium; species Lygodium microphyllum. The sequence goes on from NC_141144.1 coordinate 74,639,032, forward strand.
TCTCACATAGTAAATGTAAGTAGGCACGAAATGGATAGGCTTCCTTCCTTGCATGAATTGATCGATTTCACACCCTCTAGGTCATCAATGGCAGCTAGGGATTGATCAAAGATTTGCAAAGAAACCTCCACTCTCTCCTCCCTCTATATTAAAGGGTATCATCTCATCTGCTTCTTTAACCTCTCTAATTGTAATGGCATGCAGTCTTCTATCCTTAGCACACAATCCTTGTGAAGCCCCCTCCAAGTCATTTTTATCCCCTAGGAGATGCAAATAGCAAAGGAATGTAAAGGTGGATTGTAGAAGACAACATCTCTTTGAATGTATTGGATAGTTCACTGTGTTCTTGTGTGCATTGCCATGTAACTTACCCAACACCCTTGTTAGATTTCTCTTCATGACTTTATTGGTCACAAAGTCATGAGTGTGAACATGTTCATGTGCCTCTATGTTCACTACTTTATTGGTCACAAAGTCATGAGTGTGAACATATTCATGTGCCTCTATGTTCAGTGCACCACTTGAAGCCATTCTTTGGTATTCCTCCTTGTGCACCACTTGAAGTCATTCATATAGGAATGCAAAATATTCTCAATATGAAATGGCAAATTAAACATATGGAGCAACTCATGAGCACAATAATGAGCATGCACACTATGAAGGAACATAAAAAGCTTCTCATAATATGGGATTTTCTCCATGCCATCCTCAAACTCTAGCTCATATTCATAAGAGCGAATAGGGTCATTGCCAAGAAATACATGGTCTCTTCACAAAAGGAAGACACCTCCCTTGCTTGGTAGTGACCCATGTGGGCTTCACCAGCAAAATGGTCACCAGCAAGTGATATGGGATCTCTCCATAAGGGGAAAAGGCCTCCCTTTCTTGGTGGTGACTTCTGTGGCCTTCATCACACATGAGGGTCATTACCAAGCAATACAAGCTCTCTCTACAAGAGGAAGGGGCCTCCCTTGCTTAGTGGAAACTTGTGCAAGATTCACAACACACGAGGATTGCTACCAAGTAATATGGGTTCTCTCTGCAAAAGTAGGGGGCCCTCCCTCACTTGTTGGTGGGGACCCGTGCAAGCTTCACATCACAGGAGAGTTGCTACCAAGCATTACAGACTCTCTCAATAACAAGCAGGGAGCCCTTCCTTGTTTGGTAAAACTAATGTGAGCTTCACAACACAAGAGGGTTGCTACCATGCAATATAGGCTCTCTTTGCAAAAAGGTGGAGCCTCCTTTGCTTGGTGGTGACCCAACAAGCTTCATTGCATAGGAGGGTCGATAGTAGCAAGCAGTACGGACTCTCTCTATAAGAGGGAGGGACCTCCCTCCTATGGTGGTGACTCTTATAGGCTTCACATCACATAAGGGCCAACCCGTATCAAGGTCATTGGAGAGTGATATGATGATTATCCACTTAGTGGAGGCACCTGTCACTTGGTGGTGACCCATTGTAGATTTACGCCATATGAGGGTCACCAACAAGCCTATCTAATAGAAAAAAGGAAGAGGTGGTCGGTTTTGGGAAGAAAATAGTTGGTTTTATAGCTAAAATGTCTAAAAAATAGTGGTTTCCATCAAGATGAGCCTCAATTTCAACCTGTTTTTTGAAAATCTTGCTTGGAAAAAATACACTGAAGGATGGTTTTTAGTGAGTACTAGCCTATCCTAAACTATGTTGAGGGTATGCCCTTTAGAAAACTGCACATCTCTTTGATGAGCATCTATATGTATGAAGTTGCTATTTAGTTTAGTTAGAAATAGCCCACACATGTTGCATTGCCGAATGGCACCTCGCATAAAGAGCCAATGTCCATGGTTGGTCAAAGATCTTCATTTGCTATGCATCTATTGCAATGATGAGAGTGTAGGGGTGAAGCATGAGATAGAGAGAGTAGATGCAAGAGATATCAAGAGAGCGAGCATGATCGCCGAAGGAGATTGGGAGAGCAGTGGAGTATGAGTGTAGTAGAAGAGAGAAGAGATCATCCTACCAAAGTTTTGAATCCTGAACCCTTTTTGAGAAATCCTTCACAATGCAAAATATGTATGTACGGTTAGTGGTCTCTACATGGAGTTACAATGATTATCCCTTTTAGTTGTGTGGCTAGTCCCTAGGTTTTGGAATCTGTAATTAATGAAAGAAATACTTTTCCAAGATTCTCTCTATTTTTTTGCTTTGGGGGGAGGCCTTGGAACTATCAGCTTGCAATACTTTTTGTTACATTTTTGTTCCCTACCACATGGCCAATCCACATGCTCTTCTGCTCCCATCACATCACCATATCAATAGCAGTGGTGTTAATGATCAGTCTTCGTTGCATCCTCAAAGATTTTGGCCTTGCCCTATGAATACCAAGGCCTAATTTTGACTGCTATTTTTTCTTTATTTGGCATCTTTGGCATTTCTATAAACTTAGCTATCAATGATATGTCTTGTTGGAGATGATGCCTATTATTTTCCACCACCATGACATATGCTCGTATTAGATTTATAAAAAGTGCAAGACTTAGTCCCTTTGCCCTATGCCCCTCGAGCAATCTCTCATGCTCATCATTTACTAGTAGGGCATGATCTTTCTCTCATCTTGATAGGGATTGTTGTTTGGCTCTAAGGTTCTAGACCAACGTTCGTTGCATGATAGCCTTCTCAAGTCTCCCCTATATATTGATACCTCAACAGTTCTATCTTGCTCTTGACCCCCTTTACTTACATTTGGGACTTTTAGCAATGGATTCCCCACCCCTTGCTTGCATGGAAGCTCTCCAAATTTGCTAACTATGCATGGAAGCTTTCCGAATTTGCTAACTATGCATGGAAGCTCTCCAAATTTGCTAACTATGCAAAATTCCAATGCTAGACTTCTCAACCAACATAGTAGAAGGGAGAGACTCGAAACATTATGTAGGCTTTGACATAATAAACTCACCAAAACCCGTATGAATGATAACTTTAGATGGGTTGATGAACTTGATTCTCTTATCTTAGCTTCAAGCCACCAACAAGCCTAGAACACCAGTAGCCGTGCAACCAATGTGCACTACCTCAGTTTGAGCATCCTAGATTCCCCCATACGCATTCCATACTCCCCCATATGCATCTTAGATTTCCCTATTCCAAATTCTGCCATAGGCACCTTAGATTCCCCCATATGCATCCTGAATCCCCCTCATATCTAAAAAGTATAACTAATTTTATGTATGATATGAAATGTAATGGTGACACCTTGTGGGGAGAGCACCTCTAACTCCCCCCTATGCATCCCAAATTCCCTTGTATGTATAAAATTTAACTAATGTTATGATATGGAATGTAATGGCCTTCTATACTAGCAACAATATCTTTTGTAATTAATACATATTGTTTTCCGCATTGTTAAAAAATATTGAAATTGCAACACCCATTGGGAGGAACACTTTAAAAAATTATTTAATCATTTGAAAATAACTCCTATCAATGCAAAAGTGCTCAAAATTCAATCCCCTTATCGTGAACCAGTTACTGCAAAAGCACTTAGTACTTGACCCCTACACCCTAAGCTGGTTAATGCATGAGCTCTTCCATTAAATTGGACTGTGGAAGCATTTGGCTATTTTCTTACTCTCGTATTTGCATGGTCCTATGTTCAAGCCAATCATCTGTTGAGCTTGTGCTTTCCATTAGACCTGTCAAATTTGCTAATGTTGCGACTTTGCTAGTCATTTATTGAACCTTTCATACTCTCCATTGAGCCCACTCACACTGCGAGGCACTCCCTAAAAGAAGCAATTATGTGATGATAATGCCAATCCCATTGTGATGTATTGACCGGTAAAGCCTTATTTTGTGTTGTCATGACCTATTCACTGCAACATGTTCAATATTCTTGTGTCGGAGGGTACTCTTTGCCTAGGTGCAGCCTCTATCACTCGTCTCAATGGTGATCCTTGTCCAATGTTCTAATCTTTGATAGCCACTGCCAAGTAGTTCATGGGGGCTTACCTTTGCCTAGGGGCAAAATCTATCACTCAGTTGTGACCATTTTTTAGTGTTTTAGTCTTTAATGGTCACCACCAACAAGCAGTTTGTGGCGACCCTTTTCTGAGGGGAAGCCTCTATCACTCGATGGTAACCTCATCTAGTGTTTTGGTCTTCAACGATTACCACCAAGTAGTTCATGTACACCCTTTGCCTAGAGTTAATCTCCATTGCTTGGTTTTGACCCTTTTCTAGTGTTCTAGTCTTGGGATGGTCACCACCAAGTGGTCCATAGCAACCCTTTGCTCAGGGGTAGCCTCTATCACTCCGTGGTGGGATCGAGTGTTCTTGATGGTCACCACTAAGTGATTTGTGGTTATCATTTTCCTAGGGGTAGTAGCCTTTATCACTTGGTTGTGACCCTTGTTTGGTATTCTAGTCTTTGATACCACAAAGTGGTTTGTAGCAATGCTTTGCTCAGGGGAAACCTCTATCTCTTAGTGGTAACCCTCGAGTAATGTCCTATTGATGGTCACCACCAAGGGGTTCGTGCCAACCCTTTACCTAGGGACACCCTGTATTGCTCAGTGGTGACCCTCATCAAGTGTCCTTATCATCGAGGGTCACCAAACCACCAAGTGGCTCGTGGCTACCATTTGCCCAAGGGTTTCCTCTATCACTCAGAGGTGGCCCTTTCCTAATGTCCTTGTCATCGAGGCTCACCACATAGTAGTCTCTAGTATGGCTTCATGGTCACTCTTTAGGGTCTATGATTTACGGTTCATGGTATGCCCACCAACTCCCTCCCATAGAAGGTCCAAAAAATATCAAGACCATTGTATGGTTATTAGCAAGCTATGTAAGATAGAAAGGCAAATAATGCATGTAGTACCACACCTACCCTTTCAAAGATTGGTTTGAGAAATATGTGATCATTGAGCCATAGACATGTAATGGACCACTTAAAATTCTCACAATTTAAGAGATTACCAAAGACTTTCTCATCAAATTTTTTGAAGACCTATATTTTCTTGCAGCCCATGCCCATAGGGTGGTCATGCCTAGAGATTTTGATAGCTTGCATCACTTATGACTGTAATATGACACGCCTCTGAATCTTGTGGAGATCATAGACAGTCAAATGTACAAAATTGTTACTATCTTGCCTCTTCATCGACAATGAACCATGTCAAGATCCCCCAATAGACATGAGAGGGACACATGCTTACACAGAGCACTAGTAGTGGAAGAGCCTAAGCCCAAGGTAGAGCTCGCTAGACTGCATCGATGCTTGTGAAGAGCACAAGTAGTATGCATGTCCGACCCTCAAATAGATCCCCAACCCTCGAGCACGAGCTTGTCGAGCCCCGTGAGACCGAGCCCTAATCCCAGCCCCAGGTTCAATCCAAGTCCCATGTGCAAATTCTGAGCCCCATGTCTAGCTTGAGCCCCATGAGCTCGAGCTTGAGACCCATATGCCCCTACCCCACAAGTTCGAGTTCCAACCTCAGCCCTAGGCCTAGTCCCGACACCCTAGACCTATCCCCAGACCAATAAACCCTAGCCCCAAGCATCCCAATTTGCGACCCACCAACTGCTGCCAACCCCTACCTCTTCTACACAATGTCTATCCTTTGCCTCTATTAGAGTTGGCCCCAATAGAGCTCACCAACCACCACCACTTTTGATAGAGGAGGGGCATGTTCTTGAGAGAAAGCTCAACACTGTCCTTAGCAAGTGTGTGGTTGTGCTATTGGGTGTAGAGGCCCCCATGGAAGCCATTATACTCTTCAGAGGGAAATAGGTGCATGTTGAGCTCGAGGTTGTCAACATTCAAGTGCTCTCTCATCCTCAAGAAGAGCCCTTGATCAACTCCATCATCATTGGCCTATAACATTAAGTTCTTATTGTTTTGTTTTCTAGGCATCTTTATCCTTGATCTCATTAGGTATGTTGCTTTAATCATCTTTTCCAACCCCCTCAAGCCTCCATTTTTGATAGCTATGTTGTAACTTTGTTGCCATTGCCCTTCCACAAGTGCATATATTATCTTGATCCACAAGTATCAAGGGCCCTACAAGATGATGAAAAATCATACCTATACTTTTGAGGAACCTCGAGGAGGTCACTCTCTATAAACCCTAGGCATCATGTGCATTCAAGACATGTTTTATATATCCCTATGTAATGTATTTTGTCAAATTTTCTTGACCCTTATATAACTTTTTAGTAATATTTATAAACCCCTTAATGTCAATTTATTTTTAAACTAAATAATGTAATATATCCTTATATAATAAATAAATAAATACAAAATACTATTTTATTATAAAATTGATCACAAAATAGCTCTCAAGGGTTCGTAAAAATCTCTGAGTGGTTTTAGTGACTATGGAAATATTTGTGTGCTATATAACATCCAAAGGTAAATTTAACTTTTTATTAATAAAACTAGGATTTTGAAGTCTGTTAATTTTATCATGCAAGGTATGTGAAATCAAGCTCTGGAGCCACCTTTGTGCTCTTTAGAATGGCAAACCACCATTCTGGGGGTTTGGTCCATAGCCCAAGTCCACAGCCCACTTAGCCATGTTGTCCACTTGTCTAGTAGAATCGGGAACATCTCTATTGCCATCCCCAACTCTCCCATTTCCATAATCTCTCACATTCGGGGATGCCTGAATTCATTTGTGAGAGATTGCCCACCAACTTAGGATACCAAACTTGCATGAAGCTCTCATATCCCTGGTATGGCCTAACTCAACATAGGAGACACCTTCAGCTACAATAGCTTTAGTGATGCCTTTTTGTCACATGTTTCCCCTCCAACCAATGTCACCATAGCTCATGGCAGCATTGTCTTCATCATACCTTCCTAGTTGAGAATCACTTATACATAGCCTGCCATACTCTTGATACATGATGTAATGATCAACCCATTTGCTATTTGAAACAAGAATTGCTCTACCGACGCATTCTCCATACTGTTCTCTCTTGTCCTGAAACGCCCTTGCTCAGCATCAAAGCTTCTCAAAGTTTTAGTGTAACCATCTCTACCATATTGATTATAACTACTTCTTGTGCCATCATCATACACTGCAGGACTTAATTCTTGCTGAATATCTAACATGAGCAGTGTCACCAAATAAATCTCCCCTTACATTTCCCCTTGTCCTCCATAATAATATCCCTGAAGCTGGGAATACTCACTCATGTGATCCTGTGGTGGCTTGGTCAATTGGAAAATATGAAATGTGAGAGTTCCATCTTCTTGATGAAACTTTTTCCAATGCATTTGCTTATAGAATCCTTGAGGCCAGAGTCGAAACCCAATAGCCATTTCCATTGCATCATTACCACTTAAATTTGAAGAAACTCTTTTGTTAAATTCCCATCCTTGTAAATTGTTCATACAGTTTATACTTCTAATCCTAAACTAGCTACTAATCCTATGCCACATGTTTGTTGTGCATTATTCATCCTCCAAGATGATGTTGTGTTACTATGTTGATAACCATGCCCAACAGACTGGGGCGGTTGATAAATAGGCTTTCATGTGCTTAGCTTTGCAATTGTTATTGAGGATAAGTAGTAGTAACCAAAGAGGGTTGGTGATATTCTTGAGATTGCAACTTGTGGGGTTACCGGTAGGAATCAGACCAAAATCTTCATATGCAAGGCCATTTGTACCGATATCCAAATACTTGGAGTTGAAACTACCCCTACTTTCCAAGATGTACCAATCAGGAGGCTTGTCAAATCCAGTTTGTCTTTGAGTGAATATGTATTCCTTGTGAGAATCAACATAATGATTACACCGACTATGACTATCCACAGGCTTACATTCATCCTCATCGTAGTTCCTTCCAGTGCTAACATGATTAAGAGAGTTTGTCTTTGAGTGAATATGTATTCCTCGTAAGAATCAACATAATGATTACGCTGACTGTGACTATCCACAGGCTTACATTCATCCTCATCGTAGTTCCTTCCAGCGCTAGCAGGATCAAGAGAGTAAAATGCTTTATCCTCATAGAACTGGGCCTTTTTTGCAAGACCCTAACTTAAAAAGCCACCTCTTTCACTTCCATATTCTTTGTTGATCTAACCTCTAGAGCTTGGTCTGTCAAGGCTAGTTTTCTCTATGGTCTTGCAAATTAAGCTCAACTTGAGTTAAAGCAATAATTCTTTTTTAAAAGGCAAATTTAACAATTGCACACAGTCGTGGAGTAGATAAAACGTAAACAATCCATTAAGAAGCCACTATCAAAGATATCAACTCAGATTGAACTAATTGAGACTAGAAATAGTGAATGGTTGCAGCTTTACTCATAATAAAGTTTACTTTACTTGCTAAATCTATCTGTAATGATGATTTACAAGCTTTGCAATGTATTCCTTTACATTCCAGAGGTAGATGGAAGAGGTAAACCTAATGGGATGGAGCCCCCATGAAAATCTCTTAATATCATTGTCGATCCCGAAAATGGTTTTTTCTGTGACATAGCACTTGTCCTTGCATGTGAGCATAACAAAATCATGCCAAATAGAAACCTTCAAAGACAAGATACCACCTTGATATGCTAAGGCTTTAAATTTGATCTTTTTTATGATACAAGTTTTGATTGCTAGAGTTCCTGAAAACAAAAGAATATGATTAGATCAAATGCCTTAAAGCCTTGCTAACAGCGCTTTAAGCAATATTTGAAAGTGCATGTCAAATAATTGAAAATTTCATGATCACGCTACCTTCACCATATAGAACTTGAGTAGCTTGCTCAAATTTTGACTTATGGTAATTTGTCATTTGATCACTCAAAACAACATCTGTAGGCTTCAAAAAAACCAATACTAACTTAGCATTTGACTTAGATAATTAGCCACTCTTTCGAGATAGAAATCAAGCCAAGAAATTTTTCTAAGACTGTTGGAATCAGTACTTGACCTAATTGTCTCACACATCAAACATTGGTAAACTCTGTGCATTATTCATGAAACAACTAGAATGCATTAAACAGTCAACAGTTTTAGAGATTGTATCATTGTTGTTCCATTTTGGAGCTCCATTTTGGAAGTCCTACAAGTTCCAAACTTGGGCTTTCCACTCCTCTCTTTGTTTATGGCCTTACTAGAATTGGTACCTAGGTTGTCTTCACCAAGCAAGCCGTCTTTATTGAGGATTCTACTTTAGGAGCTCTTTTAGTGATAGGTTGGCAAGTGAGCGGGCTATATAGACTCCATTCCCCTTCTCTTATGCAAGGTCCTATGTAGCAATTGTCTATTGCTACACCAATTCCCAATTGTGCACCATATATTCCATAGGTTTTATCCCATTCCCCACCCACTCCTCCAAATGGTTTCCTTGTACCACCCATCCCATCCCCCACCCACCCCTCAAATGGTTCCCTCCTACCCTCCCATCCCTTTCAGAGGGGGACGATATCAGTGATGCAGTTGTGGATTCCTTGGTCCCTAGTGTCTTAGAGGGGGACTCCCAAGATTGTGAGGAGCTTCTTTATTGGCACTAACGTTGTTCCTATTCAGCCTCTTCTTTGGCCTTCACCCACATCTAAGATCTAAGAGGAGGTGTTAACAGTCAGGTTTGTCATACATTGTAGTCTCCTACATGTGAGTCTTAGTCAGACTCTCAGATAGGGACATTAGGAGCTTTGACATGACTGTGCTTTGATAGACTCGGAGGAAGCTCTTTTCACAACATGCATTTCTCTTCTTAGTCAAATTAGCATGCATTTTTAGGGACTAATCAACTTGTGCAACCCCACTGCAGACTACAATTTGCCTTGTCTGCTCCTGTTGGCATTTTTCCCTGTCACATAAGCATTGTTTGAATTTTTTGGTGTTGGTTGGTCAGATTTAGCTGGTTGACTGCCACATTTAGTTTTGCCTTGGATATGTTGCTAGAAATTATATGCAGCTACTTTCACTACAAGGATTTAAGCCTATAGCGACGGCGGGTAGCGACGCAGGTAGCGGCGTTGCTATTTGCGTCGCTATTTGCGATGCAAATAGCGATACTCCACATGGAAAAAAAACAGGCCGAAATCGAGCGCGGGTTTATTCTGTGTTTTTGCTTATACTATTTTGAGAGCAAGAGCGAGAGAGAGAGCGACCGTCGTGAGAGAATGAGAGGAAGAAGGTTTTCCGCCGCCATTGTTCGCGAAGGAGAGGAGGAGCCTTCATCGCGAAGAGGAGCCGCCCCACAGTCATCAGATCTCATCGGTGAGTCTATTCTCTCCTTCTTTTGCTTGTTTAGGATTTAAATCGCTTTCTCTTTTGCTTGTTTAGGAGAGGAAATGAGAGAGAAAGAGAGGGACAGGGACAGGGAGGGAGAGAAAGAGAAAGAGAGAGAAAGAGAAAGAGAAAGAGAAAGAGAGGGAGGGGGAGGAAATGAGAGAGGGAGAGAAAGAGAAAGAGAGGGAGAGGGAGAGGGAGGGAGAGTGCATTCTCTCTCTCCCTCTCCTTTTGCTTTTGGAGAGTGTTAGGATATATTGTGAGAGGGAGAGGAAATGAGAGAGAAAGAGAGGGAGAGGGAGGGGGAGGGGGAGGGGGAGAGAGGGAGAGGGAGAGGGAGGAAATGAAAGAGGTTGTGGGCAAAACTCTCTATTCACTTTTTTGAAGTGTTCAAATTAACATAGGATGCATGCATAGATCATTCTTGTGTGTGCAAACTTGAGAGCTCTCTTCTCTCTCCTTGTATCCTATCTTCTTATGCTTCACATTGAGGGCGAGGGTGAGGGTGAGGGTGAGTGAGAGAGGAATTAAGTGAGGAACTAGAAGAGTGAAGCTTCTCTCCTATCTTGCATTATTCTCTTCTTCCCCTTCTTCTTCTACAATTTGGAGGGTGAGAGGTGGAGTTGAGATGAGGTTGGGATATCCCTCTTTCTTTTCTATGCTTCCTCTCTTTGTTGGTGTACTTGAGGAATGGATGGATTGCAAAATGGAGTGGCGTAACCAATTGAGGGAGCCATGCTTGGATTGTGAGGCTAAATTGATTTGAGATGATGATTTGATTGGTTGAGTATATTAGAGTAGATAGAAATCAACAACTCACTTTTTTATTAAAAAACTCTCTAATCATTTGTAGTAGAGATTCGAATTGCATTGATTGATGATTGCTATGGAGGATTAGTTATGTCCAACATTTATCAATTGCATTAGGAAAGAAATTAGTTATGTCTACTGTTATGTCTAATGATTGCTATGGAGGATTAGTTATGTCTAATGTTTATTAATTGTATTAGGAAAGAAATTAGTGAATTTTTTTTGCTTAGGACATCTAAATGCAACTCACAATGTAACTCATCTAAATGCATTCAAATTGAACTCACAATGTAACTCATCTAAATGCAACTCATTGGAGAGTGTTATAGGAGTATTTAAATGGAAGGACCTCTTGAGTGAAAGCTAGCAGGAAGAGAGGGAGATATTTTCCAAATAAAACATTTAAGGAAGAAAATGAAATGAGAGAGGGAGAGGAAGAGAGAAAACGAAATGAGAGAGGGAGAGGAGAGAGAAAAAAATGAGAGAGAGAGAGAGGAGAGAGAAAAGGAAATGAGAGAGGGCACTAAGGCTCAACACATAACCTAGAAGCATATAAATACCACTGACAATACTATGACAGATATAAGTACTAGATCCAAGACAAAACATCAAACCATCCTATGATAGGGGTACTGCATCCAATGAGTATCAAGAGAGCATGTACATGTCACAATTAGTCCTATTGTCTCACTATAATATATCTAACAAATGGCTCATGTATCATCCAATGATAAGAGACATGAAGTGTCTTAAATTAATGCTTGATGTGAGAAGTGACAGCCAAACTCAATGAGACTAAGCTTCAATCTCAATCCAAGTGCATTCTAGAAACATGGCCAAGTATATGGCATCAACCATAGACATTAGTGTAGCATGCAAAGTAATCAATAAGCATCAACAATCAATAAGCATGAAGTTTCTCTGACAAAATAGCATTCAACCCTACTTATTACAGAAGTGGAAACCTCTATAAAATTGAGTAAATGAGTGCTCAAATTAGTCCAATAGCATGCCAAGACATTGACATAGCATCCCAAGTGATCTCACATCAAATAGACATCTCGAGAAGCATAAGTGACCTCCAATAAACAATGAGTGAAGGGTTTGCCCAAATTGGATTACAAGTCATTAAATTGTTTGTTGTAACGTAGACAAGATGGAAAACAAATATTGTTCAAGATCGTGAGGCGTATCTTAATCAGCGTGTCCCATGTCCTTGCTCTCAATGCAAGTTGGCAATTAGACGAAAACACCAATTGTCTTTAGAACACGTACGACGATTTGGCGAGTTTCAATCTGAGATCATTGATCAAGCGATCGCAGATTTTTAGCAAATGGTAATTTGAAGTTAATTTCAATCATGCATTGTACTCGCAAGCTACTTGAATACCATATACAATAAGATTGGGTCTTGCTGGCAAATTTTCTATCCAAGGAGGTGATGTCTCATCCCAAGGGGGAGTGCACCCTTTGTGGCCAATTAGAAGAGTACGTGGGCATGCGATGGATGGAGTGCAGGAGCCAATCCACCACTCGCAAGGCCAATCTATACCGTCAATGCCAGAGGAGACAGGCAACCTTCCAGACCTACCTACAATCTTGGAGCCTGAGATGGAGGCAATGATCGATGCATTGATTCCCATGGATGTCGAGACTTCTAATCCACTTAGAGAGGAAGCATCCATACCATTATATGATGGGTGTCGAGTATCTCGGCTGAAGACACTACTTGCACTCTTAAGTGTGCAAGCAAAATATAGGTGGAGTGATACGAGTGTGACCGAGTTGTTCAGGTACCTTGTACATACGCTTCATTGCTTTTTTTTTCGACACTATTATTACAAACATCTGTGCTTTTTCAAGGTTGTTTATGATTTTTTTCAGGTTATTGAAATATCATATATTACCACCCGCAAATACCATGCCTAAGTCTTGTAATGATGCACGACATGTTTTACGGAAGCTTGGCATGGACTACAATAACATCCATGCATGTATCAATGATTGCTGTCTGTTTCAAGGAGAATACGAGACTATGGAGACATGTCCAAAGTGTGGTGCTCACAGGTATCGATAGGACTTGCAAGGGTAAACCATCCCTCAAAAAGTTCTGACACTTTCTGCTCATCCCCCGCATAAACCATATGTTTCGTATGTCCGGCGCATGGCGAGCTTGACAACATGGCATGCACAGAAGAGGTCCACGGATGGAGTTCAACGAATATCAGTGGATTCATACGCATGGAGCCACATTGACTCTACCTTCCCAGGCTTTGCCCGAGAGCCAAGGAATCTTCGGCTCGGTCTCGCAATGGATGGCGTGAACCCATTGGGTCTCCGCTCAACTTCTTACAGTGTGTGGCCTATACTCCTTGTCAACTACAACATCCCTCCATGGCTTTCTACGAAGAAAGGACATCTCATCCTTAGCTTCCTCGTCCCAGGCCGCTACAAAGTAAAAAATATGGACATGTATCTTCGTCCATTAGTCGATGAGCTTAAGATTTTGTGGAGGAGGGGGTCACTGTGCAAGATATGAGCAGGCGCGATGGTCAGCGGTCAGCCAATATTCGAGCCATTCTCATGTGGACGATGCATGACTTTCCGGGATTGGGAGAGTGCTCACGTGAGCAGGCCTCTGTTCTCACTAGTAATATCTATATTTGATCTCTTTCAATCAAGTATTCACTAGGTCATGGTGTTGGAACAGGTTTGGTTACCTCAGGTTATCATGCATGTCCATTGTGTGGGCCACAGTTAGACTCCCGAAGGTCACAAACCATGAAGAAGATGGTATATCAAGGACACGCTGCTTTCTTGCCACAGGATCATGAACTCAGGGAAGGTTTCCTTGGAAAACCTCCAACACGTATGAACGTCGCAAGCTGGTACGAGCTGAAAATGGTCCACGCGGAATCACATCCAAATGGAATGCGACAGTTCTCAGTTTTCTACGAGTTGCCATATTGGACCCACTTACAGGTCAACCACTTGTTGGATCTCATGCATATTTTCAAGAATGTGGGGAGCTTGTTATGGGACCACATCACAGGAAAGAGAGATACTATAGAGGCACGAATGGATTTGAAGGAGGTAGGTAAGATGCAGGCCCTTTGGCCGCAGTCGAGTGCTGATGGTCGTGTGCAGCTTCCTCGCGCTTCTTGGGTTTTTTCCACTAAAGAAGAGCGCATTGTGAAGCAAGTAATCAAGTCTATCTGCACTCCGACATGTATGATGCGTTCTCTCAGGTCCGCATTTTCTAATTCCGACGTAGTACGCATTATCGATCGATTCAATATCTCGAAGGCATGGAGGAGATGCCGCGATTTATATCAACGTGATGGGACAGAGGTCTCAATGGAGGAGTGGGAATTCTCGAGGGGATGTAGTCCAAAGGTGATGAGGGGTTTAGAATCTGTCGTATCTAAATTTTATATAAGACATCTAATTTGAGTGTTTCAATGTATAGTACAAAATATATAGTGCAGCATGGTCGCACGGACGACATTTTCGCGTGGAGCGTATTGAAAAAATGCGCTCCACAATGGATTGTGGTGTCATGGAAAGGTTTGAGCAAGAGAGCCGGCGACGAGCAACGGATCCAAACACGGTTGTGGATGAGATGGAGTATTTTGGGAACTTGCAAAGTATTGTTACGGTGGATTACCGTAGCTTCTCCATGATACTATTTGATGTCCAGTGGTTCAAAGTGGTACTTGGAGGAGCTGGAGCAACAGTTCGATGAGGTCCATCTGGATTTCTCGAAATAGATTCCGAAAAAAAATAGACAGATTTGTGTGATACCTTTGTGTTGCTGGCCCATTGTGAATAGGTGCATGGACTCATTTGCTTACTAATTGTATTACGACATGGTTTATGTCACAATGGTTTGAACTCTCTTATACGTGTTTGTGAACAGGTAATCTTCTATCCAAACCCCCGACAACCTCAATGGTGGTATGTTATACCTTCAACTCCCTGAAGTGCGAGAGTATATGATCAAAGCGATGTTCCGAGTATAGATGAAGATAATATGCAAATAGAGGGATCGATATTGCAAGGGGTGGAGGCCGTCAAAAGCTTGGAGCCAGCATCGGCTAACAATGATGGAAATACAGGAGTCCAAGAATTCTTTGAGAACGAGACAAACTCATTCTTTTGTGGTGACATGTCTATCGACCTTCCAGTGTATGTGGAGTTGTGTCAGGAGATTAACATGGGACCATAGGATACTTCATACTTGGAGCATCCACTTACTCAATTCGTTGACCAATCGCTTATAAGGGTACATAAGATATGCATTTTAAGCAAGATTTTTTTTAAATGATTTATATTATTGTGCTTTGTATGATTTAAATTGATTATTTTAATATCATTTTTTATTTGTGTATGTGACATTTTCAGGATGAGTCGAGGGATAAGCGATGAGGAGTTACATGACATCTTCGCATGCATGTCTCCAAACCAGATCGCCAGATTCAGAGAGATGGCAGACCAGGAGCTGTCTCGGTCTTCGTCAGGGCACTCTGCTAGATCTGCTTCAGCACGATTGGATGCTTCGGCTTCGAGCAGACGATCTCGACGCTCACAACTTGGGCCAGAGGGAGGGAGTGCATCGGGATCAGGGGGATGCTGCAAAGATACAGAGGCAGTGAGCCCGCGGTCGACACGGGATACAAGTGTGACTCCTCGCTCTCGTGGCTCAGGTGAATGCTGTGGAGACACGGACGTGGTGTCTCCGTCTCGTCGTTCACCTGGAGTTGTGTCACCTCTAGGATTTGTCACACCTGTGGAGACGTCTACTCCAGTTACTCCGGCTTTTGCGTAGTCATCAGCAGGTGGCACCCCTGTGGATGCCACTCCGAGAGAGATTACCCCCGTCGGTACACCGGATGTAGAGGGGTCTCCTAGATATGCCTAGGAGCGTAGACATAGATGGGAGAGGATCCATCTTAGGAGTCTGATATCTAGTCAATAGTAGGTCAAGAGCCATCATCATGAATGATGGGGGAGGAGGGTGATGGCTCACATGAGAGAGTTGTGCCAACAATTTTTTCGGCACAACGTCTTGTTGAGATATCGAGCTCCACTCGTGATATGCCAGGGTGACCGTTGTGCATTTATGTCACCGACGTGTCAGTTGCAGATGCGGTTGGTACACTGCCCATGAATAATAGCTAGATGACAGCTATCCTTATCTACTCTAGTTCGTGGCTCAGTTAGTATGCCACCTTAGTTAGTTGTCTTTGGTTTGAGACCCATATATAGGGTTCTTCTATTTCTTTGTATGAGAGTTCTTTTTTGCTTACACAAACTAAGAAGAGTAAAACTATTTTCAGCCTCCACCCTTGTGTGTATTTCCCCATTGTGTAAGCAAGAAAGCTACAAGTGAGACTCCTTCCTTCTCTCCCACAATCTTGACATGGTATCAGAGCCTTGTTCGTGGTAAGGAGCTCAAGAAAGCAAGCCAAGCTCGCGGTGTTCTGGTCGGTGAAAAGTTACCACAGATATTGCATCGTATACTCGTGTGCAGAGACATTGGGAGTTACAGAATCATCCTTGGTTCCTGTATATGCAAAATCGTCACTAGGAAGTGACTGTGTGGTCAAATACCACTTTCGCCAATTTTGCAGATTTGCCCTTGTGAGGCTGAAGCTATGTTCTTTGTAGTGACAGAATTTTTTGCAGTGTTCTGTAATGGCGTCTGATTCTCTTTCACAGATTGTCACTGAAAAGCTTGACAAGAATAACTTCCAAGCATGGAAGTTTAGAATGACGAATTTCCTTATGGGAAAAGGATATTGAGAATTTATTGCAGGAAATGAAGAAGAACCAGTTCTTCTTGATGTTCCCAATCAACAGCAAATGCAAGCATTTAAAGCATGGCATGAGAGAGCCAGGAAAGTTATGTATTGGCTGTCTATTAGCATTTCAGACTCTATGATTGTGCATATTCAGGATGCAAGTACGCCAAAGGAGGCATGGGATACTTTGTCAAAAATGTATAGCACAAATACGCAAGCCAGGAAAATGCAGCTCAAGCAAGAGTTGCACAATGTGCAAAGAGAAAATATGAGCATCAACGACTACCACATGAAGGTGAAGAAGATTGCAGATGCACTTGCTTCCATTGGGTCGCCAGTGAAAGATGATGATTTAGTTTCTGTGACCTTGAATGGTCTAGGAAAGGATTATGCACAGTTCCGAACATCCATTTCCGTCCGTGAAAGATTTCCTAATTTTGAAAAGTTGATTGCTCTTCTAATTTCTGAGGAGCAGAGAAATGGTGGTGCATCTTCTTCAAGAGGAACTTTAAAAGAAGTTGTCTTCTACTCAAATGCTGGAAGAGGTAGAGGCAGAGGTAGAGGAGGCCGATCTGGAGGCCGTGGTAGAAATCAGAATATGCAGCAAACTCAAGAGAACCAGTCCTATGGAGGAGGACGTGGTAACTCTAGAGGCAGGGGGAGCCAAAGAGGTCGTGGTGGATGGCAAAGAGGCCAAAATGCAAACAGTAATGTTGAATGCTACTATTGTGGTAAAATGGGTCATATGGCTAAAGACTGCTATAAAAAACAGAATGACATCATGAATGGAAAATTGCAACAAGGGAATTATGCATCTTCTAGTAGACAAGGTGATGACAGAAATGAGCATTTGTTTATGGTGCAGCACATGAACAATTCTGTGACAAGTGCAGAAGAAAGTAACGATGTGTGGTATGTTGACTCAGGTGCATCAAACCACATGACAGGTCATGCAGAATGGATGGAGGATGCAAGAAAAATGGAAAAACCAGGATTTGTGGAGACTGGTGATGATACTGCACATCCTATTGTGCAGATTGGAAAATTTCATTTGTCTATGCAGGATGGGAAAAAGAAATACATGTCCGATGTATTTCATGTCCCGAATATCACCAAGAATCTGGTTTTTGTTGGTCAAATGGTTGAGCAGGGCTTGCAGGTCAGATTTAATCCTCATGGATGCTTTGAGGATATGAAAAATAAAGGTCGCTTGATAACAAAAGGAAATAAGAAGGACAGAATGTTTACGTTGGATGCAGACATGTCTGAATTGAGTGCAGCAATGTTTGCACATGGGACCGGTGTAGTTGCAGATATTGATATCTGGCATAAACGCATTGGTCATGTTAATGTACAGCGACTTAAATCAATGCAGGCCCAAAATATTATTGCAGGATTGCCTAAATTCAAGGTTGCAGAAATGCATAAGGTATGTGAAGCCTGCCAATTTGGAAAACAAGCAAGGAAACCATTTCCTAGACATGTTCAAGAGAGTGAGAAGCCATTGGAATTAATCCACTCTGATGTGTGGACTACTAAAGCTGCATCTCTTGGAGGCTGTCATTACTTTGTCACTTTTATTGATGACTATAGCATAAAAGTTTGGCTGTATTTTATGAAAAAAAAAAGTGAAGTTTTTGGGTATTTCAAAACTCTTAAAGCTATGGTTGAAAAAGAAACAGGTCTGCAAATAAAATGCCTAAGGTCAGATGGAGGGGGAGAGTACCTCTCAAATGAGTTTGCAAGGTTCCTGCAGGAGCATGGCATAAAGCAGCAATATTCATGCAGTCATACCCCACAACAAAATGGAATTGCAGAAAGGAAAAACAGGCATATTGGAGAGGTATCTTGTGCCATGCTCAATGAAAAAGACTTGCCAGATTTTTATTGGGCTGAGGCAGTTGCTACAGCAGTCTACATAATGAACAGGACTCCCACTGCAGCAATACATGGCATGACTCCAGAGGAGAGGTATACTGGTAGGAAACCAGATATTTCTCATTTGAAAATTTTTTGTTGCATTGCCTATGTACATGTGCCAGATGAGTTGAGATCCAAGTTGGATCCAAAAGCTAAGAAGTGCATCTTTATTGGTTACTCTCTGCAGCAAAAAGGGTATAGATGCTATAACCCTTCTACTCGTAAGTTTACAGTGAGCAGAGATATTGTTTTTGATGAGATGAGTAGCTGGTATAAACCAGTAAATGTGATTGATGATGTAGATGCACAAAATGATAATGCTGCACAGAATTCACAGCAGCAGTCACAAAATATTAGTGGACCTAGAGCGTCCTCTAGCAATGGTTCACATTCTTCGCCATGGACAGGCAGATTGAGATCAGGAGAATCTTCTCAAAGCAATGCAGATAGTGGTATGTAGGTATCACGAAAAGGAAAAGAGAAGGTTGATCAGCCCATGTTTGATGTGAATGTAGGTCACTCTTATGTGGATGGTGAATCCAGTGGCTCAGAACATAGCATTTGTCAAGATTGTGGGAGAGAAGAAAGGAGTCTCGCTTGAAGCTTTCTTGCTTGCACAATGGGGGAAGGCACACAAGGGTGGAGGCTGAAAACAGTTTTCCTCTTCTTAGTTGTGTAAGCCAAAAGAACTCTAGTACAAAGAAATAGAAGAACCCTAGATATGGGTCTCAAACCAAACTCAACTAACTAAGGTGGCATACTAACTGAGCCACGAACTAGAGTAGATAAGGATAGCTATCATGTAGCTATTATTCATGGGCGGTATACCAACCGCATCTGCAACTAACACGTCGGTGACATAAATGCACAACGGTCACCCTGGCATATCACGAGTGGAGCTCGATATCTCAACACTCCCCCTCGAGCTCAATCCCAATTCCTGCACACCAAGCAGGTCTCTGAACTTGCGCAGCTTCTCTGCGCCCAATGCCTTCGTGAATATGTCAGCTACCTGATCCTCTGTGCTGGCATAAACTAGATCAATAAGACCTAGTAAAACCCTCTCTCGCACATAGTGATAATGCACCTCAATGTGCTTTGTTCTAGCATGATAGACTGAGTTATTTGCCAAGTGTATACTACTCATGTTGTCACAATAAATGACAACTGGCCCATCTGTAGACTGATGCATATCATAAAGTAGCTTATGCAACCAAGCTACCTCACATGCAGCCATTGCTGCACCCCTGTACTCAGCCTCTGTGCTCGACAAGGCAACTGTAGGATGTTTCTTGCTGCTCCAAGTGACTGCAGCACTTCCAAAAGAGAACACATATCCACTGGTAGATCGTCTATCATAGATACTACCAGCCCAATCAGCATCAGTGTATCCATGCAACTGTATCTGAACCCCAGTCTCATAAAATAGTCCATACTGCAATGTGGACTTCACATACCTGAGTATGCGTCTAGCCGCATCCAAATGTGGTTTCCTTGGAGCCTGCATAAACTGACTTACCAATCCAACAGCATAGCTCAAATCTGGCCTGGTAATAGTCATATAAATCAAACTTCCTACTATGCGTCTGTACATAGTAGGGTCTTCTAGAAGCTCACCTGCATCTGCGCTCAGCTTCACATTCTGCTCCAAAGGAACGGAAATAGGCTTACAGCCTGTCATCCCATATTTGGACAGCATGTCCAATCCATACTGCCTCTGCAAGAGCTGTATCCCACTTGGTGATCTAATCACCTCAATGCCCAAGAAATAACGCAGCTCTCCCAAATCCTTCATCTCAAACTTCTGCTTCAATAGCATTTTCACATGAAGGATATCTTCATCACTGTCACCTGTCATAATCAAATCATCAACATAAATGACAAGTAGCATAATACCTTTCTCTGTTTTTCTCACATAAAGTGAGAAATCTGCCTTGGAAATCTGAAAGCCAATAGTGACAAGATACTGTCCTATCTTGTCAGACCATGCTCTAGGTGCTTGCTTCAAGCCATACAAGGCTTTCTTCAACCTGCAAACAAACTCAGGATGAACAGCATGCACATAACCTGGTGGCTGCTCCATATAGACCTCTTCTTGCAAATCACCATGCAAGAAGGCATTCTTTACATCCATCTGATGTAAAGACCATCCCTTTGATGCGGCCATAGCAATGACTGCTCTTACGGTTGCCATCCTTGCAACCGGACTGAATGTTTCTTCATAGTCAATGCCATATGTTTGTGCATACCCCTTGACTACTAATCTTGCCTTGTATCTGTTCACAGAACCATCAGCATTGTGCTTCACCTTATAAACCCACTTACAGCCAATTGCATTCTTACCTTTAGGCAAAGGTACCAATTTCCATGTAGCATTTTCTTCCAAGGCATCCATTTCTTCATCCATGGCTTTCTCCCATTTTTCTTTTCCCATGGCTTGCTCAAAGGAAGTGGGTTCTGGTTCCTGTATCACCTTGACCATATATGCATAGTGAATGGCTGTAAATCCATCATATTTCAGCCTATCCACAGGATACCTAGCTCTTGTAGACCTGCGCAAAGTAGGTTCACTCCCAGATGCTCTCAAAACATCCCCGGTCTTCCTTACTCCAGGTGTAACAATAGAAGGAATACCCAACTCATCATCAATGCTCTGTTCTGAGCCACTGGATTCACCATCCACATAAGAGTGACCTACATTCACATCAAACATGGGCTGATCAACCTTCTCTTTTCCTTTTCGTGATACCTGCATACCACTATCTGTATTGCTTTGAGAAGATTCTCCTGATCTCAATCTGCCTGTCCATGGCGAAGAATGTGAACCACTACTAGAGGACGCTCCAGGTCCACTAATATTTTGTGACTGCTGCTGTGAATTTTGTGCAGCATTATCATTTTGTGCATCTACATCATCAATCACATTTACTGGTTTATACCAGCTACTCATCTCATCAAAAACAACATCTCTGCTCACTGTAAACTTACGAGTAGAAGGGTTATAGCATCTATACCCTTTTTGCTGCAAAGAGTAACCAATAAAGATGCACTTCTCAGCTTTTGGATCCAACTTGGATCTCAACTCATCTGGCACATGTACATAGGCAATGCAACCAAAAATTTTCAAATGAGAAATATCTGGTTTCCTACCAGTATACCTCTCCTCTGGAGTCATTCCATGTATTGCTGCAGTGGGAGTCCTGTTCATTATGTAGACTGCTGTAGCAACTGCCTCAGCCCAATAAAAATCTGGCAGGTCTTTTTCATTGAGCATGGCACGAGACACCTCTCCAATATGTCTGTTTTTTCTTTCTGCAATTCCATTTTGCTGTGGGGTATGACTGCATGAATATTGCTGCTTTATGCCATGCTCCTGCAGGAACCTTGCAAACTCATTTGAGAGGTACTCTCCCCCTCCATCTGACCTTAGGCATTTTACTTGCAGGCCTGTTTCTTTTTCAACCATAGCTTTAAGAGTTTTGAAATGCCCAAAAACTTCACTTTTCTTTTTCATAAAATACACCCAAACTTTTCTGCTATAGTCATCAATAAAACTGACAAAATAATGACAGCCTCCAAGAGATGCAGCTTTAGTAGTCCACACATCAGAGTGGATTAATTCCAATGGCTTCTTACTCTCTTGAACATGTCTAGGAAATGGTTTCCTTGCCTGTTTTCCAAACTGACAGGCTTCACATACCTTATGCATTTCTGCAACCTTGAATTTAGGCAATCCTGCAACAATATTTTGGGCCTGCATTGATTTAAGTCGCTGTACATTAACATGACCAATGCGTTTATGCCAGATATCAATATCTGCAACTACACCGGTCCCATGTGCAAACATTGCTGCACTCAATTCAGACATGTCTGCATCCAATGTAAACATTCTGCCCTTCTTCTTTCCTTTTGCTATCAAGCGACCTTTATTTTTCACATCCTCAACAAAGCATCCATGAGGATTAAATCTGACCTGCAAGCCCTGCTCAACCATTTGACCAACAGAAACCAGATTCTTGGTGATATTTGGGACATGAAATACATCGGACATGTATTTCTTTTTCCCATCCTGCATAGACAAGGGAATTTTTCCAATCTGCACAATAGGATGTGCAGTATCATCACCAGTCTCCACAAATCCTGGTTTTTCCATTTTCCTTGCATCCTCCATCCATTCTGCATGACCTGTCATGTGGTTTGATGCACCTGAGTCAACATACCATACATCATTGCTTTCTTCTGCACTTGTCACAGAATTGTTCATGTGCTGCACCATAAACAGATGCTCATTTCTGTCATCACCCTGTCTACTAGAGGATGCATAATTTCCTTGTTGCAGTTTTCCATTCATGATGTCATTCTGCTTTTTATAGCAGTCTTTAGCCATATGACCCATTTTACCACAATAGTAGCATTCAACATTACTGTTTGCATTTTGACCTCTTTGCCATCCACCACGACCTCTTTGGCTCCCCCTTCCTCTAGAGTTACCACGTCCTCCTCCATAGGACTGGTTTTCTTGAGTTTGCTGCATATTCTGATTTCTACCACGGCCTCCAAATCGGCCTCCTCTACCTCTGCCTCTACCTCTTCCAGCATTTGAGTAGAAGACAGCTTCTTTTGAAGTTCCTCCTGAAGAAGATGCACCACCATTTCTCTGTTCCTCAGAAATTAGAAGAGCAATCAACTCCTCAAAATCAGGAAATCTTTCACGAACTGAAATGGATGTCCGAAACTGTGCATAATCCTTTCCTAGACCATTCAAGGTCACAGAAACTAAATCATCATCTTCCACTGGTGACCCAATGGAAGCAAGTGCATCTGCAATCTTCTTCACCTTCATGTGGTAGTCGTTGATGCTCATATTTTCTCTTTGCACATTGTGCAACTCTTGCTTGAGCTGCATTTTCCTGGCTTGCGTATTTGTGCTATACATTTTTGACAAAGTATCCCATGCCTCCTTTGGCGTACTTGCATCCTGAATATGCACAATCATAGAGTCTGAAATGCTGATAGACAGCCAATACATAACTTTCCTGGCCCTCTCATGCCATGCTTTAAATGCCTGCATTTGCTGTTGATTGGGAACATCAGGAAGAACTGGTTCTTCTTCATTTCCTGCAACAAATTCCCAATATCCTTTTCCCATAAGGAAATTCGTCATTCTAAACTTCCATGCTTGGAAGTTGTTCTTGTCAAGCTTTTCAGTGACAATCTATGAAAGAGAATCAGATGCCATTACAGAAGATTGCAAAAAATTCTGTCACTGCAAAAACCACAGCTTCACCCTCACAAGGGAAAATCTGCAAAACTGGCGAAAGTGGTATTTGACCACACAGTCACTTCCTAGTGACGATTTTGCATCAACAGGCAACAGGGATGATTCTGTAACTCCCAATGTCTCTGCGCACAAGCATACAATGAAATTTTTACAGTAACTATTCACCGACCTGTAGAACAGCGGCTGCACAGCATAAAACTGGACCTTTTCCTGAGTGTGTGCAGAAAACTTCCGCCTCCAAAACAGGCCCCGAAATGGCCTCAAATAAAAAAAACAAGGTCGCCAAGGGCTAAAGCCCGCTCCCGCAGCATATACTGCCCTCTTGCTTCACCGCGAAGGGCGTCTCAACCTGAGACAATGCACTCCTGTACTTTCCGGCTGTGCTACCTGCAGAGATCTGCTCCCAAAACATAAAATGAAAGCAACACTGCTCCTCTTACCAGACCACCGCGAGCTTGGCTTGCTTTCTTGAGCTCCTTACCACGAACAAGGCTCTGATACCATGTCAAGATTGTGGGAGAGAAGGAAGAAGTCTCGCTTGAAGCTTTCTTGCTTGCACAATGGGGGAAGACACACAAGGGTGGAGGCTGAAAACAGTTTTCCTCTTCTTAGTTGTGTAAGCCATGTAAAATATTACACGGCGCAGCGAACAGAATCTGAGAAAGAGATAGAGAGTACACAACAGATAAGAGGAGAATCAGTAAAATTCTTTAACTCCAAACAACTGATACAAAGATGGCTCTGTCCACCCGTGCGCTTCCACTGAGTGAAGCTTAGATGGCGATCTAGACAGAAGATAGGCGAAGAGCTTAAGGCTAGCTGGAACAACAACTCTGACTGGGTGAAAGATGAGTGTAAGATGGCTGCGAAGGGGTTTAGCTTTTATAGCCTGCGAAGGTCGTTAGGTCGGCCTATTGACCGACCTACCATATGAGCCTCCACTAGTCGGCCAGGGAATATTCCAGGGAATATTCCCTTTACCATCGGGCCGGGGGCGCTGCCCCCGGACCCCCGCCAGGGGGGCCGCTGGCCCCCCTGGGACCCCCCAGCCAGGGGCCGCTTCCGCGGCCCCCGGACCCCACAATAGGGGCCCCTTTTAACTCCCTTACCACGCAACTCAATGCAATGTGCCTCGAGTTGCTACCAGCTTAACCACTCCGTCTAACCCAAAGATTAGACCCACAACAGTCACCTTTTTGCCATCCGGTCACATAGACCTCATCTGATATACAAGTCAGGACTCAACCAATGTCCGGGCTCACATTTGGCTTCTCCTCATAATGGGGGCCTTACAACTTTGAGCACCATGGATCATTGGTAGCACCTAATGAGGGTGGGGGCATTGATCATATCTAACACCCCCCCTCAATGTCCACCCATAGATGAACTATCTCCTCGGCCCAATGCCGAGTCTCTGAAGATGAACTTGAAGCAGATCCTTCGTAAGTGCTTTGGTGAAGATATCTGCTCCATTCTCCTCTGTTGGACAGTAGACCAATTCCACTATCCCATCCTCCATCAAATCACGCACATAGTGATACTGGATCTCTATATGTTTGGTGCGTGCATGAAACACTGGATTTTTGGCAATGGCGATGCAACTCTGATTGTCACATCTCAGCACAGTTGGTTCTTCATCCTGCACTCCCATATGCCATAGAATCCTTCTCAACCATACGGCCTCACATGCAGCAAAACAAGCTGCCTTGTACTCTGCTTCGGTAGAAGACAATGCCACTGTTGGTTGCTTCTTACTAATCCAAGAAAAAATTCCTGAACCCAAAGAGAAACAATAACCAGAAACTGACTTCCTGGAATCAATGTCTCCTGCCCAATCTGAGTCACAGTTCCCCACAAGAGAAGTTCCGAAACTGTATGTGATACCATAGTCAAGAGTTTTCTTCAAGTATCTGAGCACCCGCATCCCAGCCTTCCAATGACTCTCATGAGGTTTGTTTGAGAACCTGCTCAAAACACCAACAGCAAAACTGATATCTGGTCTGGTGTTACACAAGTAGATCAGACTGCCGACCAACCTCCTATACCTCCCAATGTCTGCTAATGCTGATGTATCCTCGACGGATAACTTTGCATTCACCTCCATAGGTGTAGCTATCTCCTTGCACTCGGTCATGCCAAATGCCTTCAAGATCTCCCATGCATACTTCTTCTGAGAGATGAAGATCTTTCCTGGCTCTTGCCAGACTTCAATCCCCAAACAATAGTGCAGCAAGCCCAAGTCTGTCATTTCAAACTCAGAACTCAAAGCCTTTCGAGTTTGGTTGATCATATCTTCATAGTCACCTGTAATAAGAAGGTCGTCCACATATAGGACAATCACTACAGACTTTTTACCATCCCTGTAAACATACAAGTTAGCATCTGAGGCACATCTGTTAAAGTTTAGGTTTAAAAAGAACCTATCTATCCGCTGGTACCATGCTCTGGGGGCTTGTTTCAGCCCATACAATGCCTTCTTCAGTTTACACACTTTGTTCTCAGAATGGGGGGCCTCAAACCCTGGTGGCTGAGCCACGTACACCTCCTCCTTGAGGTCACCATTTAAGAACGCTGACTTAACATCCATTTGGTACACTGGCCACTTCTTGTGGGCAGCCACTGCAAGTACCGTGCGAATAGTGGTCATTCTGGCAGTTGGGGCAAATGACTCTTGAAAATCAAACCCTTCAACTTGTGAAAATCCTTGGGCAACCAGTCTAGCTTTGTACTTTTCTAAGGTACCATCAGCCTTGTACTTTACCTTCCAAATCCACTTGGTGCCAATAATCTTCCGCTTTGCTGGCCGATCCACTAGCTCCCAAGTGTCATTCTTCATTATGCTGTCATACTCCGCCTGCATAGCAGCCTTCCATGATGGATCTGCAAGTGCTTCTTCTAAGTCAGTTGGCTCCTTTACTTGTCTCATAATCTCAACCATCAAGGCCATGTTGACTATGTGAGCAGAAGCCCTCCTTTGCTCCTCTATTCTCTGAGACCTCCTTGGTCCGTCTGCCTTCTCCTCAACAGATGCAGGCATAGGATTATTGTGGTCATAGAGCTGCTTCACCCAGCGCGGCAATGGCTTTTCCGGTGGGGTGATGTCAGGTTGGTGAACTTTTTCCTCATCATCTGAAGATGATGCTTCCTCCTCCTTAAGGATAGGGATAGCTCTCGGGACAGGTTCATAGTGGACTACTTCTTCGCTTGATGATAAAGTGGAAGACCTTGCCTTCTCCTCCTCCACTGTATGCGGCTCCTCCTTGAACACCACATCACGGCTCGCAATGATCTTCTTTGCCTCTTGGTCATATAACTTGTAAGCCTTCTGCTCATCACTATAACCCAAGAAGATACATTTTCTGCTTTTTGGTTGTAACTTGTTTCTCTTCTCATCTGGAACATGTGCATAACATTCACATCCAAAAATTCTGAAATGTGAAACAGATGGTTTCTTACCAGTGTAAGCCTCATGAGGTGTTTTTCCCTTGAGAGCCTTTGTGTAGCTCCGATTTAGAATGTAGACTGCAGTATTAACAGCTTCAGCCCAAAAATGGTTAGGCAATCCCTTGCCCTTTAGCATGCATCTTGCCATCTCCACAATGGTACGATTCCTGCGTTCCACAACACCATTCTGCTGAGGTGTGTGAGGCGTCGTCAATTGACGCTTGATCCCTTTGCTCTTGCAAAAGCCTTCAAACTCCTTTGAGTTGAACTCACCACCACCATCTGTTCTAAATTTCTTCACACTTTTCCCTGTTTCATTCTCAACAAGTATTAGCCATTCTTTAAACTTACCAAAAGCTTGAGCCTTATCACGAAGGAAGTACACCCACATCTTCCTACTGTAGTCGTCGACAATCAACATAAAATAAGAAGATCCCCCCAAGGCCTGTGTAGGCATCTTACCACACAAGTCAGCATGCACCAACTCTAGAGGAGCATGTGCTCTATTCTTGCTTTCTTGTGGAAATGCCTTTCTCTGTTGCTTGCCCATCATACAAGCTTCACATGGTTCCTTCAATTCAGTTATTGTAGGTAGGTGAGCAACCATACCTTGCTTTTGCATCTCCTTCAATACTGCAAATCCGATGTGTCCAAACCTTTCATGCCAAAGCTTACTTGTGCCCACTCCAGCGGTGGCTGTAAGAGCACTTAGCTCATACAGGTTGTTCCTTCTTTCTCCTTTGCCAACAATTG
This sequence comes from Lygodium microphyllum, assembly GCF_053477565.2. Classification (NCBI taxonomy): domain Eukaryota; kingdom Viridiplantae; phylum Streptophyta; class Polypodiopsida; order Schizaeales; family Lygodiaceae; genus Lygodium; species Lygodium microphyllum. The sequence continues at coordinate 74,667,263 of NC_141144.1, forward strand.
TGCCAGCACTATCAATAATTTCTGCACCTGTCTTCTTGAACCTCACTTCATGACCAAGATCAGTTATGGCAGCAACTGATAAGAGATTTCTCCTGATTTCGGGAACATACAACACATTTGAAAGCTTTTTGACTTCACCATTTGCAGCAACAAAAGAAATAGTACCTGTGCCCGCAGCAGGGCATTTAGCATCATTTCCAACCGTCACAGTGATGGATTCTTGTAGAGGCTGCATAGAACTGTATAGACCTTTCTTGTTGGTCATGTGACGGGAGGCCCCACTATCCAACACCCAAGAGTCAGTGGTAGATTCTTCTTGCGCCGAGGAGCACACTTCCTCAACGGTCGCCATGAATAATTCCAACTCTGCTTCAGCCGTATTGGCTGTCTCTTTCCCTTTAGTTTTAAGGGTACCATTCTTTTCATCTGCCTTCTTGACACGACAATCTGCAATTGCATGTCCTTTCTTCTTACAGTAGAAGCACTCTCCTTGAAACTTCTTCTTGCCGCCCTTTTTCTTTTTGTCACCATCATTTTTGGTGGAGGAAACACCTTTGCCTTTTGCATTGGCAGAGAATGCAGCATCTCCATTGTTGCTTCCTTCTCGGGCTTTCAGCCTCAACTCCTCCTCCATTAATAATGCACAAAACTCCTCAAAAGTCAAAGCTTGAGGTCTCACCTGAGTATTAAGGGCAGTTACTAGTCCATCAAACTTTTGTGGACAAATCCGAAGACACCTCCGAGCTAGCTCTTCGCTAGTCTTTTGTATCCCAGCGCCAGCCATCTGGTCGCGCAGATTCTTAATCCGAGTGATGAATGCTTCAACCGTCTCTCCTTCAGCAAACTTCTCCGCTGCTAGTTGATTCTCCAAGTTTTGAATCCTTGTTTGGTTTCGTGTTTCATACTGACTCCTTAGTACATTCCAAGCCTCTGACGCTTTGGTTGTATGCTGAATCAGAGTCAAAACACTGTCAGAACAGCTTGTAACTAAGGCACACAATGCATCTGCATTCCTTCGTTTCCAAGCTCGTAGAAGATCTGCATTCGGAGGAATCATCACACTAGGATTTGATGGGTCGGGGGTAGGCTGTGGTTCTGCGTCAGTCCCCAGCACAGTCTCCAGAAGCTCATAAGAATCAAGGATAGTTGTAATTTTGAACTTCCACAAGGTGTAGTTTGTACCATCTAACTTGCCTTCGCTGAAGGTTGGTGGACGAATCCTCAGTGTTTGAATAGCCGGTACAGCAGCACCACCTCCTGCACCGCTTCCTGATGCGCCAGAACTGCTTCCCGGAGTCGACATCGTTTCTCTTTGCTGTTGAAGCCTTTGCCTCTTGCACGCTCTCCGATCTCTAGAGCCCCCTGGGCTCTGATACCATGTAAAATATTACACGGCGCAGCGAACAGAATCTGAGAAAGAGATAGAGAGTACACAACAGATAAGAGGAGAATCAGTAAAATTCTTTAACTCCAAACAACTGATACAAAGATGGCTCTGTCCACCCGTGCGCTTCCACTGAGTGAAGCTTAGATGGCGATCTAGACAGAAGATAGGCGAAGAGCTTAAGGCTAGCTGGAACAACAACTCTGACTGGGTGAAAGATGAGTGTAAGATGGCTGCGAAGGGGTTTAGCTTTTATAGCCTGCGAAGGTCGTTAGGTCGGCCTATTGACCGACCTACCATATGAGCCTCCACTAGTCGGCCAGGGAATATTCCAGGGAATATTCCCTTTACCATCAGGCCGGGGGCGCTGCCCCCGGACCCCCGCCAGGGGGGCCGCTGGCCCCCCTGGGACCCCCCAGCCAGGGGCCGCTTCCGCGGCCCCCGGACCCCACAATAGGGGCCCCTTTTAACTCCCTTACCACGCAACTCAATGCAATGTGCCTCGAGTTGCTACCAGCTTAACCACTCCGTCTAACCCAAAGATTAGACCCACAACAGTCACCTTTTTGCCATCCGGTCACATAGACCTCATCTGATATACAAGTCAGGACTCAACCAATGTCCGGGCTCACATTTGGCTTCTCCTCATAATGGGGGCCTTACAACTTTGAGCACCATGGATCATTGGTAGCACCTAATGAGGGTGGGGGCATTGATCATATCTAACAAGCCAAAAGAACTCTAGTACAAAGAAATAGAAGAACCCTAGATATGGGTCTCAAACCAAACTCAACTAACTAAGGTGGCATACTAACTGAGCCACGAACTAGAGTAGATAAGGATAGCTATCATGTAGCTATTATTCATGGGCGGTATACCAACCGCATCTGCAACTAACACGTCGGTGACATAAATGCACAACGGTCACCCTGACATATCACGAGTGGAGCTCGATATCTCAACAGCATTGATGATGAGTTGGGTATTCCTTCTATTGTTACACCTGGAGTAAGGAAGACTAGGGATGTTTTGAGAGCACCAGGGAGTGAACCTATTTTGCGCAGGTCTACGAGAGCTAGGTATCCAGTGGATAGGCTGAAATATGATGGATTTACAGCCATTCACTATGCATATATGGTCAAAGTGATACAGGAACCAGAACCCACTTCTTTTGAGCAAGCCATGGGAAAAAAAAAATGGGAGAAAGCCATGGATGAAGAAATGGATGCCTTGGAAGTAAATGCTACATGGGAATTGATACCTTTGCCTAAAGGTAAGAATGCAATTGGCTGTAAGTGGGTTTATAAGGTGAAGCACAATGCACATGGTTCTGTGAACAGATACAAGGCAAGATTAGTAGTCAAGGGGTATGCACAAACATATGGCATTGACTATGAAGAAACATTCAGTCCGGTTGCAAGGATGGCAACCGTAAGAGCAGTCATTGCTATGGCTGCATCAAAGGGATGGTCTTTACATCAGATAGATGTAAAGAATGCCTTCTTGCATGGTGATTTGCAAGAAGAGGTCTATATGGAGCAGCCACCAGGTTATGTGCATGCTGTTCATCCTGAGTTTGTTTGCAGGTTGAAGAAAGCCTTGTATGGCTTGAAGCAAGCACCTAGAGCATGGTCTGACAAGATAAGACAGTATCTTGTCACTATTGGCTTTCAGATTTCCAAGGCAGATTTCTCACTTTATGTGAGAAAAACAGAGAAATGTATTATGCTACTTGTCATTTATGTTGATGATTTGATTATGACAGGTGATAGTGATGAAGATATCCTTCATGTGAAAATGCTATTGAAGCAGAAGTTTGAAATGAAGGATTTGGGAGAGCTGCGTTATTTCTTGGGCATTGAGGTGATTAGATCACCAAGTGGGATACAGCTCTTGCAGAGGTAGTATGGATTGGACATGCTGTCCAAATATGGGATGACAGGCTGTAAGCCTATTTCAGTTCCTTTGGAGCAGAATGTGAAGCTGAGCACAGATGCAGGTGAGCTTCTGGAAGACCCTACTATGTACAGACGCATAGTAGGAAGCTTGATTTATATGACTATTACCAGGCCAGATTTGAGCTATGATGTTGGATTGGTAAGTCAGTTTATGTAGGCTCCAAGGAAACCGCATTTGGATGCGGTTAGACACATACTCAGGTATGTGAAGTCCACATTGCAATATGGACTATTTTATGAGACTGGGGTTCAGATACAGTTGCATGGATACACTGATGCTGATTGGACTGGTAGCATTTCTGATAGACGATCTACCAGTGGATATGTGTTCTCTTTTGGGAGTGCTGCAGTCACTTGGAGCAGCAAGAAACAGCCTACAGTTGCCTTATCTAGCATAGAGGCTGAGTACAGGGGCGCAGCAATGGCTGCATGTGAGGTAGCTTGGTTGCATAAGCTACTTTATGATATGCATCAGCGTACAGATGGGCCAGTTGTCATTTATTGTGACAACATGAGTAGTATACACTTGGTAAATAACCCAGTCTATCATGCTAGAACAAAGCACATTGAGGTGCATTATCACTATGTGCGGGAGAGGGTTTTACTAGGTCTTATTGATCTAGTTTATGTCAGCACAGAGGATTAGGTAGCTGACATATTCACGAAGGCATTGGGCGCAGAGAAGCTGCGCAAGTTCAGAGACCTGCTTGGTGTGCAGGAATTGGGATTGAGCTCGAGGGGGAGTGTTGAGATATCGAGCTCCACTCGTGATATGCTAGGATGACCATTGTGCATTTATGTCACCGACGTGTTAGTTGCAGATGCGGTTGGTACACCGCCCATGAATAATAGCTAGATGACAGCTATCCTTATCTACTCTAGTTCGTGGCTCAGTTAGTATGCCACCTTAGTTAGTTGTCTTTGGTTTGAGACCCATATATAGGGTTCTTCTATTTCTTTGTATGAGAGTTCTTTTTGGCTTACACAAACTAAGAAGAGGAAAACTGTTTTTAGCCTCCACCCTTGTGTGTATTCCCCCATTGTGCAAGCAAGAAAGCTACAAGTGAGACTCCTTCCTTCTCTCCCACAATCTTGACACGTCTTGGATCATTGGAAGAACATATCGAAGGGGAGCAAGGACTACATAGTAGCATCCTTGCACGAGGAGTTTCCGATGCCAGCCGCAGTAGATAGATTCTCTACGGGCTGGATGATAGATTGCATGCGTGCATACATGTCACAGAGACGATCCGACGTACGCAAGGCAATCAAGAGTGAGGATGCAAAGCCCGAGTGGTTAGATGCAGACGACTGGCGCCGACTGAGGGAGGAGGCTACAGATTCTCCAGGACGTTGGAGTCAGCAGCACGGGGCGGTGAGGGCACAACTCGAGGCCGGAGTGATCCATCATCTTGGGAGTGGTGGCCACATGACATATTTGGAGGACTTTGTAAGTTTTTCTTTTGTTTTGCTTGTTTAATTTTTTGAAATATTCTTTGTACTGAAAATCATGTTTCTAACAGTTCGCATTTTGTTTTCTTTGCAGCACTCCATTACAAATCGCGATCCGACTGGCCTTGAGACTCAATATGCAGAGAGGCACGGTCTGAGAGCATTGATCGACCGATTGTATAAACGCGACAGCCTTGTAAGTCACTCATCTTTCTTGTCAGTAGTTACCATGAGATATTTGAATGCATTGTTGTATGGTGGACTGATATGTTGCAGTTTCTTTTTCTGCAGAGTCCGTTCAATGCTCCTTTGCGGCGGGACAAGCTTTTGGGGGACGAGGTGCGTAGCTCGCCCTTGGATCCCTGGAGCTCATACACCTTTATTTTTGAGTTGCCTGATCTATGTAGACATTTTCTATGTATTAGTGATATCCTGTCATGATTGTACCAATCGCTTTTTATGCGATCATGTATTTATTTCATGTATCAGTTTTATGATTTCAGTATACATTGTTTTTGTTTGCAAGCGCATTGTACACAGTAGTGCAGAAACTATTTTGTATGGCTCACAAATTTTTTTCCCCTATTACCGTCGATATTAGCGTCGCAAATATTGCTGCTCGCATCGCTACGACGCTGATAGCGACGCTAATACCGACGTTGATAGCGTCGGTTTGCGACGTGCATAATGACGCCAATAGCGACGCTGATAGCGACGCCAATACCAATTGTTCTATGGCGTCGCCAATAACGATGCTTTTTGCGACGACGGGGGCAAATTTTGTTGTTTGCATTTTCGTCGCTTTAAACGTCGGTATAAGGCCTATATCTTGTAGTGTTGTTGTCTCGCCCTCCTATTGGATTGCATGCCTGAGACTTGGAGACACAACTCTATTGTCAGCTTTTGATTATCACTTGGATTCAATGTAGATGTATAAATAAGTCTAATAAGATATTCGAATATGTATTAGTAATATCCGAATCTTGTTCCTACATGAGCTCTAGTCCACTCACATCTTCTTTTTCTTAAAATCAAAAGCCTCACATTTATGTAGGTTAGAAGAGTAGCACCAACTTGTACTCAAGTCCTAATTCCATAATTGGGGCAATCTAGTATGGAATGAACGTCTCTCTCATATCCCAAACAGATATAGCAATATTTTCAAGGGACACACTATTGGCTACATATGGTAGACATAAGCGCCGCACATAAGATACAACCTGAGCTGTATGAAGACGGAAACAAAGGAGAGACGCAGTAAGCAATCGATACATAAAAAGAAAAGTTATCCAATAATTCAATTTGAAACACGATTTAAATGATACCCGCACGGTTCCCAGGAGCATATTTCATGCAACGTGCCTTTAGTTGCTCAGCAAGGGCAAATAATCTAACTTGTAGCCTAGACATAAGGTGGGGATCATGAAAGTAGCTTCAATGGTAACATGGGAGCCATGAAAGGTGCGGGCCGATGCCAGAATATGGGACGGCATGGGAGTGGCCAAGTCCGCCTGCTCTGGGATATTTGTGGGCGTGAAGATGCTACTATTGCAATGTATCTTGCTTGTACCTGCACAATGCTGGCCTGGTCTGCGTGCTGCATGAATACCAATGTAAGTACTCGGAAGGCTTCCAGACTGCTTTCTCTACTACAATGCCTGGAGATATTGGCCTCTCTTTTCTTGTTGATCCTCACCACTTCACGCTGGAGTTTCCCAAGTAAGAAGTAACACGCATGTTTGAATACGAGTAACATATAATCCCTACACTCCTATCCACCTTAACTTGCACTCCTTGTTTTTGCTTAGTGTTTTGTAGCTTCCCCTTCTACGATTTCTTATCAAAACACCCTTCTCTATCATTGTATATAGCCAAACATACCTTGCATTGTGTTTGCTAGTTAGTTTGTCTCTCGATGCTAGTTAGTCCACCTCTTGATGCCATTTGTGACCCCATCCCAACCAGTTGAGAAGGTTGCATCAGTGAGCATGGATTTTGGAAGGTTGAATTCATTAAAATGAAATAGCAAACCCAAGTTGTGTTAATAGGACCTGGATCATTGATAGGGCTATGTATTGTTCTATCTAGCTAATTAGACTGGCTACGCACATCATGAAACTACTTGTGGAAAAGGAACATCATGAGCTTTGGTTGAATAGAAGTGGACATATAGGCAAACATTGCACAAAAGCAAAGATTGAGGGCATTTTGAAATCGATCCTTCTCCATTGTTTCGGTCCTACCTCATTAGGAGTTCATGTAGGCTAGTGGAATTTTGTTTATGCACAATGAGAGAGTTAGATAGTCAACTTAAGCAAGACGATGGAGGTGGTACTAAGGTCAATTTTAACAATCTCACTACAATGGTGTAAAGAATAGTGATGGTGATGTTAGAAGGGAACAAAAATGCATTCATTAAAGGGGATGCACATATGGGTAAAGCTTTTTAAGTACTCGCAAGTCTTAAGAAATGGGGTCTTAGTGGGAAGATAATGTGCTAATTACTAGAAATTAATGTAAACATGATCAGCTCCTAAAATAACCCCCAAATAACCATAATTGGCATATCACAAGTTTGGATGGAGCTACTTATTTAATTTTTAAAATTGAGCCTTCTACGCCTTCATCTGCAACAAGTAGATGTTAAAGTTGACCCTTTAACCCTTCAAGCTCAATTTTGAGATTGCGCTTCTAATTACTCTTATTACGATCAATTTTGTGATGTGGTCTGCAAGCTACAAAAGTACAATTTAACATTTAAGAGGTTATTGAATCCCCTTTCCTCATGCTTAATCTAGCCCCTAAGGAGAGGAAGATCCAAAGATTATAGCTCCATCTTGTTAGGTTTAATCTCAAATTTGAGCCTTGAAGAAGCTACTATATTTGTACTTCATTTCTACATTGAGCCTCTAAGAGGTCTCAATCTCAATAAGCCTTTCTCTCCACCAATAAGCCCCTAAGAGGTCTCAATCTTGCTATAAAAGTCAAACTCTATATCTGATATTGTAAGTTAGATATTGCATCAATTGTTGATTGGCATTGTCTTTACATCTTTCTTGGGCTTGTTGAATATGTGACTTTAACTCCTTATGGATCTTTGACAAGTGTTCATCTAGATTCATAGCTACTAAATACTTTACTAGGAGACTCATATAAATGTCCATTTTAGGGGTTCTTTCATAATTGGCAAAAAATGGAGTTTACCTAGTACAGGTATGACTAGCATTATTATAGGCAAATTCAACCAGGGGAAGTAAATCTACCCAATTATCGTGATGATAATTGATTGCACATTAGGAAATATTGTTTCAAGATGTGACTTACTCTCTCTATCTATCCATTACTTTGAGAGTGGTTGATCGAAGAGAGGTTGGTTTGGATGCCTAGTGGTTTAAGGAAGCTTCTTAAAAAACTTGACATAAACTATGGTCCTCAATTAGAAACAATGTCATCAGGTAACCCATGATAATGTAGTTATGTCTAAAGAAAAGTTGGGTCATGCCTTCACCAATATAATTGTCATGTGGGTGGGGACAAATTTTGCCATCTTGGTAAATCTATCAACCACCACAAGGATGGAATTGAACCCCTTTGAGAAAGGTAGATCAGTGATGAAGTCCCTTGAAACAGATGACTAAGGGCGATTAAGAACATATAAGGGGGGATGGAGCAACAACCCATGAGGTCAATGGCAAGGGACTTTGACTCTATTACGCGTATCCACATGTGTGTACAAGTTCTTTGACTAATTTCCATATTTGAGGTCACCAATAGTCTTAAGGGATGAGCTATATTGTTTTATTGACCCCAAATTTATGTCTTGTACTTGGAAGTACATGACTTGCTTGAAGTATATATAATTGAAGTAATTTGGGTGGCATATACAGTAGCCCTTGATAATAGAGCATACCTTCAACTTCTTGGAAGCCTCCAACACTTGTACACCCTTCTTGAATTCTTTTCTTGATACTCTATACTTATTATCATGCAAAGTTGGAATTACTTTGGTGTCAATAGGACAAAATCCTATTAGTCCATGAACTGTATCTCCTTCCTCTTTGCATGCAAGATAGGAGTTTCAGGAGAATGTAACTAGTTTTCCTTGTTGGTTTCTAGGTCGATATGATATGAAAAAATCAAACCTAGAAAGGAAGGGGACCTAATGGAAGAAGGACATGTACCATCCTCGTATGTCATAGTATAATGTACAACTGCATATATAGTGCTCCTTTGTCTCAGGCTTTCGGCCACAAAGGCAGCAAGTCCTATCCTTTGCCGGAGTATCTGTCCATTTGCTTATCTCCATATGTAGCTTGTGAATTTATTCGATGGTAGCTCGTATGTTGTGGGAGAGTCCATGTATGCTGGCCAAATACTAGTGAATCCATCATCAAAGACACACAATAAGTGACTCTAGTAGAACTCCATCTTTGATTCTAGAGGGAGTGGTGCGTGGATCTAGGTTCTCACTATCTCAATCCTCAAGATATCACCTTTGATCACTTGATTTTTCTTTGATAAATTGAGAAACACCGGCTAATCATTTTTTTAAAAATAATTTTTAAAAAATTTGCCGACTGCTCCAAGTCACTTCACAACGTACATCGAAAACACACAACTCATTGATTGCTATGGCGTATTGAAGCTGGTTCCATACCCCTATAGGTGGTGCGAATAGGTACGAAGAGACATGTAGGCATGTATGGCAAAGGGGCCAACAGAGTGTCATCTAATAATCCTCCATTACAACTTTTTTTCCCCAGTGAGTTTTGTAAGTATTTTTAAATAGCCAAACGATTTGCTTTATATAGAGCTCAAACACAAAATATTGGGACATTTGGATAGTTTTATCAAGTAGACCTAGTTATAAACAAAGGATTCATAAAAGAGTAACATTGAGGGACCAATGGAGTGACACTCAATGATACATTGGTTTAAGATCTTACCGTGTCCAAAATATACAAAACTTTACATAGCTCAATTGTTTGACTCACATTAAACTCATTTATAAGTTAAAAAAAGACAGATCACAATGTTAAGTAACTAAGAAAATCGCATCTTTTTTACAACATTGTCACTCAATTGGGGTGGGGTAGGTTTGTCTTTTAGGGGGGTGTCACTGTATTGGCCATTTAAACATCGCATTTGTTGAGACATAACGAGTGTGAATGGTAGGACGATGAGAGCTAGTAGTGTTGTGATGAAAATCCAAGGACTTGGTGTCGAATTATAAAACGTATCCTCGTATACAAAGGAGAAGGTTTGGAGCCTCCAAATTATACGTTCTTTGCAAAAATGGTGGTCTGTCTATCAACTATGCAATACCCTGGTTGTTGATACCGTCATCGTTAGCCTGCTGGCTAGTGGCGGTTGTCATCGTAAGCAAATGGGCTGGTTGGGACGTGGGCAAGGAAGTGAGGGTCTTTGAGGAGCCTGCGCAGCACGGGCGCAGGGAGGGGCATGCAGATCTCCACGTCACCGGCAGGGGAGCCAGGTCGACCGGGAAACAGCACCATCTCCCCGTTGCCGTGCACCTTGACTGCACGTACAGCTGCCGGTCGGCCCCAGCCGTAGTCGACGTCATAGACCGGAAAGCGTGGCGAGCTCGCCACGTTGATGCCCGGGAAGCCGTCGCTGCTGATGGCGGGCCTGGAGAATCTGTTGCCGTGGAGCTCCAGCCAGTGCATCACCCCCCGGGCATGCTCGCGATCCTGCGCCACCGCCGCCGCCCACTGGACGCGCCCCGCGGTGACGTGGAGGGGCTCCGCCGCGACGCGAGTCGCGCGAGCCGTCGCCTTGGCCAGCCCGATCGTGTTGCCGAAGTAGGCGGGCGGCAGGGGCGGGTCCCAGCGGCTACGCAGGTTGGCTAGCGCGGCTAACCACGTGGCGTCGACACGTGTCGGTCGGCGAGCCACCGTGACGCGCTTCCAGAAGTGCGCGCAGATGGCCACGTAGGATGAGTGGGCCCCGCCGGCCAGCGCCTTGAGCTTCTGCACCGCCGAGCCGGGCAGCACGAAGACGCACTGTACCAGCGGCTCATCGTGGGCGTCCGTCTTCATGTCGGGCTCATCCGGGCCGTCCGTCTGAGTTGCGACGTCGTCTTCTCCTTCTACTTCTTCCTCGTCTTCTGGTTCTTCCTGGCCGAAGTCTAGCTTGGCTTTCTCTGGGGATGGATTGGGCAGTGCCAGCTTCTCTCTGTGATGGAGCGGCACCACTGTCAAGGCCGCCCCCCTCGCGCACTCCCCCCATGACACCATGAAGTTCCATAACGACTGCCCGTCTGCCACCACATGGCTGTGTGCCACCGCCACTGCAAGCCCACCGTCCGAGAACCTCGTCACCTGCAAAAGTCCGTAACAGTTTCTCCCCCTTGCCTCCAACGTTCATATATAATACCTTACTGTGTCCTACAAAGTTTGCACGGCGATATATTTTCGGCTACCAACCGCACGCATTTTGAGCAAAAAGTGTGGGGACTAAGTCGGAGTCTTAAGGCTCACAAAATCAAGACGAATCGGGAATGCACCGTGATTAACGCGATGGTGGACATACCTAGCCTATAGCGATGGGGAACACTGGACAGGAATCCCCCCATCATGCTGCAGAGCGCAAGATAAGGGGATTCATGTGGGAAGAATGTCCAAACCTTCTTTGACGTTGATCGTAAGTCTATCAATTTATCATAGATTCAGCAAGCGGCCAGAGGAGGCTTACCTGAACGGATAGTAATGGAGCTGTGTAGAGGCTTTCCCCCTTGTGATCCACCTCCCGGCAGAGCTGCTCATAGAACCCCATCATCTGGAAGCCTGTCTTGGCATGCTCACTCAACGCACAATCGATGGTGGCCTCCACGAACTCCACACCCGCATCATTACAATCGATGACGAGCCTCGTGTCCTCTCCCAAGGCAAGGCGTCCGGCCCAAGGATAGTAATGCACAAGGGCGAGAGAGAGGCTGGTCTTTAAGATCTGGACTGCATCGATGGGAGCAGACGAGTAGAAGATGAGCCGTCTGTTGTAGTGGATGTCCTGCCAGAAGGCATCGGCAGAGGGCAAGAACAGGTGGCCAACGGTGGTACGGGAGGCAGGGACGATGGAGGAATAGGCAAGCACAGTGACCTGGGGATCGAAGCCCATGGGACTGCTGTGCAAAGGATATGGAGAAATCACAAAGGGGTGTGGGGGGGGGGGATCCGCTACTAATTAAAGCGCAAAAGGCTTAATTAAAGAGACGCAAATAACCTTAATGGATTATAAACGGTAGTTCTGTGAGATACTAATTAAATAGGCAGAAGAACCGTGACGTCTAAAAAGAGAGCCCAGAGAAAAGGCACGATCGGATTGACTTGCCAGGCACGTTTTGTGTATGGTGTTATTTGCACCACCTAGTCAGTGGTCATGACTCACGAGCCGACACGAAGTCAAGAGTCTTTCCTAGTAAAATTAAACTAAGCTGCTTCTTTGTGGAGATATTTAATAATTAGCAGACAAGGAGTTCAAAAAATACAATGAAATTTTGTAAAAAATTCATTTTGAGTATATCGGAGCGAATTTCTGGCCAAAGTATGTACATGGCTATATTTTGACTTTTAATGCCAAAAAAAGCCTCATTACCTAAAAATCCTTCAAAACATAGCATTTGGGTTGAAAATTTGCCTTGCTTAGACAGTGACATCCCCATCCCCTTCCATTTCAATGTTCTCAAACTAAAGTAAAACAAAGAGACTATTTGCAACCTAGAGGATGCCAATGATGGAAAGGAAAGGAACCATGAGAGAGAGAGAGAGAGAGAGAGAGAGAGAGAGAGAGAGAGAGAGAAGGAACAATTTGATTGAGATCGAATTATATAAAGATTGATCTATGTATGAACCAACATGCATCTCTAGCATTAGTGTCAACTCCAAATTGAGGTAGGAGATGAAGATGGCGATGATGAAGGATTAGTTGAAAATATGATTTGAAAAAATAGCCAAAAATGGTAGATTTGATCTAAAAGGCCAACATGATTAGTGTGCCCAAAACCTAATGTGGAAAAATAGTAATGTGTTGGTGGCATCTCCACCGGGAATGTCTAGGTCACATAAACTAATAGACAATCAATGTCAAAGCTTGAGAACTCTTTGTTAGATTGAAACTAATGCTCACACAGGTAGGAGATGATTGTACATGACACACATGGCTACTAACACCCACTGTTAGATCCTAGATGTGTCGAAAGGCCATAGGAGATTGAATAGATTTGAGGGTGACATGAGGGGTGTCATTACTAATTAAATTTGTTGATGAAGAATGCTAGCCAATAATTAAGATCCCCTCTCCAGATGAAAGCTTGATGCAAGGCACGCCACCATAGGCCAATGAAAGTGGAGAGGTCTTGAATGGATCATGTAGAAAGCTCTAATTGAAAATGGCTGAACTAAGTCTCTAATCGTAGCAAGAAGCTATCAAAGGCACTATACCTTGCCAAAGAAGAACAATATGACAATATGGACAAAGTGCCATGGGATGGGTAAGCAAGTGGTAGGGGATGGTGGCTCAATGATGAAGAAAAGAGGAAAATGCATGAAGTCTAGCCCTATAGAAGACTGCAATCCCTAAAGAAACTCTTGACAATCCTACAAATTCCCCCTTTGAAACACAAAGGATAAAGGAATCTACATTCGCATCATTGATCTCATCCCTTCTGAAAGGAATGGGGGGTATGAGGGAATCACCAGACGAGATGGTAGGGGATGGGAATGGGAATGCATGCAGAAAAAGAAATCTTCCTCGGAGGGACCTTCACAATGGAAGGAGATTAGAGCCTATATAGCTCCCTTTCCAACCAACTTGTCACAAGAATGGCTCCTGAAGAAGAATCCTTAACAAAGGCTTCTTGATTGGTGAAGAAAACCTAGGTGCCAAGTCTTGTAAGGCCATGAGTTGAGAGGAGATGAAAGCCGAACATGTAGGACTTTCGAGATGGAGCTTGAAGACAAATGGTCAGGAAACAAAGGCAAGGTGCCAACACCACAAATAGATACTAATGAAACATCACCTACAATGACTATATCCTCATATGAGTAAATATATTGGAGCCAATCTCCTGGAGGACTCCTATGACTCAATACACCATTGTCAATGAATCAAGGCCTCTCAAAACTTTGGCTATCTCATCCATCTCATGGATGTGAAGAAATGTTGACTCATAAGTAATAGTAGGTGTGGACTAAGAAGTAGAGTAGAGGGAGGCTCCAATGTAGCCCCTTCTTTCTCTTGGATGAAGGTGAGGGTGTTTCTTATATCATTTCTCCTTGACGTATGGCCTTCGGCCCATAGTGTGGACACTTAGGATATCATTTGTGCTTCCCCTTTGAATTTGTATAAGAGTCTAAAGATGACTCCAATTTCTCGGATTTCTTCTCCCTTACTTTTCTTGGCTTGTCCTTTACTTGAAGATGATGTTGCAAAGGCATGACTTTGTGCTATGGATCCACCTGAATCTACCTCCCTTTGATGTGCATCCCACTCAAGTGCCATTGAGACTAGCTCCTCCCTTGAGTGATTCCTTAGAATCATGGACCTAGAACTAGATGAGCTATGGTGGACGCAAATCAAACACATGATACATGATTAGAATGATAAATTGTAACTCAAGTGAATTAGGTTCCAAGATAGATTAGCTTGGACTCATAAACACAATCGTGAGTGACTCAAATTGTTTGTACCATACCTTGAAATGAGTGTCAAGTACATGCCTTTATAGCTTTTTGGATAGTACCACTTTTCCTCTTTGTGCTTATGGGATTCTAAACACCTCTTCCTAGAGCATACATAATTTGTTTATCTTCTAGCCTCTTCAGGGCATACATCTAGCCTCTATGGGCAAGTATCACTTGCTATTCTCAACACCCCCTTCAAATGATGAGTCTCTACCCTTGCTGGCATTTGCCCCACCTACATATGATGACATAGCCTGGGAGACTAACTCTTTGGCAGCCTAGTCAAGTTAAGGCTTGGCACTTTACATTTTAGTAAGGGTTTTTACATCCACTATGGGAGAAACATGATCCACTAAGGGAATATTCTTTGTTGTCACCAGTGAAAATATCTTTATCTTCTTCATACTTCTTTGGCATCCTTTGCTTTTCTTGATCTTCTTGGTCTTTGCTAGTCTTGGCCTTATGCTCTTCATCTTTGACTTGTTATTCATTATCTTGTGCTCTAGTCTTCTTTCTAAGGTCCTTTTGGTCGTGGATGCTTGTACTGCAAACTTTGTCCAAGCAAGAATAGAATCTTTGAAACCAAATGGAGTGTCCATATGAATCTTAACTCTGGAACCATGAGGAATATCCGGAGAGCCATCGACATTATTTGGCAAGAAGATCTCCCAAACTCCAAACTCATTCCTCCATCACATTGGCATTTGGATTCTAGTTATTAAAATCACCTATAAGAGAGGCAGACTTGGCTCCAGGTGCCTACTCTTTGTAAGTTATACCATCAGAGCTTCTGTTAAAACCCAACTTTTCATATCCTCTTGAAAATGCTTCTAGATCACCCTTGTATTGATGATCAATCAACTCCCTCTTTTTCCAATATTTTTCATACCAGTATTGAAGGTGATTGCAATGTCCTTTCAAGTAAGGATCAATCTCATAAATGTGTTGGCCATCTCCTGGAGGTCGGGGACAATTTTGGGAGCACTCCCATCCTGCAGGATATGAGACCTTAGTCTTTCATTTTCTTCTTTTAGAGTCTGTATCTTCTCTGGTTCATTCTCAAGCTCATTGATACTTAGTCCAAAAATACTTTCAACAATATGACGAACAAGGAATTCTTCATCAAAATCTGGAACTATTGCAGTAGACTGTTGAGGTGAATCTGAGGATGCCACTTTTGCTTGGGTAAGCCTTTGTGGAATATCACCACCGTGATTCGTGCCTTGCCTAGTAGAGAAGCCTGAAACAGCTTCGAAGGAACGAACAAAGGTTTTGTGTAAAGGAATATAATTTCTCTGAGACATGGTATGATGATCAGGGGCAGCTGAGCGTGGACGCTTATTTGACTTTCAAAAGGTGGCAGCTTTAGGGCCTTCAACATGGGGAGAGGTATTGGAATTGTGTGTCACACACGAGGATGGGATGCAGACGGAAGAGAAGGCCTTCGAAAAAGCCCAAGCCATAGTCACCTACTACCAAATCCGCTCGTATATTCAATGAGACCGGAATAGAGTATGGCCACCCACTTCAAATGCTGCCAGGATTGACGCTTCACTTGACGCCCATGTCGTCTTCTCTTGTAGGATTGCCAAAGGCTCTCTCTCGCCCTGATTGCTGCATTTGCCCCTCTTGCCTCGTGCTGTGTCTTTTGATGGGCTGCTCTGCCTTCAAGAGCAAGAATAGCCTAGTTTCTTTAGAGCTTGCAAAGAAGAAATCACACCACTAGCTACCTAGCTCAACCATGGCTCTGATACCATGTTGAGAATCATGGACCTAGAACTAGATGAGCTATGCTAGATGCAAATCAGACACATGATACATGATTAGAATGAGAAATTGTAACTCAAGTGAATTAGGTTCCAAGATAGATTAGCTTGGACTGTCAAGTACATGCCTTTATAGCTTTTTGGAGAGTACCACTTTTCCTCTCTGTGCTTATGGGATTTTGAACACCTCTTCCTAGAGCATACATAATTTGTCTATCTTCTAGCCTCTTCGGGGCATGCATCTAGCCTCCATGGGCAAGTATCATTTGCTGTTCTCAACAACAAGAGAATGTAGATGTGGTTGAGAAAAAAAAAGTTGCTACTCTCTCATCTCTTTCTCCCTCATATTCTTCCTTCTCCTCTCAGGATTCACCCCTTTTCAATTTTAGTATATGGTCAAGATGATTTATTACCTATGAATGTCATGTTCTCTACGATAGAATTTGTAAGAAAGCATTAGTTAGATCAAATAGAATTGGGAGTTGATAGAGGACTGAACTTGCATACCCTACAGTTGGATAGGCAACAAGCAATGGATTGTTATGAAAAACAGATTGTGAAGAGAAGGGAATGGTTCAATACACAACTGAAGAAGAAGAATCTTTGCAGAGGGAATGCTGGTTATGAGATATGACAATAGCTTGGACTACACTTTTCAAACCAAGTTTTGAGTTAGATGGAAATGACCTTTCCTCATCAAGCAGAAGTTTGAAAATGGCACTTACTTGCTACAAGAGTTAGATGGGACTGTTTACAATAGTAGAATCAATGGGTTCCATCTAAAGAAATATATATGCAAAATCCTGTAAATAAAGGGGATGTAAGTAATGTACATACTATACGTAGAGTAGGTTGCTTCCAGTTTATTGTTTGGGGCAAATTCAATTTTTTGAAATCTGGTGTTAATCAGATGGTTGTAAATGATGGACCGCATATTTAAAGTATTATTTGACACCTACTAAAGGTCTCTGTCAAGTTTGGTGTTGATCCGAGTAAGAATGTGAAAGTTATGGTCTCTGGAAGGTCGCCATTTGTAGCAGATTGCATGCAAAAATTTAGAACTACAAGCTATGCAGAGCTGTCACTACAGCAGCTCAAAGAATTTAGCTCTGAGTTTTTCTAGAGTGTTCTAGATTGGAAAGAGAGCTACAACTTTCCTTTTTCAAGCTTGGCAATTCGAGACCTGGTAAGAAAGTTATGAGATGTTTTGTGAAGTACTCTATGAGGCAGATTTTCAAGAAAATGAGTGTGTCTTTGTTAGATGTTTTAGAAGCTTTTAATAAAAGTTTGTTCACATTTTGTGTTCCAAACTAGGGGGGTGGCTAATCATGGTGGGTGAAAATGAGCGACTAGGGACATGATGCTGTGTGGGGTCAAGTGGGGTAACACATGCAAATATCATTTTGTTGTCTTTCTAACACCTACCCATAGTGGGAGTCGGGTTGATAGATGGAAATCCCAAGTGTAGTACCATGCATGTTTGAAATGTGGTTGTGATATTTCAGTTTTGAGACACGCGTCTCATGCAGGAAGAGATATCCTCATATAGGGAACATGTTCTCGCTTCCGATTTTGAGTCTTCGAGTGGAATTTTATGTGGAAGGGGGACATGTTTGCCATCTAGCAAAAAATAAGGGGAAGCATGGGGGCAGCTTGGTAAAATAGGGAAAAAAGAAAAAATGTGAGGAGTTTTTTTTAAAAAGAAAAGAGAGGGAGAGGGGTTCTACACAAGACAATTACCATATGAGAGAGAGAGAGAGAGAGAGAGAGAGAGAGAGAGAGAGAGGAATCTTGTAGTTTGAAGAGAAGGGAGAAATTTGATGCTCAGAAGAAGAAGAACAAGTTTTTAGAAGAAAGAAGCCGTGTAGCTGAAGTTATCAAAGCCATGGAGCATGATGGCGGTATATTAAAGATGGGGCTATTGAAGCCAATTGGTTGATGCAAGTTCTCAATTTTCAAATGATGGTAATAAGATTCTTCATTTTGTCTTATTTTCTTCTACTACTGTGTGGGGCAAAAAGTATGCAGATCTATTTTGATTTATGGATATGAGTGAGAGACAATAGAGGTGTTCTTCATCATGTTGAGAGTGATGTATGTTAGTTATTTGCTTGAGACTTCCTATCAGGAGAGAAGGATGAAAGTAAAGGATCTCTACATTTGAAACTGAGTATGTGACTGGGAATATGTATTATGGGTGGCTGTTGAATGCATGGAATCGAGTTAGTGAAAATTTGAAAGGATTTGTAGCTAGGAAAATGATGAATTAGAGCTCATAACGTTTGAAGCTCCATAACTCTTCATCAATGCAAGATATGTTGAGATGTATCTATTGTTATGCTAAAATGATAATTTGAAATCAAAGAAAGTGTCCTCCCATTTGCGAGTTTTTACTTCTTGGATTAAAGAAGTTATGTGTTTCCAGTATAGAGTAGCAGTGTATTGTTGCAGTGCTCAATGAGGCAATCTCTATGTTGCATGAGGCAACAAGTGAATTCATCAACATCTACACCACCAACTTGGTTTCCCATGAAAGTCGTCATGATTATCTATTGTTATATCACTATAAACATAGTTTTGTTGCAATAATGGAATGTCTACAAGAGTGAAATGCTTGTAGCAGCTGAATTGGCATAAAAATTCGTCGTATGAAGCTTTGGTTAGTTCCGTTTTTAATTTGTATTTATGTGTGCTTTCAGAAAAGAAGAACAGAAAGGATCTACAACTGATTTTGCACTCTCAGATAAGTTACTCATGAATATATGTGTGCATGATGTGGGTTCAAAATAAGGTAATTTTAAAATACTATTTTTATACATTTTTTACATACAAAATGGTACAATATAAAGAGGTTATTTATCGATTGAATAGAAAAGGGTTATGTTTTATTCAGAAAAAATTCACAAACAAGGATATTAATAAATAAGCCTTGAACACACGTGATGTAGGGGATATATATATAGTAACTTCCCCGAGTTTGCACTTCTTGAGGCAACCATGCTTTGTGGGGTAGTTCTACATTGGGCTGCATCCTTAGAAAATAGGAGTTGTGTGAATTTGAAAGCTTGTATTGTTAGAGTCTCAACCATGGTTGTTTTCGCATCAGATTCTCTCTAAAAATGGTAAATTATAAGCTTGAAGGTTTAAACTACTTAAGTGTTGAGTTGAAGTCTTAGTGAGAAGTGAGTGATCAAGAATATTTGATCATGTGTTCAGTGGTGCTATCTCGTGGGTTTTGTTGAGGGGAGATCATCGATCTTTATCTTGCGGTGTTGTCTTGGGGGTTGTTAGAGGCCCACTATCCAATTCACCTACCAATGTGACTATGTCCCAATGTAAAACTATTATACTCGCCTTAAAATATGAATTAAGGTTTTTGCTCTCGTCCTTCACTATCAACTTCAATGTGCATCTTCGATGCTATAGTTTTTGCTAGAACTGTCAATTTCCATAGAAAAAACATGTGAAAATTTGCCATTTCTCATTAGAGACTTTATGCCTAATACCATTGTATAGTCTATGTGGTGAAGTTTCTAAGGGCTTGCAATCAGAATGTTAATTTCTCAATTATTGATCCATCCATAATTTTGGTGCAAGATAATTTAAAAATACCAAACTATATTGGAATCTGATGAAACTTCATATGCTCACCCATTATATGGCCAAGCGTCGAATATATTTTGTATTTAATGCACACACGCATCAAAAGTTTAATGTACATTAATATTGAATTTGCTTATTTTTTGTTTAACACACATGTGCATCAAATGTAGCACCAGGTATGGAAATGAGTTATGTTATCAGCTATGCATGACACAAATATACATACTACATGTTGACATAATTAAATTGGATTATGTTAACATATACGAATGTGTCATTAATGCACATGTGCATCAAAAGTAGTAATATGTATATAAATATTGATGATGCTTATTTTTTGTTCAACATACACACGCATCAAAAGTAGTAACAGGTATGGATATGAGTTACGTTATCGTCTATGTATGATGCGAGTATACATACTACATGTTGACATAATAAATTGGATTATATCAATGTATTCAAATGCATCATTAACCTACCACACATTATCATCACACTTACATATTTATTCAATGAATATTTATTTACATGGATAAAGTAAAATATTTTATATTCATTAAGAAAAATACTTGTGATGTCTGATATAGCCAACAAGAACTCTTATTCATTCTTTGGCTTTTTCATCGGTGGAGAGGAGGGGCTAGCTTCCAATGAAAATAGAAGTTTCTTCTTTGCTTCAAAAATGATACACTTCCCCTGTAGCTCTTCCTCTAGGAGAAGTGGATCTAACACTTTTGCAAGTTCACCTAATGTAGTGGGCACATATATTGCTCCACCACGTGCTTGATTAAATAGGTAGAGAAGCTTTGATCACTTTAGTAGCACCACCTTCTCCAAGGGCCCAAATTTTCATGATTGTTTCCTCTCCTCGTGGTGAGCACTTCTTGTGGTACCACCAAGTCAGCAATAAGGTTGCCAATGTACTCCTTTAGAGTAAAATCCTTCCATCGATCCACATGTTGAGATACTCCTTGCCTCGATGCAAACTCATCTATATATAGTGTATCCTGAATGACATGGTCAAATCAAACAACATGATTAGTAACTAATCTAGAGTTATCATAACGCAATGAAACTTGATCATAGGGTGCATTGGTTTCCTGAAGTCATCGATGTAATATTGGCAAAAAATGATGCATGCAGCTACCTTGTTTGAAGTCTAGCGTCTAGGGCCACTTTAAGGATGGACTTCGAGGGACCTGACACACCCTATGATCAAGTTTCATTGCGTAAAAATGTATGATAGTTAGAAATATCATGTTTTCTAGATAATCTTGTATCTTCATTTCCTCATGTGTCAACGAGGCACCTGTCTGGGTAGAGGGATCCACAAACTCCTTGATAGGAAGTTGGAGCCTGGGTTCAAATAGATCATATTGTAATGCTTCAAACTCAGCACCCGATGCACAAGGTAATTTTCTTCAACCAATGCAATCTGCCCCTGTGTTGCTATGATGGAACTCACTGTATCTAAGCTTGTGCCTTCATATCCTCTAGACTTTGCCATCATTGGGCACATCCACATAATCATAATTGATAAGTTCTTCCATCGAATCCTTGACTAGGATGGAGAAGAACTCTTCTTCCTTCATTTCCAAGTATTGTAGTACATTCGATAGAAGGAAGTACTACATGCCATCTACTTCAATGGGTGTCAAGGAGGCAAGGTTGGGTTTATCGACTTGTGGCTCTCTTGAAGAGGATAGCACCATGAGAGCCAAACCCTTGCTCCGCCACCACCTGATGTTTCTTTTGAATATTTATTGGCTTTTCAATTGGCTCTTCTTCCTCGTATGTGATAGCAATAACCTGTGAAGTTCTATCTTCATCACTCTCCTCTTATATGGGTATTCAATGCAAGGAGGTACATCACCAATGCACAATCACGCTCATGAGCTCCAAAGGTGTAGTATCCTTGTGCATTTTCCATGGGAACAATGCATACTTTGTGTAGGATCCATGTGGGCCAAACACCTATTCACCACTTTTTGGTGGTTTTTCCTTTCTTGAAGTACCATGAGCTATTTCAAAGGCACCCAAGTCAAGATCCCTTGATGGAGTATGTGTAGGTGGCAATGGTGTTAATCCCAGTGCAAAGAAAACAAAAAGAAAATTAAAAAAGATGCAGGGAAAAGCAAAAAAAGGTAGCTCAGCTAAAGAAATAGGATGAAAGAAGTCCAAAAGTGTAAGGATAGCCTTAAAAGTTCAGGGCGAGCACAACAGAGGAAAGTCACATTTTAAATGCAAAGGCACACCGTAAATTTTTGTAAGAGAGGGCCAGGCTCCCTCTTGTGCAATTTGTAAATGTAGATGGGCATGGGTGAAGGCACAATGCAAATAGGAAGGGAATAGGAAGAGAGGAACTAGGCTAAAATGATTGAGAATGTAAAAAAGGGGTGGGTGCCCAAAGGGGATTAGGGTTTTGTATAAAAGGCAAAAAGTGAACGAAGAAGCCCATCCTTGTGTGGCCAAAACTAGATCTCCTCCTCCTCCTCCTCCTCCTCCTCTTCTTCTTATTCTTACTTGCTTGAGCTTGTGCTTAAGAGAGGGAGTGTGAGGGAGTCAGGGAGTGAGTGCGTGAGAGTGAGGGACCGTGGTGGAGAAGCTCTCCATCTTCTCCTCTCTTCTTCTTATCTCCCCTTCTCTTCTCTTGTCTCATGTGCAATAATGGAGCTTGGAGCTTGAGGATTGAGCTTGTTTAAGCTTGCACCTTGGATTATGGAGCTATCGAGTGCTTGTGGGAGAAGGCAACTCAATTGATGAGCATAGAGGTAAGCTTACTACGCTTGTAGGCATGAGAGCATGTATGGCTATATGAGAGGTAGCCATTGCAGTTGGCTTGAAATGCTTGAAGCAATAAGTAGTTTGTGGGTCTTGGCAATTGAGCTAGGAGCTCCCATATTTTGGTTTCATTGTTGGGATTAATGGATTCAAGCTTTGAGTGCTTGCATGCTCCGAATCGAGCATTGAACTAGGGTTTGCCCCTTGAACCAGTGCTTGCGATAGGTAGGAAGCAAGGGAGTTGAAGAGGTATTCAATCTCCTTTGCAAGTAAGTTTTTTTGGTTTTTGTTTTTGATTTAGGTAAGTAGGTTGAATTAGTATAAGTGGTTGCTTGTGATTTGGATGCATTTAGGTGAGGGAAAAACAAGGAAAACACAGAAACACATAGTAGGTTTCCTGCTATAATAGCATGCCCAAAATAGGGAAAAAATAGAAAAAGAGAGCTTCAAGGCATTAGAATAGCAAAGAGAGAGAAGGGGGAAGTAACAAGGCAAGAGAGAAAGGGTTTAAGAAGCCAAGTGGGTAGAGAGAGAGCTCATTTATGTGCATTCAATTGAGAGAGAGAGAGAGAGAGAGAGAGAGAGAGAGAGAGAGAGAGAGAGAGAGAGAGAGAGAGAGAGAGAGAGAGAGAGAGAGAGAGAGAGAGAGAGAGAGAGAGAGAGAGAGAAAGAGAGAGAGAGAGAGCTACAGGGCAGGAGCACAGATTCATTCATTGCTTTGCATTCCTGTATCCCTGAGCCCTACAGGTATGCTTTGACCAATTGATGCTTTTTGATCCTAGTTAGGACCCTAGTTGCATTGTTAGGACATGTGCCAAGAGTATTTGAGGGATTTTTCGTCGTTCTATAACTCGGTCACTACACTCAGATGCCATCGCGACCTTGGACGGCCTCGAGTGACTCGAACAGTCCGAGCCACAAGTCTATTTGGACAACCAAAAAACCGTTCGAGTCCAAGACTCAGACTCAAACCTTGTATCTAATTCATCCTTGGACGGCCATCCACATAGACTCAGACCTTGTATCTAATTCATCCTTGGACGGCCATCCACATAGACTCAGACCTTGTATCTAATTCATCCTTGGATGGCCATCCACATAGACTCAGACAAGTCAAACTTGGACGAGTACTCGACTTGGATGTTTGAGTTTGCAACTCAGACAGCTCACCTTGGCCTTCGATGGCCGAATTTAGACACCCCAAAATCGTCCACTTGGACGCTCACATATTCGGCCTCGAACGATTGAGCACCCATTCATTTGGACCACTCAAACTCAAACTATCTGAGTTAGGCACTCAAACACCATCACTCAGACAAGCTATGTAGAACCTAGATAAACCTAGATACTGGTAAATTGGACCCATCCCAGGGTCTTGATGACACCCCCTATAGACCTCCAAATGCGTAAAATGGCTCATAGGGCCACCAAACTCACAAATTGCGACCTAATGATCTAGGAAAAATTAAGTCACTGACCATTAGTCACTTATCCCAATAGAGGTCCAAACTAATTGGCCGAACTTGCTATCCCTCAAATGACACATCTAAAAAACTATAGAGACCAGAACAAACTAGCTACAGTGGTCATCACCTCCATGAAAGGATCATGAAAAGTGTATGCTGCACTATATTATTTTCATTTGGATTCACACACTGCATCAATTAAACATTTGATGAGTATTAGAAAAGCTGAAAGCTTGATTTCTCACAACAGTGCACTTTTAAGAGTACACCACTAGTACCTAAGTGCTAGTAACATTGAGGATTGTTTTAAATAATAAGAAATTCATGAAAAATAAGATAAGTTGAATGAACTCGCTAGTAGGAGGAGACCCCAAACACATTGAACAGTGGCCAAGGACACCAATAATTGAACATTGAGAGACTTGACTTGTTAGAGCCACTAGGGAGCAATAATGATTGGCACGATTAGGGATGCAACTCTACCCGACTCAATCAATTTGATCGATACCCTACTACCCAATAAACCAAAAACATTTCAGGAACAAGCGCTAACCCAAAAAATGACAAGCTTGACTTGGGAGAATTCCTAGTTAACATCTAGCAAATGATAACTCGATATGACTTGCAAACTAAAATGGAGCATCATGATAGACTAGCCAAATACATCATAGCAGATCTTGAGGAAGAGTGAACGTTGGTAAGGAGAGCGCTGCAAGGCATAGCTGCCTACAGTCAAGAGCAACAAGATCAAAAGATGAGGCAAGCCATATAAATGCAGAAGGTCCAATGCGTCTTAGTGCTCACCAACTAAAATAGGACAAGACTAAACACTGAGGGGGAGAGAGCACTAGAAGCCGTGAGCGAGCTTCTTATGAAGCGACTCTTAGATAGCACGACTGTAGCGCAGAGCAGAGTAGCCCTGAAAACTTTGTTGCTAGAAAGACTAGAAATCACCCCAAATTCTAGGAGCCAGACCAAGATACATGTGGTTGCCAAGAAAATCAACAAGTATTAGCCCGATGTAATGACCCATATAGCTATGTGGAGTAGTTTGAGCAAGTATGCAAGGCTAATGTCCTCACAGTCCTTGGTCAACGTGCATAAGCTTTCAAACTTTGTGTAGGAGACAAAGGAACTGCATGGTACACTAGTCTCTTCATCAAGAGATTCTCTGAGACAAGATACTCTAACAACCTCATCATTAGGTTGATGAATGTCAATCAAAAGGACAAGGAGGATATCCGAGACTATGTCATCCATGTGTGGAGTCTCTTTAAGAGAATCTTAGTCTTATAGAGAGCAAACCATCAAGCAAGCAGTTTCCACTATATTCATAAATGGAATTCAAAGTGAAGAGCTTTACAAGGCCTTGGTGAACAACTCAACCTTGCAAAGGAATGTGCTAGCTAGGGTCTTCAAAGAAGCCATACAAGTGAATGATCTACTCAAGGAGAGGAGCTCAAGACCCACAACTCAAGATAGCACTGCCTCTAGAACCTCAAAAAGATCTACGGCCATTAGTGAAAGATCTGACCAGAGCACCCAAGGGAAAGAGTGTTGACTAGAGCTAAGAGCTGATAGATGCGAAACTAGAGTTGGCTAGGTTGCAAGAGATGATGAGAAGGCCCACATGACCTCACGTGCAATGCATGCATTGCGGAGCAAACCACCTTCTAACTGAGGTGTGTGGATCCTAGATTCAAACCCTGTGCCAATTATGGTAGGTTTGGCCATGATGCAATGCATTGCCTATTACCAAGGCGATTGCCATACTCACAGCTAGACAATCAGCCTTACTACCTAGGGAATAGAGTGCTCTCAAATTCATCAAGTAGGGTTATAGCAGTTCGATGGTACATACAAAGGATAGGATTCTGGACTGTATATGTCCCATTAAGTTGATTTAAGATCAGCTGGGAATTCCCTTTTACTAACAACCACCTAATGCCACCTTTCAGGAAATATTCAATCCCATAATTAGGGCTTTATACTTTGCCCTGTTGTTAGTGAATCCCACCCTAAGATAAGCATTGTAACTCTACGTCGGGGATCTCGGATAACTACTCCAACACTTCCTTTTCTGTGAGGCCCCCTGGACGCTCCATCAAAGTATAACGTGTACGTTCACAATGGGTTTACACAACCAGCCATCAAGAACTCCTCTATTCATAAGTATGATAGTCAAAATTCAACATATTTAGAGGATGAACTGAGAGCTCCATCCCACCTTCTTCATTAAACTCAACAAGGATGCTTGTCAAGATTTGTAAACAGTGATGGCAGAAAACTTTAATCTCCCACACAAAGGTACCATCTTCTTACTCAACCACTTTGTATCCCTTGCTCCACGAGATAAGCCTCCCTTGATGATATCTTTGCTCTAGATATGGGTGCTCCAAATAAGGGATTAACTGCCCTATAGACCAGTTTAAGCGCTCTTGTAGGTCTCAAATCAGCCCCAGCATGGACCTACAATGCATTTAGCACGTTAGCATATTTAGAAGTAATAAGGTTCAATATTATTAATACTAAACCTATTCTTAAATTCCACTCCTTGTACATCAGTTAATAAAACCGTGGACTTATTTTTACCTATCCGAACTATCTTGTAAGGGCCATCCCATCTAGGTTCTGGCTTTCTTGGAAATAGCTCCCTACGTGCATCATAATACAAAACTAATTGCCCTTTTTTAAAGGTATACTTCTTCACCTTTAGATCATGCAATCACTTCATCCGACGTTTAGCTACTCCTGGTGCAACAAACTCTACAATTTGAGCTCGTCCAAGTGGGCTATAGTCACAAACCGCTCAAATAAGGCATCTTCATCACCCAAAGAATGATTGATTGTGAATCTTATGGTCGGAAACTCAATTTCTAAGGGCAAGACACACTCCTCCCTGTAAACTAATTTGAATGGGGTGTGGCTAGTGGCTCGTTTAAACGTCATATTATATGCCCAAACTACAACATATAATTTTGTATCCCAGTCATGTTTCTTTTCAGAGACTATCTTGGATAGAATACCCACAAGTTGCTTATTGGTACTTTCAACCTGTCCATTGGCTTGCGGATTATAGGGGGTTGTCTTATTATGCTTATATTCTCATGTTAGCAAGCATTGCTACCTACAACTAGGGTGAACCACGAGAGTGCATGCCCCTAACATATTGTAAGTCCTAAGTAGTGACCAATGAATTTTTAGTTCAGTTTATGAGATATCATCAAAGAACTTATTCAACTAGTAGGTTTCTCTCTCTTGACCATGGCTTTAGCAAGTTACTAGGGTGAAAAGTATCCATGTGACAAGGTCTAGGAGATTTGTAGAGATAAGATCCCACCCCCTTAACATATTGATACCTGAGTGCCTCAAGGGTAGTCACATAAGGTATAGTGGATCATTCATGATGTACTCAATGGGAATTAGGGTTTTTTTCTAGACATCAATGGGGAGCGTCATTGTGTATATAGCAACCAAGTGCTTAGATTCCATGTGGCCTTCACCACATTATGATTCCGCTGTGGCTAGGCTCATAGATCACTACTACTAGTTTGGAGGCCTCTTCCTAGACTCCCTAGATAAGAAAAAACACTAAACCCCCTTTGCCCTTCAATCCACAAATTTTCTAAGTCAAGCTGATTATCCCCCCATGAGGCTAAAGTCAAATTTTGACTTCTATAATTATTAGCAATAGTGTTTTAAAAGAAATTAAAAATAAAGACCCTAATCTTGAGGTCCTAGAGAGAGCATTCATCTAATGAACTAGGAAAACCTCCCAAGTAAATCAATTTCTTACTAGATGACCAGGGGCATATGATGGTGGATATTCAAATTGTAACTCATTAGGTTTGCAATTAACCCCACGATGATCTATCGAAGGCCTCAAATCGATGTGATTTGAGAACCACTTCTTATGAAGAAACCACCTTTGCAAGAACGAGCTTTGTGAATGGATATTGACACTATTTTCCTCTTTATTTTAATGATGACACCCCAAATATAATTGTGGGACTCAAATGGCCAAAAAAAATTTATCAAGACCCTCTTGTGCAAAAGAAAATGGTTGGATTTGAAGAAGGAAAAGTAAAATGGCCTAATGTAAATGATTGAGGCCCTCTCATGCCAAAGAAGAAAAATAGAAGATTGAAAAAGTAAAACGGTTGAATAACAATTATCGAGGCCTTATTAGGATAGGTCGAGTTTGAATTAATGAGGCTTTTGTAGGTAATAGTTGGTTGACAAGCAATCAAGGGATCTAAAATGGTTTATTTGCAACCCAAGGGCCTCATTAGGCCAAGTTGAAAAAGCATGGATGGGACTTAAGCTAAGGCTTATTAGGCCTCTGGCATGGCCATTTTTTTATCAAAAGGCTATCACTTTTAAAAAAATAAAAAATAAAAATTGATAGGGCTAGATGGCATGAGGCCTATTCGGCCTGATGGCAACTGAAAGAGAATCCAAAGCACCTTCATGGGCTTGATCAGGCCTATTCAGCTTGATGGCGGCGTTTTTCTATTTGTCTTTTAAATTGGCCTTGTTGACCAAATCTACAATAGGTTCCCGTTCTTTTTTGTTCTTTTGACCACATGCTGGCCAAATTATCAAGGGTAACAAGCCTTAATGGTTTCCAAGTGGTAGCTTCATGTGCAATTAGAGGAGGGGGGAAACTTTAAGCCTAAAGGCTTCTTTGTGTCTATCAATTTAGCAGACAATCTTACTACTATATTAATTTTGTTGTAGGTTCAGAAAGCTTCGAAACCTCTAGAGGGCTTCCCGAACCAACTACCCCTATTCGAAACCACCCTTTTTCAATTAAACCACCCTCCTCTCCCCTCTTTCTCACGTGCAATCTCTCCTTTTCTCTTCCCCTTCCTCTTTTTAATTAAAAGCCCCTTTTTTCAATTAAACCACCCTCCTCTCCCCTCTTTCTCATGTGTAATCTCTCCTCTTCTCTTTCCCTTCCCCTTTTTAATTAAAAGCCCCTTTCCTCCCTCATTCTCTCTCTCTCTCTCTCTCTCTCTCTCTCTCTCTCTCTCTCTCTCTCTCTCTCTCTCTTTTAAATTAAAACCCCCTCCCCTCTCTCTTTTACTTATAATCTCTCTCTTTATTTTTTCCCTCCCCTTTTTGAATTAAAATCCTTCCCCTTCCCCCTCTCTCTCTCATATGTAGGGCCTAGATTCTGTGTGTGTGTGTGTGTGTTAGATTAAACTTCCCCCCTCCCCCCTCTCTCTCTCATGTGTAGGGCCTAGGTTCTCTCTCTCTCTCTCTCTCTC
Source organism: Lygodium microphyllum (assembly GCF_053477565.2). NCBI lineage: Eukaryota > Viridiplantae > Streptophyta > Polypodiopsida > Schizaeales > Lygodiaceae > Lygodium > Lygodium microphyllum. The sequence goes on from NC_141144.1 coordinate 74,696,650, forward strand.
TCTCTCTCTCTCTCTCTCTCTCTCTCTCTCTCTCTCTCTCTCTCTCTCTCAATTAAAAGTTTCTCTCACTCACTCACACACACTCTCTCTTCGATTAAACTTTTTTATTTAAATCTTCATTTTAATTAAATATTTTTAATTTAAATTTTTAAGACAATTTTTCTCACACTTTGAGAGGGAGATAGAAGAAGAAGGAGGAGGAGAATGATAAGAAGAAGAAGAAGAAGAAGAAGAAGAAGAAGAAGAGGAGGAGGAGGAAAGAGAAAGAGAGAGAGAGGGAAAAAATAGAAAACAAATAGTCTTTTTTAAATTAAACATTTCTTTATTTAGTTTTTGACGTAGAGAGAGAGGTAGAGAGGAAAGGGAAAGAGAGAAAAGAGAGCAAGAGAAAAAAAATTGAAAGAGAAAGAGAGAGGAAAAGAAAAATAAGGATATATAAATGTATTTAGTTATTTATATACAAAGAGAAAAAGAAAGAAAGAAGAGGAGAGAGAGGGAGAGAGAGAGGGGGAATAGAGAGAAAGAGTATTATAGAGAGAGAAAATATAAAATTTAAGAGAGAGAGAGAGAGAGAAAGAAAGAAAAAAGGAAAAGAGAGGAAAGAGAGGGGAGAAGAAAAGGGGGGAGAGAGAAAAGAGAAAGAGAGAGAATTATAGAGAGAGGAAAGATAAAATTTAACTTTAGCAAAATCTTGAAACATAAAACCCAATTTAAAGCCTAGTAAAATATCTTAAACTTAAGTTTAGTTTATGGCATGGCATGTCAATGCAATAGTTTTATAAGAATAGTTTTGAGTGTAAATATATGCATGTTACATAAGCACCTCCTTGATTTTTTTCCCTGGTCCTTTGAGCTTGCAATCCTTTACTCACCCCTTATAAGTATCAATGAATTCATTTCCATGTCTTCTTCTCTTCTTTGTCTACAACATAACCTAAGAACTGACAACAATAGTAATAGGAATCCACCTATTATTTTCAAGATTAAAATTGTCATATATTGTGATTGCTCTAAGAGAAGAGAAAGGATGTAGCATCCCCCCCCCCCCCCTTTTTCTAAATTTTTTAAAAAAAAATTTCCCTTTCCCTCCCCCCCGACAGTACGTCCGAGAGAGAGGGAAAGGGAGTGATGTGGAAGGAGGGGAGGGGCATGCCGCCCAGGTGGCGGCATTCAGATGCGCCCCTATAAAACCTCCCCCTCCTCCCTTGCACAGTGGCCCGGTCCCCCCCTCCATCATCCATGCAGGTTTTCCCCCTCTAGATCTACAGTCGTTCTTCGGCCTCCTCTGCCTCAGCGCTGCAGTACCTCCTCCCCCAGCATCGCGGTAGCAATGGGATCCCTAGGGCCCTCCATCAGAGCACCCTTCACCCCCCCCTCCCCCCCAATTGCAAAACACCATGAGACCTTCCCTCGGCCCCAAAAAAGCTGCCTTTTTCCCTCCCCCCGGTTGCTTCATGCCATGGGGAGGAAAGAGAGAAGGGAAGAGGTAGAGAGAAGAAGGAGGTGAGAAGAAGAAGAAGTGGAGGTGAGAGAAGGAGGAGGTGAGAAGTAGAAGTGGAGGTGAGAAGAAGAAGTGGAGGAGAGGGGGGGGAAGAGACAGAGAGAAGGAGGAGGTGAGAAGAAGAAGAAGTGGAGGAGAGAGGAGGGAGAGAGAAGGAGGAGGTGAGAAGAAGAAGTGCAGGTGAGAAGAAGAATAAGTGGAGGAGAGAGAAGGGAAGAGAAGGAGAAGGAGAGAAGTAGGAGAAGAGAAGGAGGGGAAGGAGAGGAGAAGGAGTGGTAGAAAAAAAGAAGGAAGTACTGGGGAAAAAGAAAGAAGGAGGGATAGAGAGAAGAGGAGGAGGAGAGGGAGTGAGGAGATAGAAAAAGGAGTGAAAAAGAGAAGAGAAGAAGGGGAGAGTAGTAGAAGAAGAGAGAGAGAAGAGGAAGAGAAGAAGAGAAGGAGAAGAAAAGAAGGAGAAGAGAAGAGGGAGAGAAGAGAGAAGAGGGAAGAGAGAGAAGAGGGAGAGAAGAGAGAGAAGAAGAGAAGGAGAAGAGAAGAGAGAAGAGAGAAGAGAGAAGAGAGAAGAGAGAAGAGAGAAGGAGAAGAGGAGAAGAAGAAGGGAAAGGAGAGAGGTGGAGGAAGAAGAAGAAGAGGTAGAGGGAGAGAGGAGAGAGGTAGTAGAAGAAGGAAAAGAGGAAGGAGCAGAAGGAGAAAGAAGTGGGAGAAGGGGAAGAAGAGGAGAGAGAGAGGGAGAGTAGAGGAATAAAAGAGAAGTAGGAGAAGAGAAGGAGAGGGAGAGAGAGTAGGAGGGTAAGAAAAACAAAGAAGAATAAAAGAGAGAGAGAGAAAGAAGGAGGACAGGAGGAAAAGAAAAAGAAGAGAGAGAAAGGGGGTAACTGCTATGAGTCACCCAAACCGCTCTCCTGGCAACGAACCACATCCGGTGGTCTTCCCAACTGATCGTGTCAAACCGAAACCGTTAAGGTCCAGACTGCCTAATCTCCGCGAGGCGAATGGCTCCTAAGAAGAAAGTCGCGGGAAGTGTAGGTGTCCAAGCCACTGCTAATGCCAGAGGGGCGAGCGGAGCGACCAACGCAGCACACATGAATCAAGCCCAGGTTCTAGGAGTTAAAAATTAATTTAGTAATTATTTCTCGTGGAAGGGATGAAAGGATTGATGTCATGCATAGGGTTTTGTTTACTCTAAGAACTAAGTTGCATGCGTGAAAGAGTAGAGTTTGAAATTCGCACAAGCTTTAGGCACGAAACGATAGCTTTTACACACATAAAATGATAAGGTTATCGCCTTACTTCACATAAAATGATAGCTTTTTAACCACTTCAGTGCATGAATAGTCATTTAGAGTTCACGTTCACAATGATGGGTAAAAGAAACACATGAAATGATAATTTCTGTTCATGAGATACACTTGCATCGTTAGACAAAACCCTAAACTTCCATAGACGCAAGTCACTTGTGATCCGGTGCGTTAAGAATAAGTATAATTGGCTGCGAGTTGTTTTATCGATCTTGCTTTGGATTATCGCAAATGGATACGCTCCTAGCTTAGTTGAAGCTGGTGACCTAACCCTAAATGGATTGTTGACCCAAGTTATGCTTGGCGGTTTGAAAAGGTTGTAAAGCCCCTAAGCAAGTGTTTTGATACATCCAACTAAAAATTTTGATTGTGCATGCAATGGGATTGCGATGCCTTGAAGCAAGAGGTTGTGCATTTAACTATTTGTTAATGTGGTTTTGGATGTTAACCCAAATGGAGTGTGTTTGATGATTGCATGGTCGGGTCTGAGGTGACTGATTGCCATGGAAACAAAAGGAATGTTTTCCCTAGTAATTGTTTGAAGCTGGGTGCTTCAGCTGTGATTGATTTCCTAAAGGAATAATTAAGGAAGGATGGTGCTAGCTACCCCCCGCGAACTGCCAAACCCTAACTAAGGGGGTTGTGAATCCGCGCCGGGAATGTGGACCGAACGCGCCGCGAGAGGCCTCTTCATGGAAATTACTTGGCATAGGAGGACGCTTGGGTGCCAATGGGGGCTCTGGTCATAATTCCCAATGCCTCCGGGCCCTACACAAGTGTTCTACGTGACTCGAGATGGGATCTCGAGGCTTTGATACTAGTTACAAGGTGGAATCTTGGAAGGATGAACCTTCGGGTTTTTATTGCCGAAAGACGAAAGGATTTTTCTGTCGAGGCAGAAAGGAGCACTTAATTCTCCTATATGGGCGGGAGACACACATTAATCCGAAGATAAGTTAAGGAAGTGTTTGATCTTGTTTTAACCTGTCTTTGCATCTATGGCCTAAATTACATAAAGGAACCTGTGACTAACGGGTTAATTAAGGAAGCTTCTTTTATGTGTCAAGCATAACGTGGTAGGTAATTAGATAACTAAAACAACCCTCGAGGGAAGCGTGGTGGATGTGACCAATGGGTCTATCCTACGGAAGGGTGGTCTCCGTTAGCCGAGAGCTTTCCTCAAAGGAGATGTTAACAGGAAATGTTAGGAAAAAGTCGGTCTATGACCTTAAACAATGTTGACTAGGAACCCGGACTTTAGGTCCATCCTAGTGGGAGATCAATACCTTGAGTCAGGTGAGATTTCTTGGGTCCAAGCTTATAGAGCTCAAGCATGCACTAAAACTACTAGGTAACTACACTAAATCCCAAGTTTTGTTTTTCTTCAATGCATCCATCTCCTCATCCATAGCTTGTCTCCATTCTTTACTTTCCACTGCTTCCTCAAAGCAAGTAGGTTCTACATGCTGTACATATGAAACCATATAAGCATAATACATCTTCATGAATCCATTATATGTCAATCTATCAATAGGATATCTAACCCTTTATGATCTCCTCAAACTGAGGTGCACTACTTGGAGTCTCAACTACTCTTGCATGTGGTGGCACATATTTTCCTACACTTCTAGGACCCAAAGTTTTTAGATGAGGAATTCCATACTCATCATCGATAGATTCATCCTCTGAAATTTCAGCCATAGGCTTCTTGCCTTTTGCAATTTTTGCACCTTTTTGAACTCCTCAACTTGCCACTCCATGGACTATAGTTGTCACTACTTTCTGCATTCTCCTGAGGTCCAGACATATCTTCTAAGTGATGATTTTCATGCTTATCATTTGCTGAAATTTTCTTCCCATTAGCGTCATCACCATCACTACTCTCATAGGAATCCAAGTCCACTGCAATCTTGGGCTTGTACCATAATTCATACTCAATGAATATGACATCCTGCTAATGTAAACTTCCTTTGTCACTGGATCATAGCATTTGTAACCCTTCTTCTCATCAGGGTATCCAAGAAAGATGCATTTTATAGCCTTTGGCTCCATCATTTCCTCAAATCATTAGGAACATGAACATAACAAACACATCCAAAAACCTTGAAATAAGCAACAGTGGATGTCCTGCCATACAACTTTTCATATGGTGATACATGATGGTTCATCATTGCCCTAGCAATCTCTGTAGTGATATGGTTCTTCCTTTCTGCCACACCATTCTACTAAGGTGTATACATGCATGTCACCTGTCTTTTGATTCCACAATCTTTCAAAAATTTTGAAAATTCATATGACATGTACTATCCTCCATTATCAAACCTCAAGCATTTTATGTAACAACCAAACTGTTTTTCAACCATAGCTTTAAACTCCAAAAATCTTTCAAAGGCTTCACTTTTATGCTGCATGAAATACACCCAAATCATTCTAATAAAATCATCAATGAAAGTGATATAAAACCTACATCTTCCACTCAATGAGACATTCTAACAAGGACCTCAAATATCAAAATGCACAATTTCCAAAGGATAACTGCTAATTCTCCCCCTCTTTGGAAATGGTAATCTAGCTTGCTTGACAAATTGACAAGTCTCACATACATGATCATAATTAACATAACCAAAATGGGGCAAACCATGAACCACCTATTTAGTTTGCATTTGTTTCAGTCTTTGCAGGTTTACATGTCCAATTCTCCTATGCTAGAATTCAACATCCTTATCTTGACCATGCCCACTTCAATATACATAGAATTTTGAATGATAGGAGTACCTGCATCCAAGGCAAATAACATGTCTTTCTTCTTCCCTTTTGCAATCAATATGCTAGGTCTTCCATTTCAAAATTCCTCAATGAAACATTCATATCTATTGAATCTCACCTACATTCCTTAGTCTGCCATTTGCTCAATGGATGCTAAGTTCTTAGTGATTGTAGGTACATAAAGTACATCCACAAGCTTATTTTCAACTCCATCTATAGTGACAAGTGGCACACTACCAATATGAGTAATTTTATGCAAAGTGTCATCCCTAGTAGCCACATATTCTTCGTTCTCCATTTGCTGCTTTATGTCAAACCACTCAACATGATGAGTCATGTGATTTGTAGCCCCTGAGTCCAAAAAACAATCATCCTCACTGGGAGGGTGTGTCATTCTCCCTAGTACATGTTCCATGGCAAATAAATGGCCTCTAGCAGAGCCACCTCTAAATCCATAACATGCATCTCCATAACCACCTGATAATGGTTATATTGAGTCCTTCCTCGACCCCTAGGCATAGCATTTTTCTTATGATAACATTCCCTTTCAAAATGTCCATACTGCCCACAATAAATTCATGCACCATCTCTATGTGGAGGAGTAGATCATACTCTACCTCTAGAGTAAGCTCTCCCCCTGCCTCTAGGCATGAAACCACCATGAGAAAATTTACCTCAACCACGTGAAAAGATATCACCTCCACGATGAGCCTCTAGCTCTAGATAGGCTACCACTCCCTCTCTGATGATAAAAGATACTATCTCCACTTGTATTTTGTTGCTACTAGATGCATTTAAACCCAAATTTATTTCTTTTGTAAGTAGCAAACAATCAATTCTTCAAAATCTGGCATAGAACCTCCTCTAGCTGAAATAAAGGTATCAAGAGATTTATATGTTGTGGGCCAAGTCCATCTGGTGCATTTATAGATGCAAGATCTTCTACAATTTATTTGATCTCTGCAACATAGTCACTGATAGTGCAATCTTTTCTCCATGCTCCATGAAATCTTTGCTTAAATTGTATCTTCCTGGCCTCTGTACATGTCCCATACATTTTCTCAATGATCTCCCATGCCTCTTTACAAGTTTTTTTTCAATTCATAGACTCGTTGAGGTTCTATGGGTTTGCTACTTTTGGAATCAATTGGTTTCTCAATCCTCATTGGCTTGCCATTTTGTGGAGATGGGGTGGAGGGCCTGGATGGAGGGACATGTGTGCCACTCATAGTTTTGAGCAACCAAATCCATATGTTTCCTTCGTATTAGGCTTGGGAGCACAATAAATCTTTGGGCACCCATCGTGGCTTGACCGTTTGTTTGCTTCTGTAGCACTAGTTATGTTCCTAGGACGTGAGGTTCTATTATACTGGTTCATGCGGTTTGGCTTCTAGGGAACTGCAATTGTCATTTGGGCACCCATTTGAGCTATTGTTCAGTGGTCTTGGATGTGTGGGTTGTGGCCGGTTTGTCTTGGCAGGGTGGGATAAGTCACGACCCCCCCTCCTTAGACCTTGCACTAGGTTCTTCTACTGAGGTTGTGATGGAGCTACACTACCCTTGCTGAAATCCATCACTATCTGAACATTGCCAATGGCGAGATAAATGTGCTACGAGTCACATTCAACACTGCAGTGTGCTTGTTTCTTGAATCACGTCCTAGCAATGATTCCTTACCAACGGCCTTGGTTTTAGGCATCACGTAGAATATCATAGAAAGGCTTTCAATCATAGAGACTTCTATTTTACACTTTTTGAGTAGTGAGTAGGATTGCCCCCCAAATGGGTTGAGTTAAGCATTAGTAGGCTGTAGTTGAGGCTAACCAATGAGGGTCCAATGGTCATGTGTAAGGATATTACAGTCAGCTCCCTCCTCAATAAGCACGTCAAAGATGTATGTCTTTTGGGCAGTCCCAGTGATATGCATTAGGCAAGTTCTATTGTTTCCTCATCCCTGTTCTCTATCTCAGCAACTCTCACATTTATAGGCAACTCTCACATTTATAGGCAGGTTCAGCATTGGAGGCTCATGTGGTGGGTGCACTAGTGTTGGTTGCTTGCAAGAGCTCTTGGCCATCAGGCAAAGTGGCACTATGATGGTGGGATCCTACTCTTTGATGTGGCAACTGAGATGACGTGACTTTTTGGGATTCACTGGTTGCCCTAGAAATCTTCTTATAATCTTCCTCATCATCCAAGAATGGCAGATCAATGGTGGCTAACACATCCCTCCAATCCCACTCATCCTCGAGGCAAGGGATATACTTCGTTAGTGGCCCATAATCTAAAATGTGAATCTCCTTTCAAGATAGTGAAGTTAGCATCTAGGTCAATGGGCATGGTCTTCCAAGTATCTCAACTCTTATAGTCTCCGATCTATTGCCTAAGAATATAAGACTGTTTTCCCAATCTTCTATCACTCATGTGTTTCACATCTAGGGTTGGCCTAGCAGGATGTCATAGTCCACTCCGTTCATGACTATGAAGTTCACTGAGAACTGGACTCGCGTTATCTTCAAGGGCCAGTCTTTTAGCACTCCAAATAGGCTAACGTTCATTATGTTAGCTAGTGTGACATTAAACCTTGCAGTCTCCATAGGTGGGTTACCCCAAGCCTACAGGACTGCATGGCTAAGCACAATGACTCCAACTCCCCTATCTACTATTCCCTTCCTTCTTATAGAATCTCCTAATGTGTTTACAGGCAAGACTGCGTGCATCTCTGTGTCTTTCCAAATTGCATCTATGTGCAAAGACTTAGGAACTGAGTTCAAGGTTAAGCTTGGTATGTGTGCTACTATGTCACGGTCAAGGCAAGTCGGTCACTCCAAGCTCATCATGTCATTATACCCATTGCTTCAACCCTTGCCATAGGATCGAATTATGCCTAAGAAGCTCTCCCATAGGTAGGGTCACAGGGGTCGATATCAACATCAGTTGCCAACCACCTACTTTTCATTAGGTTCTACACTCTTTTGCCAATAATCTTGGGCAATCTGCCCACCTGTGGTGTCTAGTTTATGTCTATGCGGTGCTATTACGTGGGGTATGGATGCATCTCTTAATCTTAACCAATGCGCTTGGGCTTCTCTCACCCTCCTTGACCTTATCAACCACTTCTAATTGGTGCCTCAGATTTGGATATTCTCCAATCTTGGCACTTCCCTTTTTTGCTGTCTTAGAAATAAATGTCTCTGCTTTCATGTCCATGACTTACTTCCCCTTTGGTAATGTGCTAGCACTATCCATCTTAAGCGTAATCTTCATCTCATCCCTTTTTTTCCTTATTCTACGGATTTTCTCCCTATTGAAGCTACGTCAAGGTTGCTAGGTCTTGGTAATGAAATACTAGCCTACTTTGCCTATGCTCGGGTCATGAAATTCATCCGAATTGGCGTGGCTTCATCATCAAGTGTTTCAACTCTAAACAATCCCAATGGTATAGATGAAAAAATTGCCAAACTAGTGGAAGGTTTTTGCCTAGGGCACTTGGCGTACAAGTGTGTGATCCCATACTCATGGAATCTTAGGTCGGCCTTGTCTCGATTGGCTTGCTCCCTTTCAAGGCATCGAGATGAGATGTGTCTTGGGTGACCGCAAGTCCACCATGCAACGAGTTCCTGGTTTTGTCCTACTAGACCTCTACATCTTCCCCTTCCCAATACCATCACTGGTATTGGTCTAAAATCTATCAAGTTTGGATTATCTTCTTTTTCATACGAGACATAAGGGTTCATGTATGATTCATCCTCATTTGTCTCTTCTATGTAATGTATCAGAGCATTGCTTAGTGGATGGGTCATGATGGGTCCATGTGGTCTAGCTATTCCTGTGGGATTGATATCCATCCTAAGGACAATTGGCTTTGAATCATTGGGTACTAGGAGAGCAAGTGGATCTCCCCTTCTTCTAGAACCTGTTCTTCTCTTACAGAGCTCCCATAGAGACAGAGACAGAAGCAGAGCCAGAGACAGAAGTAGAAGATGAAACAGAGAACCTGTTCTTCTCTTACAGAGCTCCCACAGAGACAGAGACAGAAGCAGAGACAGAAGAGGATGGATATGATATGGACGAAGAAGGTTATGAAAGCGAGACAGAAGAGTCTATCCCACCCGAAGAGGATATATATGAAGAAGAAGTTCCAGAAGCCTCGACGAGCTCATGCTGTGGGACAGAATGGCGATGGTACCATTTGGTCTGGTAAACGTATCTTCTCATATGCAAAATATTTTTAAGAAGTGGATTAAGAAGACTAAGCCGTCCTTCAGCAGTGGCTCTTGCCGTCCTCACCCATCCTTGCCAAAGAAAGATGATGATGATGCACCGTGCCAACAAGCACCAGTCTCACAAACCCAACAGAAATCAGAGGGTCCCTGTTATGTGACATTCCTAGATGTGTCATCAGAAGATGAGTCTGCAAGCCAAGAGGTAACTGATCGTGAAACCAAACCCGAAACGGCTCTAATCCCATTCCAACATCTCAGGGAGCACCAGCTCATTCCACGTTATTGGAATCAATTTGCGGATTCATTAGCCAATCTTATGAGGAGGACCTCTTTTTCAACTGTGGTCTTAGTCTGGATGTTGTTATTGATAATGAGATGGGACCTGGTCACTTGTGGGGAATGTTATCAAACCACACGTTATATGGCAGGCGATGGTTGACATGGGTAATGAGAAGAGTAGCCGAGACCCATCTACCACTATTATCTTGGACCCATAGGTTGATTCGACGACATGTTAAATGTATGCCTCTTGATGTATATGTAGGAGGTATGGGTCATCACTTGATCCATTTAGTTTAGGGTTGAGCGCCTTGTCTTTCCCCTTGGAGTGGAGCGTGTGTTTGTATATCTGCCTTCTTCCAAGGAGGGATCTATATGAGTAGGTTTGCTTGATTTCTTTAGGCTAAGAGGGCCAGTTGTTTTCAGGTTTTAATGATCTATTTCCTTAGGCCAGGAGGGGCAGCTGCTTTAAAGTTGATAATGTCTGCTTTCTTTAGGCCAAGAGGGCCAGCTAGTTTGCAGTGAAATGTGCTATTTCTTTAGGCCAAGATGGCCATTCGTCTGTTTGGTGCGGGTACAGTTAATGGTTTTTGTTGTAGTGATTGCATCATACAGGTTGACGAAGTTGCTAAAGGGAGCCTTTGCTGCAAAGGAACTTCTTGTGGCCATTCCAGGTGGTTTCATAACCTTTCTGAGTCTTTTCCCTTGAGCAATTAATGATATATGTGCATGTAAGGGTTACTTTCTTTTGTTTGGTGGGGATCGGCAATCAAGGCCTGAAGTCCTAGGTTTAGGCGGCTCTGTATGTCTGGGGGAGGTTTGAGTAGTCATTGCCTCCTACAAGGCATTGCCAGGCATTGTAAGGCCTGTTTTAGATGGAAATTCTAGTGACCCGATCCTGCTGACCTGCTAGTAGGCAGCCATTCTAGGAGTTCTTGTTAGTTGTGAGGCAGTTAGAGAAGCCTACTCAAAATAATGATGGCAAGAGACAAAACCCTAAATATCTGAAAGACCATATATGAAGATACGGAGGTGTGTAAAAAGGGGTTCTAACCCCTATAAAAATAGAAATGGAAAAAAAGAAAAATATTTGAGCAATTGTTCATTGCCTTGCGAAGGCCTGGTAGGTGCCTAGGGATCAGACAAGACCCAGGGCCGATGCCTTGTCTTTTGAGGGGTGGCATCTAGCTGAAAAACAAAGAATATAAGAAGGTTGGAGCGAAAATAAAAGTGAGCATTAGAAAATGATTAAGTGTCACCTTGCGCGGGCTTGGTAGGTTCTTGGGTACCGAGATAGGACCTAAGGCCGATGCCTTGTTCTCCTTAGGTCACTGCGCTCAGCTCCCTCCTTTTTACACGTCCGAGTATGGAAAATAAGAGGCTAAAGACCCAATGTGCTAAAAGATAATATTTGTTGATCAGGTTATAGGAGTCCTCACCTAGTAAGAGCTCCTAGTTGGGTTGTCCTTAGTTAGGTAGGCAGTTCAGACCACCACTGAGGATGACCTCTTTGATAGATCTTTTTAGCTTGACTGTGTTGGAGCACTTGGTTAGTGACTAGTGTTAGGTTTTGTATCAGATTATGCTAGACCTACTCCTCATGGATTTCATGCCTTGGTTTTGATAGGGGGTAGGGTGAGAGCTGTGTTGTGTTTTGTTGTGTATCTATTTTATATCAGCTTGATGCTCTTTATAGTTGTGTTTATGTGCAGGTTTGTTTGTGGGATTCGACGAGCTGAGTCGCCCTATCCCGTGGTCGCAAGTGACAGTTATTTTTTATGTCGAGAAGTGCTTAAAAATAGCCAAAAAATTCGAATTTCAGGAAAAAAATAGACTTCTTCGAAGGCGGCAGTGGCGGCAATCAGTATGATTTTAATTAGCAATGCCCAGAAAAGACTTAAAAGACCCACTTGATGATAGTTGATGAATTTTCATAATTATTTGGCATGTGAGATAGGATCTTGGGAGATGCTTGACAGTGGAAGACTTCAAGATGGATGCACATGATTTTTCGGACTGCAATTTGGGTACTGGACGTAGAAATGGGAGTGCCAGGGAGGCTAAGGCCAAATGTCAAGTGAAAATGAACTTAAAGGATGCCAAAGGGTATGCCTTTCGAGGGGCCCTTAAAAAAACGAATTTGAGGGGGGGGGGGGAAATTTTTCGGGCGTGAGCAGGAAGAAGGTGCCATTTTCTCAACGCTTGATGGAGATAGGTTATGGGGGCTGTAAGCAACACCCCCAACTGATCTTGGGCCTGATCTACACTCTATCTTTGCTCTTCATCACCAATCTCCATGCGTCAAATGGCTGCCCGATTGTGGAGATTATATTTCAATCTTTCTCTCTCCTCCCTCTCTCTCCTGCAAGGGGCAGTTCCTGCGTATAAAGAAGAATGAAGCCCGGTTGGTGAATGCTCGGCGCAGTACGGATTGCTTCCAAACTGAAGTTGGGCTGGGGATGGCTGTGTGGAGGTGGGATGAGCATCAAAAGAGGCCTGGTTTTCAGACCCGCAACAAGTTTCAAAACTCGAGATAATAAAAAATACAGGGTGTTGGCATTTTTACAAAGAAAATGGCTCTTTTTCCGCATTTAATGAGGTTAGCAATGTTCATATAGGATGAAAATTGATGGACATGTTTTTTGCTACTGGTTTTAGTCTTTCATAATAAAAAATCAAAAAATATACACTTAAAGTGTGGGAAATAAATGGAAAAAACCCAAAAAGCTTGGTTTTTAGTGTAAAAATGGGGTTTTTGGGCTTAAAATCGGAAAAGCATGAAAGAAAACACCAATAATAATCTACATGTTTGCTATTTAAGGACTCAAGAGCCATAGCTTTGAAATAATGCTAAATTTTTTCCATTTTTATTGATAATAAATAAGGAAAAATAGGAAATTTTGCTTTTTAAAAGGGGAAAAATAGGGAATGGACGAGGAAAATTATGGAAAATTATGGATGTGTCTGTGAGTGTATAATGAGGATAAAGCATGAGGATTTGCCTCAAGTTATCCCCATTTATATGTTTTTGTGAGTATTTACTGCCTATTTCGTGTGAAATACACATGAAATCATCCATTTACCTATGCAACGAGGCAAAACCTTAAAGAATAGGGAAGGAGGGAAGTTTGAGTGCTGAAATATAATATCAAATCTGATGTATTTGCTGCATTATTCATATAGGATGACATTAAGTTAAATAAAGGGAAGTACAGCATGAGTGTAAGGCTTGGTGTCTTCTCTCAAATCGCAGCAATTATGTGTTAATGTATGGAAACATGAAAAGAATGGATTTGCACAATGCACAAGGCTGTTTTTCCAATTGTTTGAGCACTTAATCATGTACACATTTACATCAAGCATTGTTAAATGGTATCAATTACAAGCGCCTAGATGCACAACACTTGGTTTCTTTAGGACTTGACCCATGTAGAGAGAGTGAGCAACCTAGCTATAGGTCTAGACGGTGGGTCAAAGGAGATGGATAAGTGAGGATAAGATTCCTAGAATGATAATTATATTGGCACTAAGAGGGGAGTTTGTTTCAAATGTGTCTATATGTGGAAGCAGCGCATCGAGTAGCCAATCCCCAAGATGTAGGAGAGCTGCAGTAGGGCCACGACAATCAGCCGGTGGGGTGCCCTTGTGTCTGTGATATGTGGCATTTATTGCCGATATATGTATAATCTCCCTCTGAGGAGGCGGGGAATGAAACATTTGTTGGATTACAGACTATAAAGGCGCAGTGATTAGTGTTTAGGATAGTGTATCCCTCGACAGACGCTCCTAGCTCGCAAGGCCGTGTGGTGTGGTGGGGTTGTCTGTGAGGGCATGAGGTCCGGCTAGTGCCTTAGCCAGTGCCAGCCCATTTTAGGTCCCATTAATACTGCAAAATATTGTCCAAGTCCAGCCCCTGTGAAATCTACTTCTGATACCCAATCGAAGACCCAAGAACCTACTTCCAATTTGGTGGAATTGGAAGTGACCGCAATAACGCGAGCAAAGAAAGGAGAACCCGCAAAAGAGAACGTTCTTTCTACCAAGTCTGTGAAGTTCAACCTCCCTTGGAAAAAACAGAACAATGCAATCCAAAATAAGGAAGTACAGAGCACCACAGAGCCATAGAGAGCTACAGAGACAGTTGTAGAGGCAGGACCAGAGGTCTAGGAAATAGAGGATACAGAAGTCCCTCCTCATGAAGACAAAGCGCATATGTTGCCACTCTTGGAAGAAAAAGGGAAGATAAAAGTGGGCGTGGCCCCATTTCCTAGTTGATTGGAAAAGCTTGTGGATCCTATCAAAGAGTATGATTTGGTCAAAGACCTAGACACCTTTAAACCAAACCTAACCTTTCGACAGTTGCTGATGCTATCTCTCAGTTGCCAAAAAAGATTCAAAAGCATTTTGACAAGAAGACGCGGACTAAGGATTGCTCCCCTAACAACAACAAAGTCCAACAGAGCCTCAAAACCTATGAAGGAAGTAGATGTGGCTAATGCCTTCCTAGATCCTAGAACCCTAGAGACTAGTGTATGGATAGAAGGATGCTTTATTTTAGATGCACTGATTGATGGAGGCTCATCAGTAAACATAATGATGGATGTGACAATGAAGGACTTAGGTTTGCAAGGAATTCAACCTACATATTGGCTTATCAGATTGGCGACCAAAGCAAAAATAAACTGTTGGGCATCATCCCATATGTAAAAAAAACCCTTGCAGGAAGAGACTATTGACTGACATATTTGGTGGTCATACCAAATTCTTATGGGATCTCATATCCTTTGCTGTTGGGAAGACCTTAGCTTTTTGAAGCAAGAGCCAGGACAGACTGGTTCAAAGGAACCCTAACCCTAGGCAGAGGACCTAACAAAGTGGTGTTGAAATTGTATGGATTGCAAAAAGGCAATGGATCCACATCCATCAAAGTCATAACAAACTCTGCCAATGAAGTAATAGATGGTACATCAAGAGACGAAGAGGCTGTTAAACAGATATTTTCCAAGAAAACAGAGGTACATTCCCTAACAGTGGGCATTGTAAGCCAATTACCGAAGGAAGCAAAGTCTTTATCCATGGGAGAATACCTCCTGCCTCAACTAGAATGGACTTCTGAAATCACCTCTGACAGTAAAATAGAAGCATGGATGTACTGTTCTCCTTGTTACATGGCAATCGTAGAGTCAGAGATTGAGACAGAAGCAGAAGCAGACACAGAGACAGAGGACATGTTCTTCTCCTACAGAGCCTCTAGAGAAGCAAAGACAGAGCCTCTAGAGGAAAAGGATGAAAATGATGAGGAAGAAAAAGAAGCAGGTTATGGAAGTGGAGATGAAGAAGTTTCTCTGATAGCGGATGATCTTATTGATGTCCCTATAGAGATCTCAAAGGCCAAATATCTCGAGGTGTTGGATGGAACGACCATGGTTCCATTTGGGTTGACCAATAGACCACAAAGTATGCAAAATTTGCATAAGCAATGGATCAAAGGTATAAAAATTAAGTTCACTAGTGGCTCCTATCGCCCTGACCATTCATTCTAGAGAAAAGATGATGATGATACCCCTTGTCAATAGAAGCCAGAGCCATCAGAGCCACACCTTATAGAATGTCCATGCT
This sequence comes from Lygodium microphyllum, assembly GCF_053477565.2. Taxonomy (NCBI): domain Eukaryota; kingdom Viridiplantae; phylum Streptophyta; class Polypodiopsida; order Schizaeales; family Lygodiaceae; genus Lygodium; species Lygodium microphyllum. The sequence continues at coordinate 74,712,339 of NC_141144.1, forward strand.
ATGTGACATTCCTAGACGCATCCTCTGAAGATGAATCCCTAAGTCTAGAAGAAATCACCACTCACACAGAAGCAAACAAGGCTCTGATACCCTTCCAGCAATCCCAACATACAAATGAGTCATTTGTTCAAAAGGAGGACATTGGTTCTAGTGGAACATCAGATGATGATACTACTCCCTTGAAGGAGTCAGACCTCTATCCAGAAGCAATTCGTGGGACATTTATCCGTGAAGTGGAAGGTGAAAGGCAAGTGACATTCTTGGATACTGACGGTACCGAACGTCACTTGAAAGTGGGTCTCAATCTTCTAGAAGAAGAACTAGTGGTCCTGCGAGACTTACTAAAGGAGAATTTAGACGTGTTTGCTTGGTCGTATAAAGATCTAAAGGGGATTGATCCCATAATATGCCAACATCACATTGACTTAGAGCCTGATGTCAAACCTATGAGGCAAAGACAATGGCGTATGAATCCTAATTATTTTTCTCTAGTGAAGGCTGAATTATTGAAGCTCCTTAAAGTAGAGTTCATTTATCCTGTGGCTAACAGTGAATGGTTTTCGCCCATTGTGGTTGTACCCAAGAAGAACAGGAAACTTCAAATATGTGTGGACTTTTGAAAGCTCAACTCAAAGACAAAGAAGGATCATTTTCCTATCCCTTTCACATACCAATTTTTGGACACAGTGGCAGGCCATGAGCTCTATTCCCTCTTGGATGGATTCAGTGGATATAACCAAGTCCAAATCGTAGAAGAGCACCAATCCAAAACAACCTTCACAACATAATGGGGAACCTATGCCTATAGAGTGATGCCATTTGGGCTCTGTAATGCTCCTACCACCATCCAACGAGTAATGATGTCTGCCTTCCAAAACCATCTGCATGATTTTATTGAGGTGTATCTCAATGACTTTTGTATCTATAGCCTAATCTGTTAGCATTGGGGACACCTAGAGCAATGCTTTGACAGATGCCGAGAGTATGGGATTTCTCTCAACCCTGACAAATGTATCTTTGGCATCTCATCAAGAGTTCTTTTGGGCCATATTGTCTCTATACAAGGGATTGTAATAGACCTAATGAAGATTGAGAAGATTGTAGCCTTGACAGAACACCAACAAACCTCAAGCAATTGAGAGGATTTCTTGGCAATGTGGGCTACTACAGAATATTTATTGCACATTTTGCAACCAAGGTGGCCTCTCTACACAAGCTCCTAAGGAAAGATGCGGATTCCCTTTGGACTGATGATTGCGAAGAAGCCTTTAATACTCTAAAACAGTTCCTCATCCAAGCACCTATCTTGCAGCCTCTTGACTAGACAAAGGAGTTCCATGTGCACACAGATGTATCAGTTGAAGGGCTAGGTGTTGTCCTATGTCAAAAGGCCCCCTCTAAATTAGATCAACCAATCTATTATGCAAGTCAAAAAGTAATCGACCACAAGCAAAACTACACAGTGACAGAGTTGAGTGCTTAGCAATGGTGTTTGCACTGGAGAAGTTTCGACACTATCTACTGTCAACACATTTCAAGTTCTACGTGGATCATGAAGCCCTGTTCTTCCTGATAAACAAAGAAGATATTAAACAAAGACTGATGAGATGGTTGCTCCTATTCCAAGAGCTTGATTTTGAAGTGGTCACTAAGTCTGGCCATTCCCATGTCCTAGCCGATCATTTGTCATGGATCCCTCAAATTGCAGAAGAGGAACATGATGATCCAGACCTTCATGATGCTTCCTTGTTTCTAGTTGATATAGTTACTCCATGGTATGCAGGCAAAGCCAACCTCCTGGAAACTCAGCAGTATCCTCCTAGCATCTCAAGCCGTGAGAAGAAGAAGCTTCTATTAGAATCAGCCCCCTACACCTTGCTAGGCGGTGCACTGTACAAGAGAGGCAAAGATGAAGTGTTCCGAAGATGTGTTGCAGGAGACGAAATTGTCATAGTATTGAAAGCATGCCATGATGAACCATATGGTGGACACTTTGTAAGAGAAGCAACAGCCATGAAGGCTCTGTTAGTGGGATACCAGTGGTCGACCCTCCATAAGGATGCCTATGACTATTGCAAGAGATGCAATGCTTGTCAATGAATAGGGAAACTCACCAAAACAAGTGTCATGCCACTGCAACCTATTCTTCCCCTAAACCCATTTGAGAAGTGGGGGATTTATTTCATGGGTCCTATTGATCCACACACCAGAACAGAAGCACAATAGATACATCCTGGTATGTACGGATTATGTCACAAAGTGGTGTGAAGCTAAAGCACAAAACAGGATAATGGTAATAGCATAGCCCTGTTCATGTACGATAATATTATCACCCATTTTGGCAATCCCCTTGAGCTAGTAAGTGACAGAGGTATTCATTTCCTTAACAAGATCATGGAAGAGTTGATAGAAGTGTATAAGATCCGCCATCGTAAGTCCACCCCCTATTACCTCAAAGCCAACGGCCAAGTTAAAGTCACCAATCGCGTCCTCTGCTCGATCCTGACAAGGACGATTGCTGCACATTGTCGTGATTAGGATGATCGACTTACATAGACCCTCTGGGCATACAAATTCTCTTATAAGGCAACTATAGAACAAACTCATTTCCAATTGGTGTATGGTAGAGAAGCTATCTTCCATGTTGAGCTCGAGTTTCCCTCTTTGCGAGTGGTAGTTAAAGAATGCCTCGGAGATGATGAGTCCCTCTAGTGCCGCCTGTTGCATTTGGAATATTTGGATGAGATTCGGTGGATGGCCCTACAGTTCATGGAAACCACTCAAGTACGAAGCAAGGCTTATCATGATAGCTTCATCAAGCACACGGAGTTCAAAGAAGGTGATCTTGTCCTAGTCTATGATTCTCAATTTGGCAAGTTTCTTGGCAAGCTTTAACAACGTTGGATGGGTCCCTATAAGGTACTTGCTGTCAATCCTAATGGCTCTATCCAAGTGCAAGCCATTGATGCCTCTGATGATCCCTTTCTTATCAATGGCTATCGCTTGAAGAAGTACTTCCCTCCCTGGGGATCCTAACAATCACAGCTGACTCACCCTTTCCCTTGTGGGCATCGCACTATCCTTCTCCTTGTGCTTCTGATAGCCCTTATGATCTTCCTCATGAGGCGGTCTCATTCACTAGCCCCTCCCAGACACCTCCCATCCTTACTCTATTCTCCTCTCGTCTGATCCAATAGTGGTAATACGGATGGTCCTGCCACATGGTATTTCTACCATAATCTTTATTAAAAGAAAAAAAAAGAAAAGAAAAAAAAACAAAGAAATTGCTATGGGAGAAAAGGAAGCAATTACCTGTCATAGCAGGCCTCGTTCGAAGAAAAGGTGGCAAACACCCTTGGGCGGGAAGTTGGCTATGGAAAAGCTGGTAACATCCAGCAGTCCAAAAAGTTGATCCATCAGTTGACATCTCCAGGACCCAATTGTGAAGCTGCTGTCGTCGTGTTAAGGGTTGAAGGTCTACCACCGAGGCTTAGTGTAGAAGAGGAGTATGGGATTCAAAGTTTGGGAAAGGGAAAAAGATTGGAGTTTGACAAGATCCAGGTTTTAGAAATGATTTAGATGTGGAAGAAGAAGTCAAGCTTTTTCTATGTATTTAGCATACATGAATGGAATAAATAACTCTATCTTGATCACATCAAATGCTTTTGGATACATAATCCTTAACATAAAGGATATATTCAGATTCTTAATCCAAATATGAATATCAAATGCAAGCTCTAATGGCTTTTATCTCAAGTTCATAGATGGATTTCAACTCTAGGAAACAAGTATTATGTTGGTAGACTTCAAATACATTCAAGATTTGGGCCAATGGAACATGAAATGCATTGAAGGAGCATAATTTTAAATTCAGCCCTATTTTAAAACAAAAATTCCAGCCCATAATCAACATAATCAAGCTCAAAAAGAGTGCATAAACTCATGAATAAGCTCCTCTAATCATTAATGAGTAAAGTCCTGATGAAAAGAGGTCATTTTCTTCTATTATAACCACATAAATCTCTTGTTTGCTCATAAAAATGGACAAGAACAGTGGGCTGCCCTGTTTATGACTGGTTATTTCAGCCCATAACAGCCCATACACCTTCAAAATCCTCACCCTTTGCTTGCCCCAAAGTCACTCAAGTACTTGGGTACAAGTCGGGCTTCATTGGACCATGAATAAGGTAGACAAAATGAGAGAAGACGTACATAAGAGCAGACTAAATACTTTTCTCTCAAATTTCCCCCTTTTATAGACTGTCATACCATGCATTTTCATCAGACCAAATGGACAGATAAGTGGAGCTCTCACCTTGTTTGCATCTTCATCTTCAGCTCCTGTTAATCTCCAGTTTGCATGCTCCAAAGCATGCACCATGGCTTCAGCTCTCTCCAGTTGCAGTCAGGTTGTGCAAGCCCGCATTTTGCGCCAAAAAATGCGGGCTGCATCATGCTCAAGCCCAGGTCACTTTTTGACCTACTTAGGTCACTTCCTGGTTACATTAGTCCATTACTTCACGACCCCCATGAACCTAGTAGACTTTTGGCATTTTTCTTGAGTTTTAACCACATTTTTGCACTTGAATCAATGTGATTTATCCTGCAGACTGTCAGTTACTTCCAGCTGACCAAGTTGTAGGTTCCCATAGACTTATTTTTCATCAATATACATGGTACAACTGAATATTATATGCTAAATATAAAACAACTTATGTAACTAAGTTGGTTAGTGGTAACAATGACTGAATTTTGTATGCAAATTCCTCATATAACTCTCAGTGTAATTCTTCTGTGTTCGTAAGAATCCCATGATTTATATTATGAACAATAAACTCTTTGACATTCACCCCCTCCTAACCTGCACATCCTCCGACATGTGCCATTTCATAAGATTACAGGTTAAGGAGGGTCTTCTTCTGATATATCTTCATCTTCATCCTCTAAGTCTTTTTCTTCCTGCTTGTCTTCAAGTAGAGGGCTCATATCTAAGTCATCAAGCTCATAACTTGAAGATTCTCTTCGTTTGAAGAGCTTGATTCGTTTCCCAGCTATTGGTATTTTTATCATGGTCCCATCCATTTCAACCAAAGAGTAAGTAGAATTATTATGTACTACTTTTACAACATATGGTCCAAACCATCGCTTGGCTAACTTTCTATGAGCACTATATTGATTGTCCAGGCTGCTATCATAGACGAGTACCCAATTATTCTCTTGAATAGCTCTTAGACGGAGTCGATGATGCTTGTCAAACCTCTTCTTATTCTTTAATCTTGTTGCTTTCAGCCTTTCAATGGCTGTCTTGACAACTTCTGGCCTTCTTTCAAGTTGCCTTATGCGCAGAGTCAGCAATTCTTCTCTATTCATGCCTTCATCCCAAGGTAAGATACTCCATGTAACAATGGACTCCTCAATAGGCATGATAGGTGACTGACCATATATTAGTTCAACTGGTATATAACTTGTTACTGCACTATGGGTAGTTCTATCAGCCCATAATGCGAATGGTAGCATTCTAGGCCATTCCCTCATCTTTCCTTTGCAAGATTTTGCTAAAGCTTTAAGAATTGGTTGATGACCTCTTTCGCTCTTACCATTGCCTTTAGGGTTGTAGGCTGAAGTAAGAGATAGCTTAATTCCCAATTGAGCAAAGAAATGGCGAGTCTCATCAGCATCCAATTCTCCTCTATCAGCAATTACTTTGGCAACACATCCATACCTGCAAAATACTTCTTCAAGTAAAAATCTACAAACAGCTTGAGTAGACTTTGTTGTCAAGGCTTTTCCTTCCACTTGATTTGTGAGATCTTCTCTAGCAAGTACTAGATATCTCATGTTCCAAATTCCTGTAGGCATGGTTACTAAATCAATAACCCATCTATAGTGAATGGATAAAGGATAGGTAGGCTGAATCCCATCTCTATGATTAACCATAGAGTACATTTGACAAACATGACAAGACTCAACAAAATGCTCAATGTCTTTATACATGTTTTGCCACCAAAATTTCTCTTTTATTTTGGCAAAAGTACCCCATATGCCTCTATGACCAGCCAATAGGCTTTCATGAAACTCTTGCATGACCTGTCTTTGAGTCTTTTTGTCTCCTAAGACATGAACAGGCGCCCTTCATTTCTTTTTCGCATGCCTCCAAAGGTAACCATCTTTAAGAAAAAAGACATAAGCTTTTCTTTTAATTCTCTTGAACTCTTCATTAGACCAATCTTCCTCCTTTGTCATGGTGCTAAAAAATTGGCCAATTTTTAGCCAATTATCTGCATAATATTCCTCTTTAAAGTGTGAACAAACCATAACAAAACATTGAGCATGCTGTCTACTAGCTGCCCATTGTCCTTTTTTGGTTGTTTCATCCTTCCTTGTTGATGTAAATTTTGTTTTAGCAGTTGAACCTGTTGTTCTTGCTGTAATTATTATTGTACCTGCATTTTTGACTACTGAAATATCATTAGATTCAGCTGTACTTGCTATTTTCAGATTTGTACCTGCATTTACAGCATCATTTATAGACTCTGATTCTTCTTCATCCATCATTTCTTCTTCATCCTTATATCTGGCATGTGAAAGCATGTTAGCAACTGGATTATCTCTTCCTGCAATATGTTTCAAATCAGGATTTAAGGATTTAATATAAGCTATCCATCTTAGCATAGCTATGTCGGGAGTGGAACAGTCGGCAATCATGCCCAAAAGTGGAAGGCAATCTGTTTCAACTATTACATGTGCACCCATGAAGTATTCACGGTCACATTTCAATGCAGTTACTACTCCCCAAAGCTCTCTTTTAATTTGAGCATACCTTCTTTGTCATTCATTAAGAACCTTCGCTCCAAAGCGGATTGCATATCTGTTGCCTTCAAGGTCGTCTTGACCAACTGCCTATCCTATTCCAATAGGACTTGTGTCCACTATGAGTATAATAGGCTGTCCATTAGAGTAATTAGCCCTCTTTAAGGTGGGGGCTGAAATCAAAAATTTCTTCAGTTTCCGAATAGCTTGAGTATGTTCTTTCTCCCATATAAACCTTTGGCCTTTTCTTAGCAGTTGATAAAGATTTTCAGCAACATGAGCAAAATGTGGTATCCAAATAAGGTAGAAGACACATGCACCAAGAAATCTTCTCACCTGTGAAACATTTATACATATTTCCTGCATTTTGCTTATAGCATCAATTTTGGATGGAGAAGGTTTTCGGCCATATGGACCACACATATGCCCTACCACAAGAACTTCTTCAACTCCAAAAACAGATTTAGCACCTGAAAGAGTAAGATGGACTTCTTCTAATTTAGATAAGATTTGAGCACAATCATTAATATGATCGGAAAAAAACTTGCGACATCCAAGTTCATTGAGTTCTTCATTCTTCTCATGAACTTCACATCCTTTGATTGGAGCATCATCAAGGAAAGGAAGAGTTAATTGGGGAATATAATCCCTCAATACTTTATGTGTGGCATTCATCATGTGAGCTACTGAATTTGTAGCCCCTTGAGGTAGAGTACACATGCGGACTATAAGCCAAGAGGCGTCTTCATTGTGGTAATGTCTCGGCTTTCCAAAGCAAGCTGAAATTGATCATAGCCTGAATATAAATCTCCCATGGAATAGATTGCTCTACCTGCAAAAGCTTCAGCAAATTCATCAACAATTGGCCCTAATCCAACATTTCTAATAGTGACTTTATTGACAGGCTATAAATCTTGAATGAATCGCAAAGATCCATTCTTCTTAGGCATGGTAAACCATCAGTTGGAATATGGAGCTGAGGATGGCTCCAATATTCGCATTTTTATCTTTTCATTTAGAAGTTCCAATAACTTAGGCAAATGAGCCCTTGGTACCAGAATTGGTTTAAGATTCCAAGGAACGTGTGGGACCGTAAAAATCACCATTCGAGCCACAATGCTTGGATCCACACAGCCAATTTCATGTGGCTGAAATGAAAAAGCTTTGCCATGATTCTTTAATATCTGCATGAAGATTTTCTTTTTAGCTGGCAAGAGGAAAGAGTCTTCACCAATTTTTAGCTTTTGTAGACTTTCTGGTGTAAATTGGTGACCAATATCTTTAGGATCACGAAGGCTTGGCTATTTGGATACCCTTTCTGCTAGTCCTTCGCTTTTAGGTGGTAAAGGAGTAGCCACCGTCTTGACCTTTTTATCAACTGTTTTATACTTTGATTCTACTCTTACTTCATCCTTGTTTGGCTGTCCAAAAGCTTCATAATCTGTAAGCTCTTGAATTATGTCATACATATCCAATGTACATACCTGTATGGACTGATTTTTAGCTTGATTTTTTGCATGAATAGCTGTATAAATTTTAGTCATTGTATCACTATAATTCAGCCCATAAAATAGCCCTAAAATTTCTTCATCTTTAGGTAAAACATCAATTTGCTTCAGCTCTTGTTCCATATGACACAAATACTTTCTTTCAGCCCTATTCATGACTGAAAACTGTTTATAACAGCCCACACTATTGGCTGTAAAAACCTGCAAGTCAGCTTTTGGCCTTGCCTCCTTTATATGTGGAGGCAATTTTTTATGACATGATGCACTGCCATAGTCTCCACTTATAGCAGCGCTACCCGAAAACCCTTAAATTCTCGGGCATTAGGAGGAACAGGATGATCTCTCAATCGATCCCTATTCTGGTGATGATTTACACAAACGATCAGGAATTGGACAGCTTTGTCATTATCCTTACTTCTTATCCGAGCATATGATGAACCATCATCAAGGGCCTTTGTCTCTAAACGAGACTCAGAAATAAATGGTTGTCCAAGAATGATAGGATAGCTGCAGGAATCTTGAACAAAGAAATGAAATTCATCTTTTACATTACCAATAGTAACTTGTACATAAGGACATGCTACATAAAGATTGCCAGAAGAGTTGTTGGCTGCCTTCATGCGCCATCCTGGGTCCACATCAATGGGCCATCCGCCATTCTCGTAGAGACTTCTTGACATGACATTAATCTCCGAGCCATGGTCTATAAGGGCAATGCATGGAGTCACTTTTTCTCCAATCTTAACAATGGTTTCAGTAGTCGCCCTTGCCCAATGGGTATGGGAGTAGTGACTACTAGGAATAAAGTGAGCATCACTTTCTTCTTGCATGTTGTGAAGATGAGCTTCTTTCTTAAGCATGGGCTGCACTTTAGATTGAGAAGTCCCCACCATAATGGCTTCTTCAGTTTCTGCTTCATAAATGTCTTCATCTTTGGCTTCTATGGCTGCAATCAATTCTTTGATTGCCTCCAATCGAATCCCTTGAGTTTTCAGCTTCTCTTCATCTTGCAAATACATATGAAGTGCTTGCAAAAAAGCATGCACAGATTCTTCAGTTTCCTCACCAACATATTGTCTTTTTCGTTTAATTACATCAATTATTACATCATGAAATCCTCGTTTTGCAATTTTGAGAATTTCACCTAATGTAAATTCAATTCTACTTCCAAGAATCCTTTCTTCTAGGATCCGTTTAAGATCTGTTGCGGTCTCTATGTCTGACTGAAACTTGTAACTGGGATGTTTACTTTTCCCTTTTCCTTCTATCTTCTTTGCTTGAGGGGAATCTCCCATATCAAGCTCCGGTGGTGATGGGTTTTCAGTAGCCTTCTGTTGGTCCGGTTTACTTCTTGTCACGCGTTTAGTTGGCCTTGAAGAAGAAGGACCGGCAACATCTTCATCTCTTCTTCTCTTTTCTTCTATCATGGCTTCATGATTATTAATTTCAACTAACCGGGCAAAAGATGAAAATGAATCAATAGGCTTGGTCCAATCGGTTCTTCCTCAGATACATTGACTGGCAGTGGTTAAATCATCTTTGGTTGCCTTGCCTTGCTCCATGCGATCCAAGGCCTGCTTCCACACTTTAGAATTTGCATTAGTTTTACATGCTTTAACAATTTCGTTAGTTGGCTCAATTTGCAGCCCATAGGTTGTTGTATCAACAGCTGTATAGGCTATTCTTGTTGCCAAATCCTCCAATCTTTTCTTCATGCCACCATTGCCGAAGTTTGGCTCAAGAGGAAGCTCGATTTCGGTTGCATGAATTTTACCATCCTTCCAAAAGACTAATTTTTGTGCTTCAGCTTCACAGAATGCACGGCACTCCCTCTTGTCATGCTGTAGGCTATCACACCAGATACAACGTCTTTTGAAGCCTTCTCGTACAGGCCTTTGGGCGGTTGACCAACCCCTTTCTTCCACTTTTACATCAAGCCTTTCCACTTTAGAATTAATCTCCGTTAGATTAAGATAGAGATCCCGCATGCTTTTAATTAGCTCGTCCATGACATCCTTCTTTGGAGATGGAACAATAGAATTTCTTGGTTGCTCGGCCATAGAGATAGGAGGTCGAGAAACTGGAATAGGCTCCTTCATGGATTCAGTTGATGCAGGGGTTGATCCCCATCTTAGGCGCAACCGCTCTCTTCGAGCAATCATATTAACTGCTTCAGTGACATCATTCCAAGCAATCTTCAATCCCGTCTCAGAGCCAGGGTCTTCAAGTCGATCAGTTAGCTTCTCTTGAAGAGAAGAATCTGCAGCTTTTAGAAATAATTCAATCTTTTGGCTTTCCATACCTTGTTGATCGTCAGGATCTAGTTGAGCAAATTTGCTTTCAAATTCTCGATGAAGAGCAGTGGCGGTTAGACTCTTATTGGGCCTTTCGACCCATTCAGTGAAAACTTTCTTTGTCATAAGGCCAGAATCTTCAAGAAAAAATTCTTCTCGAAGAGCCTTCTTGAACACGGACCATCCCCCGTCTTTTTGGAAAAGACCATGAATTTGGTCCTGGAGACCATGCACAGCCAGACGGGCAAAATAACGGCTCCAGGCATGTTGAGGAACTCCAAAGAAGACCATCTTGTCAGTATAGAGGCGGATAAAAGAGGACACATTTTGCGCATTAAATTGTTTGAGCTCTTGCCCAACTGCTTCCAAAGCTTTAATGGCAGCAGCATCAATCCGCTCTTCTTCTTGTCTTCGTTGTTGTTGCAATTGCAACTGCTGCTGAAATTGCAATTATTGTTGTTGGCTTTCTTGCATTAGACAAACCAACTGTTGCAAGGCATCTCCTCCCGAACTTGATGGCTCTCCCATTGGACTTCTTCTTCTGCAGCGGACCTTCACATCGAGTTCACCACTGTCGTCGTGTTAAGGGTTGAAGGTCTACCACTAGGGCTTAGTGCAAAAGAGTATGGGATTCAAAGTTCGGGAAAGGGAAAAATATTGGAGTTTGACAAGATCCGGGTTTTAGAAATGATTTAGATGTGGAAGAAGAAGTCAAGCTTTTTCTATGTATTTAGCATACATGAATGGAATAAATAACTCTATCTTGATTACATCAAATGCTTTTGGATACATAATCCTTAACATAAAGGATATATTCAGATTCTTAATCCAAATATGAATATCAAATGCAAGCTCTAATGGCTTTTATCTCAAGTTCATAGATGGATTTCAACTCTAGGAAACAAGTATTATGTTGGTAGACTTCAAATACATTCAAGATTTGGGCCAATGGAATATGAAATGCATTGAAGGAGCATAATTTTAACTTCGGTCCTATTTTAAAACAAAAAATTCCAGCCCATAATCAAGCTCAAAAAGAGTACATAAAATCATGAATAAGCTCCTCTAATCATTAATGAGTAAAGTCCTAATGAAAAGAGGTCATTTTCTTCTATTACAACCACATAAATCTCTTGTTTGCTCATAAAAATGGACAAGAACAGTGGGCTGCCCTGTTTATGACTGGTTACTTCAGCCCATACACCTTCAAAATCCTCACCCTTTGCTTGCCCCAAAGTCACTCAAGTACTTGGGTACAAGTTGGGCTTCATTGGACCATGAATAAGGTAGACAAAATGAGAGAAGACGTACATAAGAGCAGGCTGAATACTTTTCTCTTAGATTTCTCCCTTTTATAGACTGTCATACCATGCATTTTCGTCACACCAAATGGACAGATAAGTGGAGCTCTCACCTTGTTTGCATCTTCATCTTCAGCTCTTGTTAATCTCCAGTTTGCATGCTCCAAAGCACGCACCATGGCTTCAGCTCTCTCCAGTTTGCAGTCAGGCTCTGCAGGCTCGCATTTTGTGTTGAAAAATGCGGGCTATATCCTTCTCAAGCTCATGTCACTTTTTAACCTACTCAGGTCACTTGCTAGTCACATTAGTCCATTACTTCAGGTCCCCGGTGAACCTAGTGGACTTTTGGCATTTTTCTTGAGTTTTAACCATATTTTTGCACTTGAATCAATGTGATTTATCCTGCAAACTGTCAATTACTTCCAGTTGACCAAGTTGTAGGTTCCCATAGACTTATTTTTCATCAATATACATGGTACAACTGAAAATTATATGCTAAATACAAAAGAACTTATGTAACTAAGTTGGTTATTGGGTAACAATGACTAAATTTTGTATGCAAATTCCTCATATAACTCCCAGTGTAATTCTTCTGTGTTCGTAAGAATCCCATGATTTATATTATGAATAATAAACTCTTTGACACCGCCTCCATTGGTACGCTGTGTCTTGTGCCTCTCTGCAGAGCGTCTGACAGTCTTCTAGCAGACGACATGTTCTATATCCGATACATAGTTTCGATCCGTTGACTACCTCCCTGGGTATGCCTCTTTATTAGCAGACAAAATGATATTCGACAACCCCGTGAGTGATGCAAGCTTTCATCCTAACAGGATGGGGACGCGAGTATGGGTTGCCCTCTGTATCTATCATAAGAGTGTGAGACAGAGGGTGAGGCGAGTGACCAGTCTTTCCCTTCAAATCAAATGAGAGGTGAGATGTGTGAATGGAGTGTTGCATACACGGGATGGGCTTCTCAATGCACAATGCACGATCTATTCCTGTGCACTGCACCATAAGGCTCCCTGGCCTTTCTTCTTGCACTGTATGCCGGCACAGGGCGGGATGCACTGTTGCACCATAAAATGCGCACAAGGCATACAACCTCTGCACAAGTGGATGTGAGGATTACATCAATGGATTTCAAGAATGGGCTGCCCTCTGTATCTTTCAACAGAGTGTGAGACAGAGGGTGGGCTGAGTGTGATTGGTGTTTCTCCTCAATCAATTCCGAGAGGTAAGATTGAGGGACATTACGACAACTGGAGTCAGGTACGTTTCTGTTTCCCTATGCACACATGGGATGGGTCTCTGCTGCCATCACAGGACACGCCACCCTATTCTGTACACTACACTACAAGGCTCCCTGTCCTTCCTGTTTGCACCTATGCCAGACAGGGTTGGACGCACTAATGCACCATCAATTGTGCACCCTGGCATACTCTCTCTACACCATTCCCCTTATTAATTTCTAAACCGGGTGTGAGATCTGGGTTACCATCAATACTATCTTGAGTGATGTCTGTAATGGGGCGAGTGACTATTCATTCATTCCCATCTGAGTGCTGTGAGCTGAGAGACTATCCTTCGTGCACAACACCTACCATACATGCTTTATCAATCAGCTACCTCCCTAGATACTATTGTGTGGTCCTTGCCACGTTGGACGTATGCTGTGGAGACACCGTGGTACCTCCTACAAAGCCAACTGCGATACAAGATGTGACATCAACCATCAACTGCAATGCTCGGCAAAACATGCCAAGTTTTTCTAACCCTATCTTTATGATTGCAAGTGTATGTAATGTTTTAAGTATGGGGACGTTAGAGTCCAATCGGTTGATGATTCTTAGATTACCTTGATGCATTTTACTTTGTCCGTTAAGGTTTCAAGTGTGGAGATGCATCCCTATGTGTCTGATGTGCATACCCCCTACATATGTCATTACCCTATCATGAGTGCCTACCATGTACTAGTTCTACCCTTATGGGGTCCTTTTCCCGCCCACCCATCTAATTTTACCCCACCCTTGTGGTCGTTTCTTCACTATTTCCCTTTATCCCTTGTTTTGACTTTTTACATTTGAGCACCTCTTACATTCATCGGAATCCAAATCCAACCTTATAGCCCTAGTTTTCCCTTCGAATGCCCATTTTTCCTTCTTACCAACCCCTGTTTCGACACACTGTTCTTGAGATATTAATTTTTGACTCATTTCACGTAAATTAAACAGTTTTCCATGTGAATGCACCTTTATTGCTTCAAAACCGTGATTTAACATAGCAGATCTGACAAACACCTTCCCCTTGACATTTTTTATTTTTACTCTGTGTCATTCCGATGCACGGTTGGTCTGATATTAATTTTTGCAGGTTTTTGGGACATTTTCGTGTGTAATTTCCACATTTTTCCCATGTGCACATGCCCTGTTTGCACCGAAATTCCCATTTAATTTGACCGCAGTGTCCAACCAACCTTTCCCCACCTTTTTCCTTTTTTCTCCCCCCTATTTTGATTGTCGGCTTTTTAGTTATTAATTTTTAAATGTGTTTTCGGGTGTCTTTTTTGTGTTTTTTGCATGTGAACCTCTCCTAATTCCCTCGGAACTATGTGTTGATGTGACAACCCTATGAATCCCTTTCCCCTAGACATTATTCCTTTTTTCTACCCTTCATTCCATACTCATTTTCGAGTCCATTTTTGGGTCTGATTTTTGGGTTTTTCCCATGTAAACGCGTCCTATCTCAGTCGAAACCGTGTTTTGATGTGACAGGGTTGTTGGGCACATTTTTCCTTCTTCTCACACTTCATTCTGATGAGCGGATTTTCTGAAATTACTCGTTGACTGTGTTTTTGGAGCCGTTTTTTGCCTTTTTCCCATGAGCCCACCCTGCTTTTGCCCCACATATCCTGTCGTACTTTTCCATTCTTTTCTTTCCATTGCCCAGTACATTTTTTTCTTTTTACGGAATTGCGTTCCGACAAACAGTTTGCGAGTTATTAATTTTTCGTTGTTTTGTCGTATCCCTACACGCCTCGCCTTGCGCATGAACGCATGTGTTTTTGTTTTTACACGCCTCACGATGCCCTCATGGTGTTCGTGCCTCCCCTGTCGCCGTCCCGGCCCTCATTGCTTCTTGTCACTGTACCCACACACGCACGTGAGACGGGGACGGCCTCCATTCTTTCTTTCTTTTTTAAAAAATTTCCTTTATTTATAGGTCTTTAAACAAAAAAAAAACCAAACCAAACCAACCAACAAAAAAAAAACAAAACAAAACAAAGAAAACCTAAAATACAAACAAAAAACCAAACACCAAAACAAAAAAAAACCCAAAAAAAACACACACAACCAAACCAAACACAAAAAAAAACAAAATACAAAAAAACCCCTCACTACTCATTTTTAAAATAAAAAATAACCAAAAAAAGAGAAGAATCAACCAACAAAAAAACAAAACAAAAACACCAAAGAAAAAAAAACAATATAATTTTTAATTAAAAAAATCAAACCCCCCTCCCCCCTGATGGCTTTTCCCTCCCCCTCTCTCTCTCTCTCTTTCTTCTTCATTCTCTCTCCCTCTCTTTCTCTCTCCCCGATCTTCTTCTTCTTCTTCTTCTTCTTCTCCTCCTCCTCCTCCTCCTCCTCCTCCTCCTCTCCTTCCTCCTCCTCCTCCTCCTCCTTTTCCTTCTCCTTCTTCTTCCTCCCTCTTCTCCTTCTCCTCTCCTGCCCCCATCTCCTCCTCCACCTTCTCTCTCCTCCTTCTCCCCTTCCTCCTTGACGTCGCCTCTCCTACCCTGCACCATCGTCCACTGGATCCGCCGCCTCTTGCCCTACACCTGCCGCTTGGCCCGTGTCTGGTCAACGCTGCCCCACCCTCGTCCTCCTTCGGCCGCTCCTCCTCAACGATGACGCCCCTCCTCCTCCTCCACCTCGTTCGCCTCCACCTCCTTCTCCTCCACCTGCATCTCCTCCTCCCCCACCACCTCCTCCTCCTACCCCACCACCTCCTTCTCCTTCTCCTCCCCCACCCCCCCCCCCCCCCCTCGAAGCCCCCCTTCCCCCACCCCCTATTAAGCCCCCCTTTCCCCACCCCCTCTTAAGCCCCCCTTTGCGTGCAACAGAGCCTTTTTGTGGTTGCGGGTCTTCATAGCAGCTATTCCCACGCTGTGGTGCTATTGCACAAGCCTATTTCATGGGTGTTGCCATGCTGCAGCAATGTCTGTTTCTTCGTAGCGGCTATTTACATGTAGCTGTGTGTGGTCGTTGAGTCAGTGGTCTTTGCGGGCGTTAACGTGCAAGGACGCACGTCAGCCTCATTCGTGGGCATGCATAGTTGCTGCTATTCACACGCGATCGTTCACACGCACGTCCGAGTATTCATTTTTGAAATCTTGAAAATCATTTTTAAATCATAACATCCATTTAAAATTATAATAAACTTTTTAAATTTTAAAAAGAAATAAAAAACATTCCAAAAAATTACAAAAAATCACTAAAACGTTTTTCCACAGTTTAATTGTTTTTCATGAAAAATGCCATTACTTAATTACTAAAAATTCCAAATTGCCTTAAATTATTCACAAAATAATGAAAATTGATAAAAATTCCAGAAAAATACCTAAAGGGAAAAAACAAAAATTCCAAAAAATCACATTCACTTTCTCTTCCATTTTGGACATTTTTTGGAATGAAAAATTATTCAATTTTTTGGAAAATACTTTTTTAAAGAAAAATCTTCTAACAATGTAATTATTATAACCACATCCTTTGAAACTCCCAAACATGATTTGAACATTTCAACCACATTAAAACAAAATGGTTTTCAGCCCTCATAGTGGGACAAATTGGTTTCTTGGTTATTCTTTAAAAAAGAAAAACAAAAACAAAAACAAAACAAAATACACAAAAACAACACAAACCAAACCAACGAAACAAACAGAAACAAACCCTCCTTTTCATTTACTGTTTTTTTCAACAATAAACAAAAAATAGAATATAAAAAAGTTTAAATTAAAAAAAAACATAAAATAAAAACAAGAAAACCACACCAATCAAAATATCCCACTAAAATTCCAATCCATATCTTCTCCTTTATTTTGGTCATGTGTATCATTGTTTAGTTAAGATGTTAGTTAGTTTTCATTTTTTTTCTATCCACCAAGACAACTATTGTTAGTCGACCTTTTGTCCATTTTTGTGGATTTGCATGGATTGCGCATTCCATTTTGGAGGACGTGGTTTCAGACCTTGTGAGTATCCACCCACACATTGCAAGGTTCCTTTCTTTTTTCCTTCTCTCACTTGCACCATAACACACCATTAATTGTAAATAAAATCCATTGACCGTTGCACACACCCAATTAACAGAATGCACATCATAAAATTATAATTAAAATGAATCGGACGTTAATTATAAAAGGAACCCCACCGTTGTACGTGCATCTTTGCAACCTAACTCATGTAACTTGTAA